>NW_011888853.1:2776318-2789456 GCF_000151845.1 Pteropus vampyrus | reverse complement strand
GACCTCCGGTAGAAGGGCACCAGGGCGTCCTCACACATGAGCACGGCCCGGTGCACGGCCGGCTGGCCCCCCAGGTGGTACAGGTAGCGCCACAGCAGGACGGAGCCGTTGCCATGGTGCCGGAAGGTGCGGTGCACGGCCAGCACGTGCAGGTGGGCCGTGTGGCCCCCGGGCCTGTGCAGCATCAGCGACTCCTGGGGGCAGGGCGAAAGGTGAGCCCCAGTCCCCTCTGCTGACACCTGCCCCCCACGCCACCCCACCGGGGTCAAGAGCAGCTGTCCCCTGAGTGCCTCCTGTCTGGGCTCCCCTCCCACCCAGGGAGGGCCTCACATCGGGATTACACCCCCAGCCTCAAGGCATTCTCTTTACGAGGGTTTCTGAGACCCCCAAAGCGCCAGGCTCTCGCCTGTGCTCACGTCTCTGGGTCCCGGGTATCAAGGAAGAAACTCCAGCCTCTGGCTCCCCTCCCCTGGCTGTGTGGGAGCAGCCTGGGCCCGCGGGCCTTCCAGGGGCTAGCCCCGGCAGCCCTGCCCGGCCCTCACCTGAGTGAGTCTCTCCTCATCCCAAAGCGAGCCGATGATGAAGGCCACAAGGCGGCCCTCCTGGAACCAGCCTAGGGACAGCTCTGGGCACAGGGTCAGAAAGTGCCGGATCTCATCCAGATAGAGGGGACACGTGCCCGAGACAGAAATGAAGGCTGTGGCAAAAGGGCGGGTGACTGGTAGCCATGCCAGACGCCCACTGCCCACCAAGCGTCTGCTCAGATGCTGGGGTTGGGGCCTCCCACCGCCCCCCAACTGTCCCACACAGGAAAGCAGGGGATTCAGGGCTGTGCTCCCCACTTTTCTGAGCACCCACAAAACAGTCTCATACTCTAGGGTCCCAGCCCACAAGGACAAGAGACGCAAGGGTCTCTCCCCCCAGGACGACCTCGGCAGAGCACAGCCGCGCCCGGCCCCTGAGCGGGCTGCTCACCTTCACGCTCTATCTCAAACACGCTGACAGCATCCTGCGGGGTGAGGCAGCGAAACTCGCTGGCAGGGAGTGTGTGGCGCCGCAGGCAGCGTGGGGACTCTGGGATCCCAGGTGGCACGTGCAGGGCCATGGGCTTCACGTGGTAAATGGACATCCTGGCCCTGGTGCCACCTTTGGGCGCGCTGGCTCAGGAAGTAGCTTCTGCCGTGGAGGAGGGTCCCCCAGCACCTGAAGGAGAGAAGCGAGGGTCAGGGGTCCGATCGTCTCCAGGACGGGCAGGCCGGAGTGACGGTGTGTCTTGCCTTTTTCGTAGCTGGACCCAAGGTGGGGCAGCCCGAAAGCAGATGGCACATTCCTCAGGTGTCTGGCCCCTGGGACAGGTTTGGGGACTGTAAATATTGGTGCTGTCTTCTCCCCTTTCCTGCTCAGCCCCTCCAAATTTCCAGATTCTAGCCTCACTGCTCCCCATGCATCAGAGCCACAGGAGAGAGCAGGAGGGGTGGGCAGCCTGGGGTGCCCAGTCTGGTTCCCCGAGCGTACGTCTCTGCAGACGTACCTGGGGTGCCCTGACACTGCTGCCCAAGGGACGAGGCACCCCAATTATGCCCCCACTGGTCACTTCTAACGCAGTTGTGTGGCACGGGGCAGGAGGGGGTTACCTTACCTGTCCAGAGGACGACGTTCCAGTCCTTTGGGTGCAAGGTGGTGTGTGGCTGGGAGCTTTTCAAGCAGCCTCAGCCTTCTGTCTCAGATAAAAAGCCGCTTAATCAAAGTGGGTCTTCAGGGAGCCCCATACTTAACCAGATGGCCTCATACTAGGCCATGCACACACAGGGCGGGGGTGGGGAGATTGGGGGAGTCTGGGGGATGTGGGGAGGAGCCAGCAAGGACGGCACAGAGACAGCCCCTGCCTCGCCCTGGCTCATAGGCTGTGCCCCCTGGCACTTTATTCCTCCCGTGATACCCTGCAGATTTGCCGTTCTTAAAGTTGGCATCCCCTCCTTAAAAAGCCCCAGAGCTTCCAAATCTGCCCTTCTTCCTCCACTTTTTCTCCCCGTGTCTCAGAGTCCTGAGCAGGGTACTCCTATCCCTGAGTGCTGGGAGCTGGGGGCAGGGGTCCCCACGGGAGCCACAGAGCCAGTCGCCCCCAGGAGCGGTCTGCAGGCACAGGAACCAGGACCGTCAGCGACGCTGGGGTGCACGGCTGCTCTTCTCAGAGATTTCTAACCCCCTGCCCTGCTCGCCTCCGCGTTACAGCAGGCGGGACCGGCAGCAAGCCCTGCCAGCCAGCATGGCGCCCCGTCAAACGTCAGCATTGCACACGGGACGTGAAGGGGATTACGGTGGCTGGTGTGAGGGCGTGGGGCTAATCCCTGCTCCACCGCCAACTGGGACTGGCATTTATGCTCTGCTCCCGGGAGGCCTGGGCAAGGCCCCTCTGAGGCTCCCTCTCTCTCCGGCTGCCCCACAGCTCTTGCTCAGAGCCGAGCCCCAGGTAGGTCTCCTTGAATCCACGTGACAGCCCGGCCCAGTGAGTATTAACTCCATTTTACAGAGAAGAAAACTGGGGCTCAAAGAGCTTAAATAACCTGCTCGGAGCCTCCCAGCAAGTCAGTGAAGTGGGAGAGACGTGCCCAGGTCCGCCTCCCTGTCCCCAGCGTGCACTGTTCCCACCAGGCTGCTCGGCCCAGTGATTTTCCAAATGGTCCACATCTTCACAGTTCTCCTGCTGGTCTCCAGACAGTGTCCCCAAGTCAGAGCCTGCCAGGAAATGCTTAAATCTGGTTCCAGGATGTGCATGCAGGTGGAGCTCGCAGTGTAGACAGTGGCGAGCCACTGGAAGGTCTTGATCCCTGGACAGACCTTCCATGTCGTTGTAGCCTCATAAATTACCTCTCCGGTCAAAGTCTGGTTCCCCGAGCGTACGTCTCTGCAGAGCACTCTGGGGAAAACGCCCACGTTCAGAGGTAGGAGTCAAAGCCTCACGCTTTCAGCTCTCCATCACGACTTCCGCCATTGCCCGTCCACCTGTCACAAAAACCAGCTCAAATGAGCAAAAGGGCCTGAGAGATTCACGCCCTCCTGCCGTGCCTGATACCCTACCATGTCCCGCACAGCTGCCATCCTCCCGAGGTGCTTAAGCCCGAGGTGGTGCGGCCACCACTTTGGAAGACTTGGGCAGTACCTATGAAAGCTGGACACGCACCCTGGGACCCATGAGCCCACTGAACGCTAAAGGAGCAAGAATGTTCCCACACTGGAAACAACTCAAAGGACCACCCACCGTAGAAGGGACTGTGGGATATACACAAAATAAAAGGTCACCCAGCAGTGAGGGTGCTCAACGCACAGCAGCACGGGCAAGCCTCACCGACGTCACAGTGCATGGAGCCAGAACACGAGCAAGGCCACGTGATTCCGTGGCCCCCGGTGCTAGTCTGCATGTGAGGATCAGGAGGGTGGCTGCTCACGGGGGGCTTTGGGGTGCTGGAAGTGTAACGTAAGTCGAATGCTGGTTACTTGGGAGAGGCGGAAAGTCATCAGGCCACCTACTTATGTTCTGCTGGAGGTTTACTTAAATATTTGGGAGATTGCTCTAACATGTCCACTCCAGAGCTCCTGGACCGCCAATGGCCTTGGCTCCACCCCGTTCCCAGTGTTGCTGCCAGGGCCTTGTCGGCACCTGACGTGGGCTTTTCCTCCGGAATCCTGAGCCCCAGTAAACTGCCTCCTGCTCGTCACTCTCGCACCCCATCCCAGGCCCCCCTCTCGGTCCTGTAGGCCGCCCCGACCTCCCTTTCTCCCCTTCAGCTCACGCCCCTCCTGCAACCCTTAGCTCTTCCTTTGCCGGCATCCACCCCCCTCCTCTGCGCGCACCCCCTGCCCCATCGGGAGCTGGCTTCTGTGCCCACACAGTGATCTCATGAGAAGCGTCTGCTCTTACCCATGATCCAGGAGGGACTGCGGGGCCGGCCCTGCCTGATGCTTCTGGGCCACAGGGTGACCCCGGCCCAGCCCAGATGCCCCCACCTACCCACACTCTTATTCTCTTTTCCCAGGGTCCCTTTATGGTCTGAGGCCCAGCAGAATCCCCACAGCTTATCACATCTCCTACCCCAACTGCCACCAGGCAGCTCCCCTCTTTCCCCTTCTGGGGACTCACGGAAGACCTCTCAGAACTGACCAGGAGACCTCCTCAAGCTTGGCCTTCGGGCCTGGGTTTGGGGAACACATCCAGGACCTGGGCTGGGCACCTCTGACCTCAAAGTCCCAGAAGAGGCCTCCTCTGTCCCTAGACCTTGTGGCTCCACTGCGTCCCCTGGTGGCCAGTTATAACCGCCCGGCACTGCGGGAGGAGGGCTGGCTGTTGGATCTGCCTCTTTTGATTGACCACCACCTGGTTGTTCTTTCCGGAAAATGCCTCTAGACACATGGAACCTCAGAGAACAAGCTGAGCCAGTGCATTAAATGTGGCTAAGCTGCAGGGGCAGCAGAGGGGAGCAGAGGGTGACCACGGGGCGCCCCTTCTCTTCTAGTCGACCAGGAGAAAATGACAACATACCACCAGAGAGGGAGTGACGGGGACAGAGATAAAGAGGCTCCTCTCTGCAATGAAATGGAGAGCTATGTCAAAACATCAACATCGGAAAAAATAAAAAATAATAATAAAAAATAAAAACATTGGCGTCGGGAGTGACAACATTCGTCCCTAGTCCCAGGCTTGTCCAGTGATGATCTCCGGAGGCGTTTCAGAACCCCCGACCACCTCCAGACAGCGGGCTGCCGTCTCTGCTGGGACTGTAGTCCATCTGACCACAGAGCAGCCTCGGGAAAGATAAGTCGTAAGGCCGCCAGCGTTAGCAAATCAAAATGCAGGACACCTGGAGAAAACCGAACTTCAGGTAAACGACAAATAAAATTTTTAAGTATAAATATATCCCATGCAATATTTGAGACATACTAAAAACCTGTTTATCTAAAACTGATTTCATGAAGCATCCTGCATTTTATCTGGTGACCCTATCTGTGAGGCTTCAGATAGGGAGAGGTCAGCACAGGCCGGGGCAAAGGGCAGTGAGGAGGCCAGGACGAGCCGCACGACCACGCCACTGCACAGGGGGAGGTGGGTCCGAGCCTTGGGTGGGGCTGGAGCCCGGGGTCTCCAAACCCCGATAATGCACATCCTGGTTTGAGGCTCCTGGTTGTTACTGTCACCTATTCAACCCTCTGTGGTTCAGACAAGCCGTTCTCACCTGGCTGCACGTCAGAATCACCTGGTGGCTTCAAAATTTTCTAACACCCGCGTCGCCCTTGGAGATTCTGATCTTAAAGTGTGGGGTGAGGATGTCAGGAGTATGCATGTGATTCTAACGTGCAGCCCATGCTGAGAGCCGCTGCTCCAAGAGCCTGTTCTCCACGCAGCCTTTGGCCGTAATTTGTACCCCATTTGTCTTCCTTGGGGGAGAGAACAGCTCAGCCGGCACCGGTGTCCAGCCCGCCATGTGCCCAAAGCGGGGGGCTTTCGCACCTCTGTAGCCCCTGAACTTTTCTTCAAGTGGCGTCTTGGGCAGAGGTCCAGCGTGTAAAACAGGACTGCTGCAAACTACATGAGGGTCCCCCAGAGGCCCCTGTTGGGACCAGGTGGGGGACAGTGTGGGCCCCAGCGGGGACGTCTAGAGAGAAATGCAATTCCCACGGAGGCGCAGACCCGTCCCAGCGCACCCTCTGCCCCGCGTGCCCCTCGGAACGCCATCCCCACACGCATTCCTTTCCCGGTCATGACATTGGTCTCGTGTGCCCACTCCGCCTGTCCGAGGCTGTCTAGAGGGCTTCTGAGACTGTGCCCAGGCCTCAGGGGGCAAAAGAAGACCGCCTCCAGCTGCGAGGCAGCACAGGTGACATTGCCAGCGCTCTAACTGCAGAACGAGGCTGTGTCTTTAGGATAAAATCAAGCTAACCACATGTCCTGGTGTGGGGGCCATTGGCTCAGATGCTTCTGTTCAGACCCCTATTGACACGATTTAACTCCATGCCACAGCCTCCCTCTGGTACAGACTCGCGACTCCCCCGGCTCTGACTCTGCTCAGCCTGCCCCCGTGCCACGCTTCTTCACGCAAGATGGCCTCCCTTCAGGGGTCCTCCCGTCTCCCTCTCCAGTCTGGCCTCCTGCGGGGCCTCCTGGTCCAACAGACAGGGCTACGGCCGTCTGAAGGCCAGCTGTGGGCTGGGTTCCCAGACTGGGCTCCTGCTTCAGGACTCCAGAACACTCTATGACAGTTTGGAGCCAGGTTGTCCAGGGCACACAGGAAAGCCCCAGAGGGCCCTGTGACCTTACTCCCCACCTGCCCCAGCAGAGCCTCACCTCTGACTGCTGGGCCCCCATCCCGCCAACGATCTGCAGTGGCGAGGACAATGGGTGCAGGTATGACCGTCCTCACAGTCGAGTAGATAACAGAGGCCGCGGCATCAGAAGGGTGTTCTGAGGGGCCGCAGGAAGCTGAGGGCTGAGCTTCAGGCATGTCTGCTGTAGGGGGGGGCGGGAAGGAGCCGTTAATGAAAAGCGAGGCAATGAGCTGAGCAGAACCAGGATCAGGACATGTCCCGGAACCCAAAGCACAGGGCGGTCAGCAGCACCACGTGTAGCCAAGAACGGAGAAAAGATCTCAGGCCCTCCTAACGAGGAGGCTCTGATGATCTTTAAGAGTCTTTCAGGAGAGATGGGCGGGTGGGAAGGCCCGATGCAGAGGAGCCAGAGGCAGCTGCCTTTCGGTGACAAAGCAGAGGTGGCAGCAGGGCCATTGGTTCAAGGCACGCTGACTCATCGGCAGGGCCAGGGGCTAGAGAAGACCCCTCCCCCTAACTCTGGCACCGAGCCTGCAGCTGCTCTGACTGATGTGCCCAGAGATCCAGGCGAGAACCGCTGGGCCCAGGTGAGTGACGCCCTGGTCCCAGGATCTCCGGAAGCTTCTCACATGGGGCTGCACCTGCTCCCCACTCCTGCCCTCAATGTAACAGCTGCCCAGTTCCCACTCTAGGACTCAGAGGAGACCACCTGGGGGAGACTAAGAGGTGGGCCCCATGAGAGACAGGATCCGAGGACACCCTGATGATGCCTCCAAGACCCCAGGTTTCTACGCAGAGCAATTGAAAGCCCCACGGGCAGAGAAGGCAGCCCTCTCCCTGGACCCTTGCGTGACCATTTGCATTTTCCAGTGGTTTTGAGGGTGGCTTCTTTCTCTGATCCCGCCCCTGCACTTAAGACCCGCCCTGCACACCTGGCACTAAGCACATTTTGCCTCGTTGTATTTCCCTTTTCAGGCTGAGTCCGTTCCACAGGTCCCCACCGCACACACAGACTGCGGTGGGGGGTTGTGTGTCACCGCAGAGAGCTCTTGGGAGCCACCCCTGTTGGGGAGCAGGGCAGCTGGACTGGGCCCGGGGAAAAGTCGGGCTGTGAGGATGCAATTGTGACAGACGCCTCAGCCCCTGTCACGGGAGCTCCAGAGCCAGAAGCCCTCCAGAGACGCCGGGATGGACACAGAAGCCCGAGAGGAGGCAGAGGCCTTATTGCCCCGCATCCACCTTGGCTGAGGCAGCTTCCTTCGGCCGAGGGCGATTCCTGCAGAAAAATGCAGCTACAAGTCCTCGGCAGCCCTGCCAGCTGGGGGGTGAGTACCCTGGATCGCCTTCTCCACGCTGCCAAGAGCCGCTCCTAGCACCAACGTTTGGGGGCCTTGCCGGGGTGACGAATCCCGTAACGTGAAAAAGCGCTTCCCCAGCAACACTCTGCTTATCCAACTTTACGTTCTGCCCCTTCCGCTCCAGCACCCTCCGGTTCCCATCTCACACTCGCCCAGCTCCCGCTGGCGCCGTCCACGAGGACCTGCAGCTCCTTCTAGGCTCAGCCCTTTTCTCCTCTTAGGTGGCCCAGCACTTTGCCAAAAGGGTTATGTTGTGATTTGAACCTAGTTATTGATCTGGTGCATAGACCCCTGGAGTGGGGGTGGGGCAGCACCTGTCTTACAAGAAGGAATAATCATTATCAAGCAAACAGGGGCCACTAACCTCTAACAGGCTGGGGGGCCACACCGGCGAAGGCTCAAGGAGACCCTGGTGCTTCGAGATTTTTGAGTGCAGCGATCCAGATCACCCCAGATGTCTCCGAGTCCCGCTCCTTCGCTGTCAGGATCCTCTTTGGCACAGCCGACTCACCGATGTTGAGAATTCAACCTCCTCTGGGGCCTGCTACTCTTTTTAAGCCCAGATTCTGATCCTCTACTTTTCTCTGTCTCAGGAGGTGAGTTGCTTTACAAGCTGCCAAGGAGACCCTCGGCTTTAATACTGAGGCTTCCAATGGGGACTCGGCATCCACAGCCTTTCACTGTCTTTCTCCAATGCGATTACCCCTAAGGACGACCGTAGGCTTCCATGTCCTTATGACTGCTCCCTCAACCTCTCAAATACTTGAGATTTTCCACCACCACTGCCTGTCCTTCTGCTGGTATCCCGTCCCAGTTCACTGCCCAGAAAAGTTTTAACAGGGGCCAGAAGATTCCACCTACCACCAGTGATGGGGGCCTTGTTAGCAGGCAGGGCAGGTGGTCCAGTCCCAGGATGCTGTTTAGAGTCTGTTCCCTAGGACCACACCTGGCACCAACTGTTCCAGGTCAGAGTCTCCAGGAAACAGACTGTAAGGCTCTGCTATCTGCACGAAGATGTTTATTGCGAGTGCGCTCAGGCCAACACCTGTGGGGGAGCAAGGTCGGCAGAAGTGGGCAGAGGGAGAAGTTTAACTGTGAGGAGACAGTTGTACCAAAGGCTTCGGCTGACCCCAGGAGGGGCTCTGAAGCTGGCGTGGCCCTTCCCAGATGTCCTGAAAGGAGATGAGAGGGCCGGGCTTTGTTCCTCCTTATACAGTCAGTGGTGGAGTGAGGCGTCTCTTTTTCAGCCGAGGGCAATCCTTGGAGAGGGACACAGCTGTGAGCCTTGGCAGCAATGCCCAGCAGCTGGGGGAAGATCCTCTGACCTGAAGGTGGACTTGGGCCATGTGCCACAGCAGCCACTGCACACCCATCTCGCCAAAGGCTTATTAGCCCTGGAAAACAGAGACCATGTTGGAAGGGCAGCACTGTGCCAGCCATGTTGGAAGGGTAGCACTGTGCCAGCCAGAGTAAGAGTCTATCAACTAGATGTTGATTCTTCCGTTGAGGAAGATGGCGCTTAGCTTCTCGACTTCCTGTGGGTTTATTTTGAAGCCTCCTTTGCATAGATAGGCTGGTTCATTGCAGGGCTCAGTGGGGCCCATCCTTATTTGGGGTTCAATATCTACTATTGTACATAAGCATTTCCTCAGGAACCTTCCAGACCTTTCTGGAACGGAGGTGTCAAAGGCATGGAGGGATCGCCACCTCCTGGAGAAAGAAGGGACCTACGGCTGTTCAGTGGCCGGAGCACCTCTGTCCAATAGAAAGATCATGTGAGCCCATGTGTGATTTTCAATATTCTAGTGACCACATTAAAAAAAAACAAAACAACAACAACAAAAAAATAGGTGAGCTCAATTTTAATAATATGTTTTATTTAATCTAATATATCAAATATTGTCACTCAACAGGTAATCAAGACAAAAATTTAACGGTCGTATGTATATTTTCGCACAGTCTTCAAAATTCAGTGTGTGTTTTACACGTACAGTTTATGTCAATTCGGACCAGCCACACTTCGACTGTTCAAGGACCACATGTGGATGGGGGCCACTGTAATACGCAGCATAGATCTAGAGGCGAAAGGCTAAAGAGAGAGCAACAGTGTGTGTGTGTGTGATGCGTGTGGAAGTGTGTGATGTGACTGCATGTGTGTTTCCATATCTAAAACAAAACAAACAAACGAACAAAACCAGGGAGCTGGGGACTTGAGGAGAGAGAGAGAGATGTCCCAGAGACTCGATGCATGGGGGGCCATCGGGAAAGTTTGGCTTGTTTCGTTCAGTCATCGACAGAATCTTCCGAGCACCTACTATGAGTCAGATCAGGCTGCTGGGATACAAAGAAGAAGAAGACACAGTCCCTGTCCTCGGGGTTCACAGTCCCACGGAAGAGACAGACGCAAACATGGTTGCAATGGAGAGTAAGAAGAACGATCGTGCAGGTATTATCAGGTAAGCGGGGGCGGGGGCGATGGGGCGCTCGGAAGGCTTCATAGCTGAGAAGGCCCAAGCTGGACCTTGTAAGATGAACAGGACTTCTTGAGGTAAAAACAGGGGTTGAAACAGAATAAAAAGTTCCGGGCAGATGGTGAATGTGTCAAAAGGCACAAAAGCACCAATGAGGTGGGAATTCTGAAGTAAGCAGCTGAGATCGGAGTGTGGAGCATGCATGCTGAGGTCCAAGATGGCGTTGGATGTAGGTAGAGGGGTTCAGTTCATAAGGGTCACATGTGTCATTCTCTAGTGGACCATAAGAGCCACCAAAAGATTAATATATTAAGATCCTAAGCCGACCTTATTGTTTATCACTTATTGCTCAAACTTTTACCATTGACCTCTGAACAAAGCATTGTGCCCAGTGGGTGCAACCACTCCTCAGAGTCAGGAGTGACAATGGCCAAGGGCTCACCCGTCTAGGTCCTGATCCTGGCTGTACTGCAGGGTCACCTGAGCAAGTCCCTACTTTCTCCCGGGGCATCAAGGCAAGTAGGGATGTGACTCCAGGATCAAGGATGGACCTTTTAATTCCAAAAGCACATGATCCTTAAGCAACCCACAGCTGGAGCCTCAGGCAAAGGGACTCCCCTAGCCAGACACTGAGAGTGCCAGAGGGCTCCCGAGGGTAGCTCCCCTCCCACCCCTCCTTTCCAGCCAATGCCCCCAAACACCGGCTCCCGGGGTGAAGGAGTTCTCCAGGCCCATCTGGTACAGGCAGGCTTGCAGAAGCCAAGCAGGCTGGGGCTCCCCCAGGAGGCACTATAGGGCCCGCGCTCACTTTGTGAGTCTGGAGAGGTGGCCCAGTGGCCGGTTAAGATAGGGACAAGACAGGGCCTGTTTCCGTGAGATCAGTCCACTTTGCTGCCAGCTCTTCTGTCTCTTGCGCTCCGCCAGTCCCTTAGCAAGGGGTGTGGCCAGGCTGGCTCAGTTTCTGGCAGGCACATTAGTAAATAAGCAAATTCTCTTGAGAATCATCTCTAGTCCCTGAGAAGGACTGGGTGTTCAGGCCAGGAGAGCAGGGATTTCTCCATTGGGGAATGAAGGTTATTTTTCATTCAATAATTATGAAAATGAAAACTAAGCAGCGGCTCCCATGCAGGCTCACTCCATTTGCTGGCCTAGGTGTGCAGAGACTGTGGCTGGAGGCTCAGGGTCTGGGAATGAGTCAAGCCTCAAACCATGTCCAGGGCCTCTCAAGTCTGAACGAGGTCACTGAAGGACAGCATAAGGTAGGGAAGAATGCACTCAGCCTCTCTCTCTAAAAGGGCTCAGGTGAAGCTCAAACTGGGGGTGACAGAAAGGGCTTTGAGATAGCACAGGCAGCTCCTTGGGTGTATAGGTGGGGGGAGGGTGGGAAAATGACCAAATGCCACTCACTGATATGGTACATTATTGAGCACCAACACTGTGCCAGGCACTGTACCAGGCACTAGGGTTACACGCATAGATAGGACATGATCCTCATGCTCAAAAGAGGTTTAGTAAGGGAGAGATCGGCATTTTAAATCAAGGACTGTTACCTACAACCTAGCAGGTTCCTGGTGAGGGGGAGCCGGTCAGCACAGTGTGGCATGATGCTTCACAAAAATGGGCTCATACTTCCTCCCTCACGGGAGGATAATCTATGTAAAGCACTTAGTGTAGTACCTGGCATTAAGTTGCGGCTCAATAAATGGTAGCTATTATTAGCAATTATTACAAGAAGTTGCAGAGTAAACATGGCACATCTTCCTGGAGTGTCAATTTTACTCAACGATTAGGGAGGAAAGGGCATTTTTTAAATGTTATAACAAACAAAACTCACTTGGATTTTTAACATCAAAGATTTCAGGCTTACATTTCTCTCTCCCTTCAGCCTACTTGCACACCGGATGGACACGGGTTCCAGTTTGGATCTGTCAGTTACTACTTTGCGATCTTAGGCACTGAATTAGTATAATTACTTTTAGTATTTTAAAATGGCAATGTGAAGCAGACCATACAGTTCTGCCAATCGAGAATTGTAGTCTAGGTGGGAGTGGGTTGAAATACTATGATACTGGTTAAGCTTTATTGAGGGGAATGTATGCCAGGCACTGCTCTATTTCCCTTAATTCTCTGACTTGCCTGATGAGATAGGCCTGATGAGATACTGCTATTATCGCCCCTATTTTACAGATGAGAAAATTAAGGGGAAAAGTTTATTAGCTTGCCTATCTTTATAAGGTTAGTAAGTGGCAGTGCCAGAAATTGGAATCCTTGGCTCCCACTTTTAACTATCCGGCTATCTTACCTCCTGCCATGCATACCAAGCCTCATGGAACTCCGAACTCATCTAGTTGGGTTTAAAGGTAAACGGTAAGGGACGCTAACACCCGCTGGTCTTTCTCTGGGCCTCCTTCACTAACGCTTTGACCAATCCCTCAGGGATCATGACCTTCCAAGCTTTGCGTGGAATTCCCTAATACATACACTCCAGATACGCTCTATACATACCAATTATAGCCTTGCTTGCAAGCTGACTTAGAGTCACTTTTTAGCTATGTAATGTGTATATGTTTTGTCTCTCCAACTAGATTGTAAACACCTAGAGGACAGGGACTGCTTCTTGCTCTTTCCGTATCGCTCCCTGTGCCAAGGACTAGGATGGAGACGCCAAGGTTGCTCATTAAATGTTGTTGACAGTTTCTGGACCGTCCTCTGCCCCTCGTCGACCACTCCCCTTTTCCTCGGAAACCACTCCACTTCCCCCACCTCGGTCCCCGCCCCCTCCCGCCCCCTTTACTTTTATCCCGTCTGGCCCCGCCCCTCCCTCGTGGAGTCCATCCTTTCTGCCCCGCCCCCAGCAGCGCCTCCAGCGTCCCCTAGCGACGAGGCGGTAGCTCCTAGCAACCGCATCTCGGTTCCCTGACGACGGCGGCACGTAGGGCCACGTCAGCGCGCTGTGGCCCCGCCCCCGGCGCCGGCTGGCCCCGCCTCCCC
>NW_011888853.1:2767897-2776073 GCF_000151845.1 Pteropus vampyrus | reverse complement strand
CTCCGGGCCGTCCTCGGACTCCGGCCCCGAAGCCGGCTCGCAGCGGCTGCTGTTCTCTCACGACCTGGTGTCGGGCCGTTACCGCGGCTCGGTGCACTTCGGGCTGGTGCGCCTCATCCACGGCGAGGACTCGGACTCGGAGGGCGAGGAGGAGGGCCGCGGGAGCTCGGGCTGCTCCGAGGCGGGGGGCGCGGGCCACGAGGAGGGCCGGGCCAGCCCGCTGCGCCGCGGCTACGTGCGCGTCCAGTGGTACCCGGAGGGCGTCAAGCAGCACGTGAAGGAGACCAAGGTGCGGCGGCCCGGCCGGGCCGGGGGCTGACGGAGGGGGCCGTTACCTGCTAGAGCTCTAGGCCGGGAGGGGAGGCGTGCGCGGCGCTGCCCGGAATGGTGCTACTGCAGTGGGCCGAGGTGGGAGGACCAGCCTCAGTGGAGGGGACGCTCCGGTGCAAAGTCATTGCACTAGCCCTGGGCCACCGGGCCCCGGACTTCCCCACGCGGAGGGACTTCCGAGCCATGCTATGGTGTGGTGTCGGCCTCAAGGTTATGTACGTGGACCCGCTACGGTGGGGGAAACCCCCCGGGCTCTGAGGCGCTCTGGGCATTACACCAGTGCGGCGTTTTGCTGACCCCCGACGAGCTACATACTGCATTGTGCATCGGGAAAGGAGGGCCGTGCGGGGTCGCTGCAGGGAGGGATTATGGGCATCCCAAAACCGAGATAGAGGTGAAAATCTCGGGCGACGCAAAAACGCAAGAAGTTCACTAGAACACAGAATGCGTTATTATGGGTGAAGAAACCCAACCCTTTTCTGTTTTACCTTGTAGCCTCGTTTTAATTGCTGCAGGAAACTTTATGAGTAAAATCACTAACAATCAGAGCGGCGATATTAATAGTACTGGGGGAGGGGGATGTGACAGCTGCGACTGGGGTTGATGACTCCTAAGTGCAGTTGGACTTCTTGAAAAAGAAAATACCTAAGAACCATGGATGGAAGAAGGCCACCCATTTGGAAAACCGATCGGTTTTTTTTGACCCGAGGCTGTGAAGCAAACATCAGACTCCCGTGTGGTGTTGGGGTGAGACTGGTAAATATTGCAGTTTTACCAAACCAAGGGGTTTATCATGAGAAACCTGAAACCTTGAACCAAGGTTGGTGTGGTAGCTTTTCATGTCTTGTTTTCCTGAGTGTGAATTACTATCAGAGATTCACATGCATGCACAGCCCACTATCTTTCACCCCTTCATCTCCTCCTCCTCCTCTTCAAGAAAACATTTCTAAGCAGGAATCAGGCCTGGGTCACTTTAGCTGCCAGGACCGAGAGGTCTCATCTCAGGGGAAGGTACTTCAGAAGTTAATCTGAGTTTCTCACACACAGGGAGACAAAGGCTCCAGGAGTAGGGCTTCGTGCCACACTACGGGAGGGGGTCTGTGGTGAGGGCTTGGGCTGGGCAACAGGCCCCACTCCCAGGAAGAGCCTGTGATCCACTTCCTAGTGGCAGAAGTGACTACCGATGGCAGCGCAGGGTCTTTTTCCTCGCTGGTGTGCATGTAGCCACAAAACACAGAAATCTGCACACAGGACCCCTGGCTTCCCCTCAGAGAAATGCAAATCAGGCAGTAGCTTCTCTGACTTGAAGAGAAAATTATAAGTTCGTGTGCAGTAGTATATGGAAAATATTACTTTTTAGAGCAGAGTACTAGTTAAAAATTACCACCAGTATTGTTATTTTGGGAAGAGAAGATTTTTGCACTACATACTGTTTGTTCATTGTATTCCTAGCAAACGGTTGCTAGTGTCTTTCTATGGGTTGTTTGTTTGTTTGTTTCAAAATAATATTTGCCCTAATCATCATCTTTAGAGGTTTGTGACTTCTGGAATGCAACTCATTTGACTCTGTCATGGCCTCCCGCCCTGGGACTCTGGGAGGCTGGCCCAGCTCACTACCAGGAGCTGCCATGTTTATCAGTTGTTCCTGCTCATCTTGACTTCGGTGGTTAACTTTGTTTACAGTTCTGCTCCCTCTGCCTCCCCCCACCGTGTGTAATTACACAAAATTTGGCTAGCCAGTGCTCAAAAATACCTATTTTGGAGTTAAATAGGAAGTAACTTTGAGGCACCGGCTTGGGTATGTTTTGAAGCTGCCCTCTTGTGACTTGCTTTGAATTTGTTGAAATTCATTGTGCCTCCAGTGATGGTGTTTTCTTTTGCCATTGCGGTTTCTGGGCTTAGCAAAAGCTGAGGGGCGTGGAATTCTAGGAAGTGGTGGCATGTAGTGTCCATTTATGGATGGCAGGACCCAGTTTTTCTTTTAGGCTTTTTGAGAGTAGGTTCGTTTCGGGCGGAAGTTCATACCTAGTAGATAAGCTCTTTGTCACCATGAGCCGTAGGCACAGATGGCCCTGGTCAGCCGAATGGCTCCTGCTTTGCTCCTGGCCACTGTCTAGGGTGGTAGGGTGGGTCCTGGGACCTTGAGGGACTCCTTATAGATCCATCAAGGTGTCAGCGTACTGAAAGACAATTAGACCGAGACAGAGCGTTTCGGTTCTGATTTGTATGCCATCACTAATCTGGTTATGAGATTGGAAAACCCAGTTATTGGCAGAATAATATAGTGACAGTTTTGGGAAACTTCTTTCTTTTTAAAGCTGCCACCTATTGGAATTTTTTTAATAGTGTCCCTTTAATATGGAGTAGTAGTCTGTGGAGTATTTTTGTAGTTTTCATGTTAATTTAGTGGTCATTGAGTAAAGGCTTAATATTAGTCTCTTAATTTAAGTTTTTAATGAACAGTTTCAGCGAAGAGGCTGGCCAGCAAGTCCTGTCTCCTGGCCACTGCCATGAATTTTGTCAACAGAAATTAAGTCGTTTTTCCTTGAAACTGGGATTTATGGTCCAGTTCCTGAGGCTTTCAGCAGCCAAAGTTAAGCTTCTTTAAGACTTAAAAGAAGCCGCAGCTTGTGTTCCTACCTTTCCTCATTCTCCTGACCCCTTCGGCATGGTGGCTGATTTATCCACTTGAAACTCTGCATCTCGCCATAGATCTCCTCTGTGGAGACGTGCCCCTTCCCCATCAGTAGTCATCCTTTGGGTGAATTTTCGGAATAAAGCCAAGTGCCAACGGCCTCTTCGCCTTCTCGAGCCCTGGCTGGGCATGGCGGGTCTTTCTGGTCTTCCCCTGCCGTGGTCGGGCAGAATGGCCCCTGTCGGGAGGAGAGCAGACTGCCATCTGTCAGTCCAAGCATGGGTCTTCCCGTTCTTGCTTTAGTTTTTCTATCTCTTGTGTGTTGTCTTTTGCTTTAAGTTGCCACAACATTCTCGGCTGGTTTGAGGTTTAACGTCTCTAAGCTAAACCTGTGTCTGTGCCCTGCTTTTGTGAGGCGGTGTGTTTGTGTCGCATCTTTGATGACAGGTCCCTTGGGAATTGGCTTTTTGGTTTATTTTTGGCTCCTACTCAGGCCAGCATTTCCACGGGGAAAGCTATTTAGCTGTAGCATCGCAGCATATGAAGTTTGCTTGTCTCACCTGTCCAGGTACTGGACCCATTAAAAGCAATTTTTCTTAGTGATGTAACAGGAAGAGGTTATGTAAGGTTAACCAAGATGCAGGACTAAGTGCATGTAATTGTATTTCATTCGGGTAGGATCACAGTGCTGTAGACTCTCACCGCTGTTCTGTGATTTTATCCTTCGTCCTTTGGTCCCCCCCTTCTGGCTCCTGGGACTCGATGCCTTGACGGTGCCTCTGTGTGGCTCGCTGCCTGACTCCAGGGCACTGTCTTTGCATCCTGTGATTGGAAGTCAAAACCCTTGGGAGCTCTTCCTTGGTTGTCACCTACTCCGAATGACCTTGGTCTAGTCAGTGCCTCATTTTTTTCTCTGCAATAAAATACAGGGTCTGTCTTCTTAGCCACTGAAGTGACCTGCACAGGTGGAATAACCAGAAGTGTCAGCGGGTGGTGCCTAAGGTGGCTGCTTGGCTATGAGCAGACACTGTCCTGATGCCCATCAGACAGAACCGGCCCCATCCCTTCCGCCAGTCATCTGCATGTGTCACAGGGTGGTGCTACACCAGAGACACTTTGGAAAGCAAAAAGGTGCATGGAGGGGTATTGGAGTTTCTGATTGATCATGTTGTTGCACGTGACCTGGTGGATTACAGATTCGACTTCTTTATTACGCCTCTTTTATAAATAATCATGAACTTCACTCCTCTGTTATGTTATGAGAAATTCAGCAACGCACATTTGAAGTAACACCTGCCAAAGTCCACCAACCTCCAGGAGGGGGATGGAATGAATGTACATGTATGTGTATTTTCCGGAATCTAGAAGACATCTTTTGAAATTCCCAAAAGACGGATAGTGAGATCATGAATTACAAGGGTGGTAGAGTATTGCTTTTGTGTTTTAAGATAATATGAAGAACAAACATTATATAGTATTGCCATGTGCCAGGCATTCTAAGTGCTTTATGTGTATTACTCACTTAATGCAACAACCCTATGAATTAGGTACTATTATTATTATCCCCATATTTCAGAGGAGGAAACCAAGGAACAGAGAGATTAAGTAACTTGCCCAGTGTCACACTGCGTAAGTGGAGGAACCTGAATACAAATCGAAGTAAATATAGCTTGCCCTCACCTGAGAATGTTTTTAAGTTCAGGATTTATAGGTCATTACTATATCCAAGTACCCTGATCAAACATGAGTCACAAACCCTGTGGTTGGCATGAATCATTCAGTCTTTAAACACTTGAAAATCTCAGTGCAGTAGGAGTAACCACAGGTGAGGGAGGAAGGAGCCGGGCGTCGGGACAGGCGGGCAGAGGGTGTACCAGTGACCTGGAGCGCGGCAGGGTGCGCCTGCGAGCCGTAGGACAGAAACACCGTGTCTGCACTTGTGCTGTGCTTCCGTCCTACATTTTTCATACCCTGGCCCCTCCGTCATCCTCAAAATGACTGTCAATATCTTTTATTTCTTGGGAACCTGCAAACGCCCCTAGACATTGAATGAAGGCGACCTCTAAGTCTGACTCATCCCATCGCTGGTTTATTCCCACTTCCGCCTCCAGGAGCAGAAAAGTCTGGGAAACGGCACTGCCGCGTCGTCTTGGAAGTGGCCAGTGTTAGGAAATCCACCGTGACCTCTTGCCTCCCAAGACCTCCTGTCCCCTGTCTCGCTGCTCTTGTCACCCTTCTGGGAATGCTGAGTCACGAGACAGGTTCACAGGGCTCCTTGGAGAGGGGCTAGGTCTTGCTCAGTTCCAGGTCCTTTCCTTGTGGTCACCCTGAGCTTGACTGTGTGTGCCCTCCACCGCTCCGGCTTTAGGACATTAAAGGTCTTTTCGAGCCCTCCCCGTCCCCGTCTCCGCGACACTGTTCTCAGTGCTTTTCTATTTTCCATTTTCCTGTTCTGTCAGGAGGAACTTTTCTCTCTTGTTTGCTGTTTTGCCCACAGGGCTCGTGGAATCCAGTGGAACTTCTCCGGGGCCAGTGCTTTCCAAAATGGGTGTGGTTAGAGTGTGCAGTGTGACCTGCCATCACAACGGTGCTGGCCCCGTGATCAGTGTCACCTGCCCCTGGTGGTCCCCCTCGGAGTTGGATTTAGGGTAGTTTCTGTGACAAGTGGGTTCTCTGTCAAAGAGCCATCCTGCAGCTTTAACCCGGAAGGTCATGACCCGTGACCCGTGCTGCTGTTGTGGTAGCAGCTTCCGGAGGTTCCCTGCCCAGCGCTCAGCCCGCTTCTGAATGGGAGAGGGAGGGTGTCGTTTCCGTGGATGCGCAAAGCGGGGAGCGTGGCAGTCAGGACCGCGCGTACGAGATGCCGCCACTTACATCTCCTGGGATTGTGGCGTGTTCGACGGTGGCTCCTCCCGGAGGCCCCGCTCGCCCAGCAGCTGCCTGTCCGGCCCCGAGGGGACCGTGGCTTTCATGCCGCCGCCTCCACATCTGCGGCTCTGCCTCAGTGGGATTCCCATCCCGCCAGCCTCGAGGGGCTCGGCGAGGGACCACCTGACAGACGTGTGGGCACGGACAGGCGGGAGCAGACTGCTTCCCGGAATGCGTTGTAGTTCCGAATAAAATTGAATCATGTTGATGGATAACCCTCTGGATCTGTCTGCGCCAAGGTCGTTCGCCCTTGTTTCTCTCTTCAGCTGCGCTCTGCGGTCGAGGCTGTAGTGTCCTTGGACCCGCGCCGACTGTGTCCAGTGGGTCTTCTGCCCGCAGGTGTCCTGTGTTCTTCCGGTGCAGGACTGTGAAATGCAGGTTTTTACGATTTAAACATTGACGCAAACGATCTCCCGTCCAGAAGTGTTCAGCGAGGCAGTAAGTGCTGGAATGAATGTCCTTTTCGGGTTAAATCGAGTCGACCATTTGGTTGAGAGGATTCGGTATGTTTGCGTGTTTTGAGAGACTGAAACATTTAGTTTTCTGCAGCTCGATTAAAGAAATAAGACATTTGCCAGGTCACTTTTGGTTTGAATTAATAGCTTAGTTATATCTGGTGAAGATTCGTTCGAATTATGACAATTAAAAATTTTTTAAATCTAAGATATGAGTAGTACTAAAATAAAAAAGCAGTCCTATCCAACAATAAAATGAAAATCCGCAGCCGGCAGGAGCCATTCCTGCAGTCTTGAGAAGAGCCTTCTTCATTTGCATCCTGCAAGAGAGAGCTGGTCTTTCACACTCAGCAGCTCCGATGAGGCTTTTCTTCCTTGTTTTAATTTTGATTCTTTTTGTGGGAGAGGCCGCTCTGATGAGGGCTGGCGATGCTATCAGGGCAGGCATATCCTCAGGACCAGACTTGCTAGCCCCCTCAAACGCAGCTGGGAAGGAATACGGACGCCCTCAAGTCTGTGTCTCTAGCGTGGTTTCTGGGAGCATCAGGACCTGACGTGCTCCATGCTGAAAGGAGCCCCATATTTGTCCGCTCTGACTGTTTAATTACTTAAGGGAGTCTGAGGGCCCCGAAGGTTGATGATATCATCTTCAAGCCAAAGAAGAAAGAGGCATCTCTCCCCCCACCCCAGCCCCGCTGCCCCACATGCTTGGGATTGGGGGCCATCCTAGCGCCCTACTGGCGGGAAGGGCGTGTGCTGCCGTCTCTGCCATTTCTTTGAGACCTTCGCACGGGGTCCGGTGTCCGTCGTTGCTGCGCGTGAAGTCTCGCCTGAAGGTCACAGAGGACTAATGAACTCCTGGTCACTGCGGGTACCGAGACTTTCTGGGTCCTTGTCCCTTTGACCCATCAGCCTGGTGAATGTGATCAGTCATCCCTTGTAAGGGAAACTTTCTTCTGTTGTGTTCTGTGTACCAGGCCATACTGAATTTTTCTTTTGCCTTTTTCCTCTTCCCTCTCTCTGTGACACTTCTCCAAAGACCCGAGCTCTCCTCGCCTCTCCCTTCCTGTCTTGCTTCAGTGTTCTTGTCCACTCCTGTGGCCGCAGCTGGTCTCTGTGTTCAGGTGACTTCTGTACCTACGTCGCGTTCCCGATGCTTTCTTGATAGATAGCTCCATCGCGTCCGCTAGCACCTCAGACTTAGTGTAGTAAAATTGGGGAGTATAACGACTCTCCCATCCCCAAACCTTTGGAATTTTTAAACAATTTCTTCTAATTTTTTTGTGAAATATTTGCAAATGTACAGAAAAGTTGAAAGACTATGCCAGTGATTACTAATTACCACCTGTCATGAGCCAACAGTTAACATTCTGCCATATCTGCTTTATACGTGAGTGCGTATAAGTGTATTTTCTCCTGAGACGTTGGTGAGTTAGCAGCAAACATGACAACGGCCACCTCTACTTGCTCAAGATACATCTTCTAAAAATCAGAACATTTGAGATCATTTTAAATTCACTTCCCTGGGCCCCATCCTAATATTTTTTTCTTTAAAAAATTATTAGGGTAGAATACACCACATAACATTACCACCTAAACCATTTTTCATTGTGCAGTTCAGTGGTATTAAATACATTCATAGTGTTGTGCAACCGTCGCCACCTCCCGTCCCCAGAACTCTGTCTCATAAAAGTGCAGCTCTGTCCCCATGAAACAGGGACCCCCGTTCTTCCTCACCCCAGCCTCTGGCAACCACCATGCTACTTTCCTTCTCTGTGATCTCGGTTACTCTAGGTACCTTCTATAAGTGGAGTCATACAGTATTTGT
>NW_011888853.1:2753009-2767847 GCF_000151845.1 Pteropus vampyrus | reverse complement strand
CATACAGTATTTGTCTTTTTGGGACTGGCTTATTTCAAAGAATAATGTCCTCAAGATTCATCTATGTTGTAGTGTGTGTCAGAATTTCCTTTTTAAGGCTGAATAATAATCCATTGTATGTATATACCATTTTTTGCTTATCTGTTCATCTGTTGATGGACAATTGGGTCGCTTCCATGTTTTAGCTGTTGTGCATACTATAAACATGCAGATAGCTCTTCAAGATCCTGTTTTCAGTGCTTTGGGTTATATACCCAGAAACGAAATTGCTGGATCATGTGGTAATTCTATTTTCATTTTTTCAGAGAGCTGCCATACTGTTTTCCACGGCGGCTGCACCATTTCGCGTTCCCACCAGCAGTGCCGCAGGGTTCCAGTTTCTCTGCTTCCTCGCTAGCACTTGCTGTTTTGTGGTCCCCCTCCCCGCCATGGTAGCCATCCTGATGGATGTGAGGCGGTGTCTCCTTGTGGTTTCGATTTGCATTTCCCTAATGATTAGTGATGTCAGACATCTTTTCATGTGCTTATCGGCCATTTGTATATCTTTGGAGAAATATCTATTTAAATGCTTTGCCTACTTTCGAATTGGGGTGTTTGATATTTTTGTTGTGGAGATTCAGGGGTTCTCTCTCTCTTCTGGACATTAACCCCTTATCAGAACTACTATTTGCAAATATTTTGTCCCATTCTGTGGATTGCCTTTATATCCTACTGATAGTGTCTTCTGATGTATAATATTTTTAAAATGTCATGGAGTCCAGTTTGTCTGCTTTTTCTTTTAATGCCTGTGCCTTCAGTGTCAGACTTCTCATTCTAATTTGTTATCAAATCTTTGTTCAGAACACATCCTCTCCATTTCCTCTCTACAACACCGGCCCTCTCTCTGACTGCCTCACGCCTGGGCTCATCTCCCCTGGCCTCCCTGCCCCTAGACCCTCTCTCCTTCGGTCCACTGACCTCTCAGCGGCTGCTTAGATTGTCAGGACCCAGCCTCTCGTCATGCTTTAGCCTGTCACTCAAGTCTTCTCACCTGTGTCTCATGCTTAATCTCTTGCCTCTCGAGTTGACTCTAGCTAGTACGACTGTTTCCCCAGTTCACTTGTACTCTTCCCTGCCTCTGACACCCCACGGCACGTAGATGCACCCTGGGGCTCTCTCTCCTGGATTGGAAGCTTCTTGAGAAACAAGCTCTCTGTGAAAGCTTGTTTTCTCAATGGCTCACATGTAGAGTTGGAGCATTTGAGCGAATGACCAGATCCTCCTCACTTACCAACAGTGTCCTTAGCCTTTCCCCAGATGCTTGGTGGTCTGTGCTGGAGCCATGTGGGCCCCTCGCCAGCTGACGTCTCCCTGCTAGTGTACTAGATTGACAATGTAGTTTACCGCCCAGGCTGGGCACTTTCGAGAGCACTGTGAATAGTCACTCCCGGACTGGGACATGTGGTCATCCTAATGCTAAGATGAGCAGATTAATCAAAATACACCATATTGTAGTTTACTATTTTAGCATCTTCTCTCATGAGACTCCCCAGGCAGAGCGTGAGCACAGCGGGCTAGCTGGCTGGAGCTGGTGTCACTAGTGGTCAAAATGCAGTTGTCTCTGGTTAAAACCCGGCAGAAATTGAGACACCCCCACCCTGGCCCCAGGCTCCCCGGGGTTATGGGCTGGGATGAGAGCTGAGAGGCCGTGTCTTCGGCAGCCAGTGCGGTCACTCCCTGGTTGTCGCCACCCAGCTCTCCTTCAAGTCCTTGGCACTGTGCCTGAGCGATCTGGGAGAAGCGCCGGTTTAATGTCCAGCAGCCGCCCGCGTTCTGGCGCCTGCGGTAGCTTTGAGGCCTGGGTGGGAGCGCCGCATCCCCCAGCCCCAGTTTGACAGACGAGAATGACGCGCTGTCGTGAGCAGCTGTAAAGACCCAGCGGCAGTGCTAGGCCAGCCAGCAGTCACACGGGTGAGGTTCCTGAGTGGTGATCAGCACACAGTCCCCACCGTAGGGGACGGTCGAGTCTAGTGCGAGGCCCGTCTGTGGGGACAGCTCGCCCGCTGCATGGCACTGGGTCGGGAACTCGGCCCGGGCTCTGCCTGCGTCGGGCTCTGGAGGGAGCTTAGGGACTGCGGCCTGCAGTTGAGGGCTTGTGCCAGCCAGACTGTTAACTTTGAAGGGGTCAGGCACCAGCTATTAAAAATGAGTATAACCACCCCTGTTTATGGGTGGCGTGGGGCCGGGGGAGCCCGGATGAGTGAGGTCTAGACCGGCACTTCTTAAAGGCCGATGGGGCTCTCGTTCATACAGAGCCTCCTGCAGCAGTGAGGCTGGGGCGGGCCCGGTGGGGGGGCGGGCGTGCTCCCGTGGTGCCCCTTCTCCTGGCGGGACCACCCTTCGGATTAGACTGATGTACAGGTCCTTCTTAAACCTCATTGTTGTCAATAGGTTCAAGTTTTTATCCCCCTGACCCCTACACCAAGGTTTAAGTATACAGCTGCCAGCAGTATTCAAAAGATGGGCCCTAGGAGGGGATTGGTTCGGTGCCCCCCAATAAAGGCAATGCTTTCAGATCACAGTGCTGGTGCAGAAAGCCTCGGTGCTAGGAAGACCTGCTCCCCACTTTCCCCGCTGACCAGTATTCAGACACAGTCATCGCCAAGATGTCTTACTGGGTTTAATTTTTTAGGGTGAAAATGCGATGGTGGTTATGAGCATGCTGTAAGCAGTCCACGAGGAGGATGGTCGGAATTGCTGTCTTTTATCCAGCCAGTGTCGGGATTCCTGCATGTGCCCGGCGCTCTAACACGCTTTATGTGTGCCCCTTTCAGAGAGGGTGAGACCGGCACCTAGAGAGGGTCTGTAGCTCACCCAGGCCACACAGCTAGTGAGGGCGGAGCCCGGATGTTTGTGCCGCCAGAGCACGGGCTCTTGTCCCTGGCTGTGCAGCCGTCCCCTGCAACCGGCCAGTGCTGTGTAGACCAACCCGTTTCTGTAACCGATCTCCTCTTCTTAACCAGCTAAATTTCCAGGTTTTCAGTTTTAAAAAATAGGACTAACATACTTGATACTTTTTTATATCTTTGTTTACATCTTTAAGTTTCTTAGAATGAATTCGTAAATGGAGTTACTTGGGTCAAGGTTAGTAAGAATACATTTTTAAGACTTTCGATTGATTTTATCAACTGTCATCCCCCAAAGTGGTGCCCATTCGCGCTTTCACCGCAGAATGCCTGTTTTCTGAGCGTGGTGGTGAGCTCCCCGTGTGACGTAGCGGGATCTCCAGCTAGTTGGCAGCGTCTAGAGGACTAGGACACGGGTCAGCTGACTGGGCGTTTTCTGAACGTACCCTGCTGTCGCCAAGAAATAATCCCTTTTTGTGCCGGGGTGTCTCTGAGCTCTGCGGGACAGGCAGGCTGGCCTGTTGTGCCTTCACTTGGGGCATTTGTTCCCCGGGCAGGGAGGGCGCTTGTCAGGTAAGCCAGGGGAGGGAGGAGGAGTCAGCATGTAGCCCGGCTGTGGCTCAGTGTCCATGACCGGACGAGGAGACAGAATCTCGTGCGGTTGTTGGGAATCGCATGAGATCACCGTTAGCTGCACTCAGCATACAGCTAATCAATACTTACCGTTAACTGGGGGGATAATTTCACTCTGCTTCAGTTTCCCTGTCACGTTTGGAATCCCACAGAGTAAACGTGATTGCGCGTTTAGGGGAAATATTGCGAGTTAGCTTGTGTGCCCATAAGGCCGACTTTAAACCTAAATCGTAATCTCTGTGTGTGTCTGAATATGTTTAAATAGGTAATATATGCAGATGATACAACATTCAAATGGTTTAAAAGAATACACAGTGAAATGTTTGTCCCCTTCCTACCATTGCCCTCCCCAGAGACCGCCACCGTGAGCAGCCCGCTGCGATTCTAGTCTGCATGCTCTGACACATATGTGTATGTATGCACGTATTCTTTTTTTTTTTTTTTTTTAACATAAATAGTAGCTGTCTGTACAACTGTTCTGGATTCAGGCAAATCTAGGTCAGACTCCAACTCCTTAGCCTTGTGACGTTGAACGACTGACTTAGCGTGTCTCGTCCCCCAGGGTCTCGTCCCCCAGGGTCGTCCCTGGCTTGCCTCTGCCCTCCCTTCTCTCTGCGGTGTTGCCCTTCAGGCCAGACTGTTGCATTGGGTTCACTTGGTGGCACCTCAGGGCGACACCTGCTCTGCCACTGGGTTGGGGGTGGCGTAGGTCAGCGTTTATCACTCTGCCTGGCGCCTGCTCCGGAGCCCGCAGGGCGGGTTTCTCAGTAGCCGCAGGGTGCCACTGGCAAGGGTGGGGGTTAATGAGAGGTTTGAGTCAGAAGTCCCTGGGGGCAGGAGGACAGTGTCTGTAAAGAGCCGGAGTGAAGCAGCTCTCCCGGAAACATCCTCAGCCCGATCAGCCCCCGCCCCCTGCGTGTTTTGCCCCAGTTGGGGCTGCTCGCGAGGTGTCCGGGTTCAGGCGGACCCCCCAGAACTCTGGGAGGACCTCACCCCCACACCTACATGCGGACTGTGGCCGCGTGAAGTGGCTCCGTTGCCTTTCCCCGGAGTGAGGCATTGCCCTGACCAACGCCTGGAGTCCCCGTCTCGTGTGGCCCCACTGCGACATCCCTCCCAGCGGGGCCGTGCCTGTGCCCTTTACGGTGATTCCCAGGTAGGGCTGTGTTTCCCCCGTGTTGGGGTCTCCGTCCTCTCCTCCCCACACACTCTCAGCTCCAGCTTTCCCCCGCTGGGCCGGTAACATCGGAGCGGGGCACTTTTCAGCTGTTGAGTGCTCGGTGCAGGTGGGGTCTTCCGCCGAGCCCCAGGAGGACGGATAGATCTTGGCCATGTACCAGGTCTTAGAGTTTGCCTAGGCCCACGTTGGTGGGACTAGAGGGCGATTTGGTTCGACCTCCTTATTTTATGGAACTAAGGCCCTGGAGGCCAGGTGGTTGAGGGTAAGGTTGCCAGAAGCTACAGGTGGACAGAGGCTTAAGGAAAGAAAGGTCCCCAGGAGGACGCTGTCCGCTTTCTGTGGGTAGAAGCAGAGGATCGTTAGCAGTGCTGATTTTAGCTTTCTGGTGAGTAGTTACAGTTGAGACAGGTTCTGGTATTCAACCTGAAAAATAAAGCCTGTAATACAGAGAGAGGGTGTAGAGGGCTTACACCGTGACTCGGGAGTCACATCTAAAGAAGACTTTCTACTCAAGACCGTAGGGCCAGGCAGTCACTCGTCGCAGCTTAACCTGACTTGCCTTAAAAACAAAACAAAAAGAAAAGAAAAACAGCTATATTGAGGTGTAATTCACATACCTTAAACGTCACCCTTTCAAAGTGCAGTTTTTAATATATTCAAAGATTCGCACACCCATCATCACTATCTAGTTTTAGAACATTTTCGTCACCCCCAAAAGAAACCCTGTGTCCATTGGCAGTCATGCTCATTTCCCCCTCCTTCCAGCCCCGGGGAACCACTGTCTCTGCGGGTTTGCTCTTCCGAACCTTTCATGTAAACAGAACACCTAATACATGGCCTTTTGTGACCGACTTCTTTCACTCCGCGTGTGTTCAAGTTTCCTTCGTGTTGTATCACGTGTCAGTACTTCATTCCTCTGTATGGCCGAGTGATATTCCACTGTGTGGCTTTATTTTTTTTTTACCTATTTTATTTATCTATGTTTTATCTGTTCTTGAGCAGGCGGACACTCGGGTCGCTTCCACTTGTTTGGCTGTTCCGAACCCGCTGTGAGCACTCACATGCAGGCTTTATGTGGACATTCATTTTCAGTTCTCTTGGGTGTTATACCCAGGAGTGGGATTGCTGGGTCATATGGAAACTCTGTGTCCAACCTGAGCAACTGCTGAACTGTTTCCCAGAGCAGCTGCGCCATTTCGCGCCCCGCCGCCGGCAGCGAATGAGGCCCTTGTTTCTCCCCGTCCTCACCGGCACCGGGACTGGCGGTCTCTCGGTCACAGCCATCATAAAATGTGGCCTAGTGAGTGTGAGGCGTGTCACAGAGTGATGCGATGTGCATCTCTAATGACTGCTGAATTTGAGCGTCTTTTTCGTGTGCATATGAGCCATTTGTTTCTCTCCTTTGGAGAAAACATCTATTCAGATAAATCCTTCGCCTGTTTTTTAATTGGGTTATTTGTCAGCTTGCCTGTTAGACCCTGCATTTGGGTCTCCTCTCTGTCCTTTAGAGTCTGGCAGGTGGGCCACCTCATGTCATCGTGTCTGTGCCAGGCAGCTTGCATTACGTTGGGATTTAACCTCCTTTCCTGTTGAAATATTCACTAGGGGCTTTGAGACCCTTATAAACTGAAAGGGCTTTAAGTTCGGAAGCTTTCCAGGAACAAAGTTCTAATTGTTCTACGTCTGGGGCTCCACAGTTACCCTAGAATGGGAAAGAGGGTGCTAAATAGGTCGTCTTGGACGGGGGGCGGGTGAGCTTCCAAATAGTTAGCAGTCGCGTGAACCACAGCACACCAAGTAGGAAGGCAGAGACTGTCCCCTCTGTTTTTTTGGCTCTCATAGTGTGGATTAGAATATTTCTTACTCAGGGGGATGACGAGATGCTCGTTGATTGACGTGAACACACTTAGGTTTGAGACGTGGCTCTGCCGAGGCGCGCGAGAGGGTGCGTGTGTGCGCGACAAGGTGCTCGGAGGGAGGGGCCTTCGCGAGTGCGTCCTGGCTGCTGTGCTTCGCACGTCCTCCATCCGTAAGCAGCGTGGCTGCCTGCTGAGGGGCACGCGCGCGGCTATTTCTGTTTCGTGCCTTTCTCGGTGATTGTTTTTAGTTTGGCATTTAAGAATCTAAGTTAGTTTTGTAAGTGTGTAAAGTGGTGCTCACCCACGCCTGCCACATGACACTGACGGTCGCTCCCCCCCAGCGCCCAGCCTTGTCCTGGATCAGCTCCGACGGTCATGGTTAAATGACAGCGATCTATGGAATTCAAAGTTTCGTTGACATTTGAAGCCGAAAGCCTAAAACCGCTGGTAAGAGCAGATGGGTGGCCCTTTTAGACGCCTGAGGGTGTCTGCGGAGCAGGGCTCTCCTTTCTCCGTCAACTGGTCTCTAACTTGAGGTGACTGTTGAAGGATTTCTGATTTTTGAATTTGTGGTTCTTGTTTGTTTTTTGTTTTTTTTTTGTTTTTGTTTGTTATTTTGGTGTTTTTTTGTTTGTTTTTGGTGGTGGTGTTCACTTATTATCATCTCCCCATCTTCAAATATATCTTGTGGTCATATGTACATACTTTGCCAAATTAAGGTCAGAGACCTCTGGCTGACATACCTTAGGTAAGCATGGGAGACACCTCAGGTGCAGCAGAGGGCAAGTAGCACTGGACGGAGAAGGGTTCCCGAGGGGCTGAACACGGAGCGGGGAAACCCCAGCTGTGCCCCCTGCCGCTCCCAGGGGGCTGAGACCAGGTACGAGGCGTGGGGTCTGGAAGAAAGGACCAGTGCCAAAGGCACACCTGCACTGCTGGCGTTCGACAGTCCCTCAGAGCAGCAGCTAGCTTCCACCCCAGCTCGCGTGGCCCTCCGCAGTCCAAGGCTTCGCTTGTGTTCACAAAGCTTCCGTCATCTTTGTGCCGCCTCAGCTTTTTTTTTTACTTTTTATTTAATATAGATTCACAGGAAGTTGCAAAAATGGCACAGAGACGTTCCCCACACCTTTCATCCAGTTTCCCCCGGTGGTCGTATCTTCCATGACCACCGACGGGTAGCACAGCCGGGAGACTGACATTGGGACGCAGCGTGTGTGTGCAGCTCTGTGCCATTTTATCACGCGTAGTTTCAGGTAACCACACAGCAATCGAGATACTGAACTGTTCCATCACCGCAGAGTCATCTTGGCGACTCACTTTTAAACAGGAATGGACAGCCAAGGATCACTGAACGTACTCAGAAAACTCCCGACGTGAACGAAGGGGAGAGGCTAGACCGAGCAAAGAGAAAGTCATCTCTGAGGAATCAGCTGACACGCAAACAGAAGAAGCCCTCCACACACAGCGAATGTCCGCAGAGAAGTCAGAGCCAAGATTTTGTCAAGGAGGTAAAGCGGGATACTCTAAAAATCAGAACGAGAAAGAATTCTTGGATGGTAACATAATATTAGGGGGAAAAAAGAGTTGACAAAGACCCCCCCCCCAGAAATAGAATGAAAACATCTGATATCCAGATCTACAAAAGAGAAAGGGAAAAATGAAAGGCAGATGTATCAAAGAAATCAGAAAGGTTTCCAGAATTGCTGATCACAGCGTTCCAGAATGGTGAATGGGAAAAGTCCGGACACGCTGTGTAACTCCAGAACGCTGCGGGGTAAAGCTTCCAGAGAGAGAAGAGAGGTTGCGTACAGAAGATCGGGAATGAAGATGAATGGGTTTTTCAGCCTCGAGGGAAGCCAGAAGGCAATGGGGTAGATTTCCAATCTAATGCGGCGGAAGGAGCTAATGTAGAACCTCTCCTGCTACAGTCGCGTAGCATTCTGTGTAAAACATAACAAAGATTTTTAAATATATAGCTGATCTCACAGGAAAGAAAAGAGATTGCGAGAAACCAAAATCAAAGAGAGAATTTAAAGCCAGAGCAGAGTAAGCTTACTGATACTGATGTGCTGGCAGCTCTGGGGGGTGTTTATTGGACCCCAAAACAGGTTCAATAATAGAAGTTTGGATTTTAATGAACATGTATAGAATCGAAATACAGATCTCCTCAGAAGGCTGTTCCCTGGTAAAAGGGACTCGAGACAGCCTTCCCCATGCAGCCATAGAAAGGGCAAGGGAGATGTTCATTGCCCCGCACTCTGAGGTATTGGGAGACATCTCCCGTGAGCAATCGAAACAGCCAAGTTCTGAAGTGTGTGTTTCTAATCCCACGTGGTTTAGGACTCCCTGAGCCAGCACCAGACTGGTGGCACCTCTGGAATTCCTTGCAAAAGGAAAAGCAGAACTTTTGTAGAATGACCCTTTCACAGTGCAGGCCGCTCTGAATCTTACAGTCTCCACACATGACGAACTTTTGCTAGGATATTATTAAACAGGCAGAAATTATAAGCCAGAGTCAGATGTCACAACAAAAAGGTTTTCCAGCGTTTAAAAACTTAAGATAATGGAAGACATTATAATATAAATGTTTAAAGTGATGGAAGGCTGAAAGAAAGAATAGAAATCAAAGGAAAAAATAAGACAATACATTTAAAAGGGACGATTTTTTAAATGAATCAAATAAAACCAATAGAATGAGAATTCTAGTCATCGACTGTAAAACCCAATGGAAATGTTAAGTAGCAAAATAGACACATCGAGAGAGAATCATCAACAGGAAAATGATCTGGAGAAGTTAAGTAAAATTCAACACAGATAAAGAGATGGCGTATGAGGAAGAGAGATGGGGAGGACTAGAGGGCCCAACCTGTGTCTAACGGGAGTCCCCAAAGGAAAACAGCACCCTAAAAGCAGTTTGAGGGGAAGACTACTCCCCAGGTTCACAGGGAGGCTCAGCAAATGTGCAAGCAGCAGCTGCAGCAGAGGCTGGACCTCGATGGTCGCTAAGGAAGGCAAGTCGTTGGCTTAGTGCTTCGTAACCAGCTTGAGTTATTCAGTAGCGGGAGCAAAATGAAGGCATTTTCCCAAAAGGAAGCGTTGAGTTTATTCACTATCAGACCTTCACCGTACTCCAGGAAGAAGGAAACCAAACCCAGGAGAAAGAAGGAGGACCATAAAGAATGGTGAACAAAGACAGAAATGTGTGGGGAGATCTAAATAAGCATCAGTTTATGAAACAGTGGCCATTACTAATTTGAGGAGAAGTAAAAACAAAAATCCTGACAAAAAAACCTGAGTGAGAGAGGGGATGATTTGAATAAACACATTCTAAGATCCTTGAACTGTTGGGGTATTGATTTGCTTTGGACTTCTGAGTCACGTAGATGTATTAAAAATTAAAGGGTAAGCACTAGAAGAATAGAAATAAGATGGAGAGCTTTCAAACCAATAGAGCGAAAATATGCGGAATTATGAAAACTAGGTCATCGTTCTAGAAAAAAGGGAACAAAAAAAAAGCACGATAGGTAGAAGGCCCTGAGGTGAGAGAAGTAAACGCGCATGGGTCCCGATGAGTGTGAGCGGAGAACCGCGCTAGGCATGGCGGGGGTCCTCGCGGAGGAAGATGGCGCTGGAGGAGGACGCCCGACTTTCGGAGGGAATTCCACATCCAGCCACGTCAGGCGGTTCTTTGCAGGCATGCCAGGGCTGTAAAAAGCGTGCCTCCCATGGACTCTTTTTCTGGAAGCTGGTGGGAAATGTGCTTTAAGACAGAATGTTCTGGAATCCAGGAAACGACATTCCACTGCAGAGGCAGGCTGCAAAGGAAAGTCCGCGCTGGAGAGGCAGGCTGGAATTGTGCAGAAGGGACGCTCCAAGAAAGAGACAGAACCCAGAAAAAACAATTATTTGAGCATGTTTGGAAGATTCTCGTAGTACGAATATTTACCCATATATGTATATATAAACAATGCTTGCACCGCTAATCCCTAATGTGTTAACTGTAGACGTGTTATGGACACAGGTCGTGTCTTCACAAAGCGCCGCTTGGTTCAGCCGTGAGCTGTATTTACGCCGTTAGAGCATGTCAGTCTTGTTTCCATCAACACAGTAGAACTACAGGAAGGATGGGCTCAGGGTCAGGGGTCGTCGGGGGAGAGGGGACGGGTAAGAAACAGCAAGGCCGTAGATAATGTCTACAGTTAATACATTAGGAATGAGGGGTGCAGGCATTGTTTATATATATGGGTAAATATTCATACTACGAAGAACTAGAAAGTGGTTGCCTCGAGGGACCGCTGTTTTGTGGCGGGAAGCCTTTTGGTGCTCTTCGCTTGCTTTTTTTTTTAATTTGCAGGTTTAAACCAACACTATTCGGTAGAAATACAATATGAGCCACGTATGTCATTTAAGATGTTTTTCACTGGTCGCATTAAAAAAGTAAAAAAGAACAGGCGAAAATACGTTTAATAAATTTTATTTAAGCCAATATAGACCCCAGATATCATTTCAGACATTAACGAGGCGGTTTCCATCGTCGTGCTAAGTGTTTGAAATGCTGCCTGCGCCGTGCAGCTGGCACACCTCCAGTCAGGCTCGGCCACATCTCAGGGCCTGGACAGTGCGATGTGACCCAGGAAGGGCAGGGAGGTTTCTGATTTCCTTGAGGGTTTTAGGGTTACGCAGACCTGCCCTCGAAGCCCATTCTGGAGCGTAGTTCCTGGCCTGGGTTTCTTCCTTTTGCCCAGCCATCCCTGCTTTAATCTAAATTCTCAGACATTTTGACTTTTTCAGCATTCTCATGAAAGTCACCAGCCTCCTTGGGGTTCGCATTCCGATGGGGCACACAGACGTAACAGATGCAGGGAGTGGCGAGTGCTGTGGAGAAAAATAAAATGGGGGATGGGCTAGAGGATGGGGACTAGTAACTCTGAATGGGCAGTCAGAAGGCCTTTCCGAGGTGACATTGGAGCAAAGCCTTGAGTGCGGCTGTCTGGGGCCGACGTGGAAGCTGCGATCGTTCCCCGTGACAGCTCTTCCTGCTCCCAGTCTGGCGCCTGTCAACACCCTTCTCTGGGCTCCGCGCGGGCTCGTCTCTTGTTTGCTGATACACCGTCAGCATCAGGCACAGCACAGCGTCTGGCACGCGAGGAGGTGTTTAGTTTGTTGAACGGGTGAATGAATGAATGGATGAATGGATGGTCTGCAGTCGATCAAGCGAACAGCATATAATAAATGTCAAAGGAAGCAAACCGTTGGGAGCCCCGACTTTTCTACGGGGCAGGCTCTGCCCGTGCCCCGCCCCGCCCCTGATGGAGCAGAGACAGGACTGGAGCTCAGGCCTGAGCAAAGCCAGGTTGATGTCAGGCGCCCTCTGTCACCCCCAATCCCCATGTAGTGCATTTAACAGCTTATATACATTGTCTGTTTCAGGACAGTTCAAGCTACTGGTGGGTAAATAAACGAAAGTGGTTGGGAAGGCACGAAGGTGGCGGGGGCTGCATGGGAGGGCCAGAGAACTCACATTTATGGTAACTTTCCACGTGCCGCACATATCCTGGTGCTTAGATCTCAAAATCATCGCCTTAGGCCTGCCTTCACCCTCATGTGACTTGGTCGGCCCTTGAAGGATCATGGCAGGGCCCTTGAAGGACCATAGCAGAGCCCTCGATGTGTCTTCATCTGTCCCCGTCTTCCTCCACTTCGTGGTTCTTGAATGTCTGGATGCAACCTACTGGAGGTGGGAAGGGTTCTTCGGACGACAGTCAGGTGCTGCCTTCCGGTTGGTTCTTCAGACTTCCGGTCCAACCCCCTGTTGGTCAGCTCCTAGGACCCAGGGATAGGAGAGAGAGGAAAGCCGAGATGTTTATTCCATAAGAGGCGTAGCGTACCCCAGAAGGCCTCAGCCCTTCTCAGGGGCTCTAGCAGCCCCGTGCATCCGTCGTCATGCGTGAGTGCGTCTCAGTGGTGCTCACTGCCATCTTCATTGGGAGAACAGGAAATGGTCCCTGAGATCAAGGTCCATGCTCTGCTGGCTTCGATGAAGATGACACTGGCGTTTCAATCTCTGGAGGGGGTGGTGACTGTGTAGTGTCAGCCACAAACTGATGGCAGACTGTGGCTTCATTTTGCAGTATTTTGTTACAGTTGGGTTTAGCTGTGGGGAACTTGTGGCTGTGACAACTCCTATTTCCCGTTAGGGGACCAAAGGGCCTGTTGGAGCTAAGTCTACAGTACCAGTAGGTGTCTCCTCCCCACCTCTTTTTCCAGTGGGTGGTGGAGAGTCCCCCTCTACCAGCCATGTCAGGCACCATAAACTTAGCCTCAAACGGGCTGCTAAATGTTTGCATTTAATTTTGTTAGAAATCTTTGCCCAGAGGCAGGCTGGCTGATCCTGTTCTGACCTAATTTGGGTGGTGTGGGGGCTGAGGAAAGGAAGAGCTTACTGTCGTGTTTGGCGCTTTCGATTGTTGAGACCCTGTCTGCTGACCCTCCGTGGGGTCAGCCTGCCCTGACACGGAGGGTGCGGATCAGGACCATCGCTGAATGATGCAAGGCCCCGCCCACTTCCTGTTGGTCCCAGGGGTCTGGTGGCTCTTTTTCTTTGGCTTCTTGTACCTTTGCCAAGTTCCTGCTTCCCTGGGGATAAGAAGTGTTTGCAGGACCCCCCCCCACACACACACCCATTTTGTCTTGGAAATGTGTAGTTTTGGAATTGAGAAAAGCGGAGAGCCAGCATTGTTCAGGCGTAGCCATTCTGGGGAGGATGGTGACACCTGCCTGTCCCTCTGGGGTGGATTCCCCTTGCCGGCCTGCCTGCAGGTGGCTCTGCAGTGTGTTGGGGGGCGGTTTGGGGGCTCTGTACAGTTTTTTCCACCCTGAGATCGCAGGTATGCTGAAAACAGAACTCCACAGGAAGACCAGCCACCCTGCTCCCCCACTGCACCCCTACTTCAGTGAGAACCTAGCCCCTGAGGAAAGAGTCGGCCTTGGATCAGGGCTCTGGTGTGTTATTTTTACTGCCTTTTCTTACCATATTTGCATTTTTAAAAATAGCAATGCTGAATGAGTGCCTTTCCATCAGAGTCTGCTTCGGAAGGTAGGATGCATTTTGCAGACTGTGGCTATTGATCAGCCTCTGACCCTCAGCGTTTGGGCGTGTGGACCAGAGGAGCCGCACCGATGCTGGACGTCGCGGGCTGCTGCAGGAAAGGATGAGGCCTCAGCCCTTTGCTGACCAAAGATGACATCATTTTGAAGATTTTGTCTTTTTTCTGTGGGTTCGAAGTCGGGGAGGTGGAGAAAGGGGAATGGGAGCATCTGTAAGCTGAGGCCCAGGTGGCCATCTTGGAGGATTTGGAGGCAGCGACATGCCCTTCCTGCTAAGGTGGGCCTTCCCAGACTTGGAGTTCTTAGATGCTGGGAGAGCCAGATTTTCTGCATCAGCTCATTCCCTGCCCTAAAAGTCAAGGTGTCATGGCCACAGCTCAGGCCCAGGAGGTGTCTTCCTGCCTGGAAGTCTTTAGGGTGGCAGAACTGTCCCCCACGTGTCCAAGGATGTGTGCTGGCAGAACCTGCACTTCACCACCTTGGCAACATCTGGCCTGAGTCAGGTCCCTCGTCTCTTGGTCGGTGGGATGCTCAGAGCTGCCTCAAAGCCTGGGGCTTTGTTCTTGGCGTCTGTCTGAGAATTGGCCTAGACCAGGGGCTGGACCACCTGAGCGGAGGCTGGTCAAGGTTGGGGCCACGTTGTTTTGAAGACCTGGTGCATTGGTTCAAGGGCTGGACCACAGGAAGAGGGTGCCAGGGGACACCGAGGGGCGACGTCAGTCGGATCTCACTTTGTTCATTATTTTCATCCACCTTGATTTTGCATCTTGATCTCCAGGATTATATCTTAAAATTTTTTAAATTAAAAACAAATGTCCCTCCGTGGTTGGGGTTCTTTTTTGTTCTAGAAGAAAAGGAAACTTATTGTTTGAAGTAGAATAGTTTTAACTGGGCTCATTATGGGACTTGCCCAGGGAACGTAAAGGAATAGATTTCTGGCTTTATCTAGAGATTCGTTTGGTAGGTTTGGGTAAAGTAATCAGGAATCTGTATTTTAAAAGCGAGCTGAGGATTCTGATAAGTAGTTGCCTTAAAACCTCATCCTCCTCCGCGAAGGGACCGGTAAAGGCTTGCGGCCATTCTTCATACTCTTCGGTTAGCCTCAGCAGTGCCGGATTAAGCATTTAGGCTTCCTCCACTGTCTTCATGGGGCCGTTTCCCCCAGTCGCCCCTC
>NW_011888853.1:2743697-2752959 GCF_000151845.1 Pteropus vampyrus | reverse complement strand
TGGGGCTTTGTTCTTGGCGTCTGTCTGAGAATTGGCCTAGACCAGGGGCTGGACCACCTGAGCGGAGGCTGGTCAAGGTTGGGGCCACGTTGTTTTGAAGACCTGGTGCATTGGTTCAAGGGCTGGACCACAGGAAGAGGGTGCCAGGGGACACCGAGGGGCGACGTCAGTCGGATCTCACTTTGTTCATTATTTTCATCCACCTTGATTTTGCATCTTGATCTCCAGGATTATATCTTAAAATTTTTTAAATTAAAAACAAATGTCCCTCCGTGGTTGGGGTTCTTTTTTGTTCTAGAAGAAAAGGAAACTTATTGTTTGAAGTAGAATAGTTTTAACTGGGCTCATTATGGGACTTGCCCAGGGAACGTAAAGGAATAGATTTCTGGCTTTATCTAGAGATTCGTTTGGTAGGTTTGGGTAAAGTAATCAGGAATCTGTATTTTAAAAGAGAGCTGAGGATTCTGATAAGTAGTTGCCTTAAAACCTCATCCTCCTCCGCGAAGGGACCGGTAAAGGCTTGCGGCCATTCTTCATACTCTTCGGTTAGCCTCAGCAGTGCCGGATTAAGCATTTAGGCTTCCTCCACTGTCTTCATGGGGCCGTTTCCCCCAGTCGCCCCTCAGAGACCAGCACGGTTGTGTGTAGTCGGCCAAAACGCCACCTCGCAGTTGCGGTTTGCAGGCATGGTGTCTCAAAGTGGGTGTCGTGTCGTTCAGATACATTCGATCTCTCACTGTCAGGAAGCGTGCGCCCCTTCGAGTTTGTGATAACATGACTTTGGCTGAGAAGTCCTTCCTGTGTGGGACCTGGAGGTGCCCAGAGGAAGGAAGGGACTTTCATGCTTCATTGTACGGAAAAGGTCATTGGAACCGGTGTCCCGTGCTGGTGTCTGTTCGCTGGTTACCCCTGCTCTCCTGACACTGCAGGGGTGGTGCGGGGCCACGAGGCTGTCCCGGTCCCCGGCCTGGGACTGGGGGAGAGGCCACTCCACTTCTCCCCAGCCCTGTGACCATCCCCTGCACATGGTCCCTGTCTGAAACTGGGAGAAGATCATCCTCCTGAGCTGGCTGTGGGGGTTGAATGAGGTCGGCGAAGTGCCCCGTGCTCCTTCCTCTTCCTGCCCCCCGCTCCCCACCTGAGGTCACCTGCTGCACCCCCAATCGGGGCAGTGCTTGTCCCTCCTGCACTTGAGATAGGTTAGTGTTGGCCCCCGAGGCCCCAGCCCGGAGCACCCCCCACGCTCCCTGATGCGCTCAGCCGCATCCTCGGCATCGTGTGTGTGTGGGGGGGGCGGAGGGGTCTGTACTCATTAAAAGAGGGAGAATTTTGACCATGTAAATGAAGGTGGTTATTTGCACACTGTAAGATTTCCTGTGGGTTTTCTTGAACTAGTTCCCCTGATATAGCTAAAATCCCTTCAATTTGTTAAAGATTTTTTAGTAACGGCATCCAAATCAAGATGCGCCCGTATGTTAATTTTTGTGTCTCGTTTCAGTCTTTGTAAATGTTATTTCTTGTATTTGTTTTTTCCAGCTGAGCTGGTCCCATGGGAGGAAAACTGTCGGCGGCCTGGGGCTCCTGTCATGGGCCTTCTCAGGCCAAGCAGACCAGGGACGTCTTATAGCCAGCCTGTGTGGGAGACCGGTGGGCATGTACACTCCAAAGGGACTGCCCACCTGGCCCCTCAGGAAGGACGGGTGCTGGGCAGGTAGAGTCCAGGGCCCCTGAAGATGTGGCTTTGCAGCTGGTCTAGCCCAGGGCTGCCCATCCCTGCTGGTGTCTGACGCCCAGGGAGGGGACAAGACATCCTCGGTTCACGTGCCTGGGCGGCGGCAACACTGTGGCCTCTGCGGGGCCTGGTTCTCAAGCCACGGGCAGCACGGTGCCTCCACCACACCTGCAGGGCTGGAGGGGTCCTTCCACCCCGTCGAGTGGTTTGTATTTTCGTCCTGACGCAGTGAGCCATCTCATCCTGAGATGAGGTGATATACGTGAAATGGCAGTGGAGGGGGGGCAGTTGAAGTTTTAAGACTTAATGATCAAAGCAAGAGGTCACATGGGCCCCCAGGAGTCACCAGGACAGTTGGTGCCCGAGGGACGTCCAGTACCCTGGGACGGGTGTCCATCCCATCCACCTGGAAATAGCATCCACGGAGGTCAGTGCCGGTCCAGGGAGGTGCCATCTCCCACATGGCGTCTCTCGCGGTAGGGAGCGGGCCTGGCCCGCCCCGCCGGACTCGGGCACAGTCCCTCCAGTTATTTCTCCTCTTCCCTTGCAGCCTTTATAATGCCAGCCAGGCTGGCCAGGATTGGGGCTTATGTATCAAAATCACTTGGGGACCTTTTTCAGGATGCTTATTTGCAGAATACCATCCTGGGGATCGTGACAGGCAGTGAGCCTGGGGCAGGGCCTTTCCTCCACCCTGGTGTCCCCTCTGCTAAGAGCCACTGAGATGTGAGGACGAGGTAATGTGCATGCGGGTCACCTGCAGGCCTTGTTGGCAGGTGGAGTTCAGCAGGGCAGGTGGGGCCTGGGAGCCTGCATTCCCAGTGGGTTCCGGAAGAGGCCAGGGCCGCCAGTCAGTGTCCACATTCGAGGGTCAGCACAGTTCCAGTTGCTCCAGGGTTAGCGAGGGCCACACACGAGACGAGGAAGGACAAGCTAGCAGAAGCAGGTCGCTTCCTTCTGTAGGTCTGGGACCCCACGTGGGGTCGCAAGGGCGGAAGGGGCGGAGCCGGTTCTCCGCATAGGGCACAGGGTGAGCTCAGCAAGGTCTGTCCGTGTGGCTACTGCCCTGGACGTCGGTCCGTGAGCCTGCCTGCCACCAGATGTGTGGGGTGGGGTCTGGAAGGCCGTGGGAGGCCCTGAGCTCTCCCTGTGCCTGGACGGTTGGCTGCTCCCTGCTTAGTCGGGGACAGCAGCCCAGCCACAGGAAAGGAACGTGAGGCTGTGCTGTTTGCTTTTCTCCTTAATCGTGCTTCTTGAGGAGAGAGTTCTTCTCCTAAAGCTTCCTGTTTGTCTCCTCCCATCAAACCCAGGAGTCCTGGGCTTTTTTGTCCTTCTTAAGCAAGGTCGACAAGCCCGGGGCCAAGATAAGGGTGCAGTGCTGGGTTCTCCCTCCATGCCGGCTCTTGCCCCTGGAATGCAGCAGAATGCTGCATCCCAAACCCTGCAGCGTCCACTCTGCTGCCAGGCGCAGCTCCTCGGTCCCTCCCCCTCACTTAGGAGGCAGTTGGACTCCGTCCCCTTTCTTTGTCCCCTTGGGCAGGCGCTGCCTCCAGGCCATTCCAGCAAGCTCAGGCTGCAGCTGCTCTTTCCAGGCAGCGAGGCAATCGTGTGGCATCGCCCAGGCCTGATTGCAGGCTTCTGGTCTGCCGTACGCGTTCAGAGAGAGACGGGTCCCTGGGGACTGGACCCAGGCTGGTCCCTGGGCTGCCCCTGGGGGTTGAGGGTACAGAGGCCTGGCTAGTCTGCATATGAAGTGGAGGAGGCAGGGGTGTCCCATTGCCGGATCCCTGCCTGCCTCTCTGCTGGACAGTCTAGTGCAGCCTCGTGCTTCCTGTCTTCCTCCACCTGCCATCCAGAAACAGGAATTTTTGTGTTTCTACCCAGGTCAGCATTGTATTTACTTGTGTATAAATGTTTCAAGTATTTTATTTTGTGTCCCCCATCTGTGAATTCATTAAAGCCTAGGCACATTTCTAGATATTTATATTCTGGTCACATTCTGAATGTTTAGAAAATACTCAAAAACGATTGAATTGATTGATCTCGGTCTTTGGTTTTAGCAGAGCTGTCGAGTGGTTTCTGTGTTGGCTTTAGCAGAGCTTTCGAGAATTTTCTAGGGGTGCCACCATTCATGTTGTCTCTCACGCTGCCCAGCCACTTCCAGCTGTCCCCCCTCTCTCAAGCATGTGAGGCCCTCTGGTTATTTGTGTTTTTCTGGTAAAACCTGTCCTCAGGTGGGCCGCAGTCACGCTGGGCTATTGGGGGCACAGCCATGTGACAATCAGCTGCTCTGAGAAAGTCATTACACTGGCAGACCCGAGAATCACTGACCTGTCATATCCCGAAATCCAGTCGGAACTAGAATCTCGGGCTTAGGAAGAGGCTGGAGGAGGAGCCCAGCTCCAACCCACAGTCAACGCCGTTTCCTTCCGTTCCCAGTTTTGTTGTTCAGAAAACTAATTCATTGACCTTTTCAGTAATATAGAAAGAGTTAAGAGTTCTCCACCCTAGAGTATCTATGCGTAAACATATAGATCCTGGGTTTTTTGCTTATTTGCTTGTGTTTTGACTCCAGACCAGCTTCTGATGAGGAGAGAGACCTTTCCCCTGATGTAACTGGCCAAAACTCTAGCCAGAGACCTGGCAGAGCGGGCCCAGGGTGGAATCAGTAGGGCGGGGACCCTCAGACTTCTCGAGTGACCCTTTCCTGTGTGTCTATCCTTGGAACATTTTCATGCAGTGAATTGGGTTCTCTTAGGTCTGTCAAGAGCAGCGTGAGGAATGATGGGCGTCTAGACCAAGGGTTGCGGGGCCAGGTCAGTGCCTGCCGTGTCAGTGCTGGGCCCAGGACTGCAGCTCAGTGGAGCAGGGTGTGCCTGGGCAGCCGAGGCCGAGGGCAGCAGAGCGGCCCTCCCGGCCAGGGCAGAGCTCCTTGCACTCAAATGGGTGTGGGACGTCGTGCCCAGCCTCCCGGCCACATTGCCTTCTGGTAATTGTGTCCTGCTCCCCTGGGCACTGCATTGCTTTCCCGACGTGCGGCGCCTCCCCAGCTCTGCCTTTAGATCGTTTGTGGAGGGGGACCCTTTCCCCCTCAGTGCCGCCCTCCTGGAAAGAGCCTCGGGGTGCCCTGGTCCAGCCCTGCCAGCGCTTTGGGCCGTAGCAGTATTGTTCTTGGTGGAGGAGGCTGACCCCTGTTTTGTCTGTGTTGTCAGATGTTGAGCAGCACCCCTGGGCTCTACCCACTTCGTGCCAGGAGCCCTTTCCCCCAGTGTTGACAAGAAATATCTTAGACGTTCTGGACGTCCTCTGGGGGGCAGGGTTACCCCGTTAAGAATCTCAGGTCTGACTGGTTGCCGCCCCCTACAGCGTGCTCTGCCCAGCAGCCAGATGCCCCTGCACACCGCGTGCTCAGAGCCCCGCAGGGGCTTCCACCTGCCCGGGGTGGACTCTCAAGGCCAGAGCCTCCGGGCCTCAGCTTCCGCTCTCTTGGGAGCTTGCTCTGCACAGCGTCATTGGACGCTCGGGGCGCTGCACCCGGGGTGTCCACACGGCTTCTCCCTCTGCTTGGAAAGCTCCTTCCCATACTGCACTCAGATCAGTGGCCAGATGTCACTTTGGAGTGGCCTTTCCTGACCACCATTTAAAATGAGTCACCGTGCTCCCCTGCCATTGGTCTCTCACACTCACAGCCCGGATTGCCTTGTCTCTCTGTGTGGCGCGTAGCACCGCCGGACCCGGGTGTCTGTCCGTCTGCCTCCCCCACTGCACTAGAATGTAAGCTTTGAGAGAGCAAGAACTTGTCTCCCCAGGGCCTGGCGCGTGGAAGGTGCTCGGCCATCATCCCTCAGATGGCTGAACTCCCCAGGAAAGCCGGGCGGAGTCCCCCTCCGTGAGGGGCAGGGGTGTCGCTTGATGCTCCTGTTCTGGAAGAGGCCGTGGGAGTGAGGGATTCAGTTCCCGGCTTCCACCAGGCACGTCTCGGAGATGTGTCACAGACGTGTTTAAAGTCATGCACGTTCGTTTCTAGAACCTCCTCACTCCAAAACACTAACATTTTAGTGTGTCATCTCGTCATTTTTTTTTTTTCTATTGAGAATCCTGATAGCTGTAGCGCTTCCTCAAGAAATGTTAATAGTTCACCACCTCAGAGGTTGTTCAGAAATTTGGAACCTGTAATGATAGTTGAAATGTGTCCACCGCATCTCAGATCCCACCCCGGCAACAATTTTTTTAGAACTATGTTCAAGGTGCATCTAACAGAAAACGTGGACCGTTCCCGGCTTGGTTTTGCTTTCGAGCAGGCACAGCGCCCTCTAGTGTTAGCCTCCGGGCGCCTGGTGCTCGTGATCCGGGCCGACTCCAGGGTGAGGCCAGGAGGGCAAACCGCCCAGCCTGGGGGCTGCGCCCACCTGAGTCCTCCGCAGGTGCTCAGGGCCCCGACCACGTCCGCAGTCAGAGGCCGCAACAGTGGCCTTCCACAGGCCCCAGAAGTGAATAGGGCACCTATCACTTTTGTAAGTAGATTGGTAAGTAGATTCTAAACTGTTGTTTAGAATGTGTGGACCCGCCAGAAATATGTTTCACCCTGTTCTCTCTGCAGCTCTGGGGCGGGGCGGACTGCGAGCTGGACTACCTGAGGTCAGGTCCCAGCTCCACCACTCAGGAGCTGTGGGACCGTGACCAAGTCACTTATTTTCTGTGAAATGGGAATGACAATAACAGTGAACTTCCTTTGTGGAGTTGTGGACAATTTCACAGGTTAAAACACAGGAAGTGCCTAGAAAACTGCCTGCGGTGTGATAAGCACCATCTGCGCTTTTACACAAGGCAGAGGACTCCAAGCTGAGTCCCCGGGAGCACAGAGGTCCCTTCCAGAGCGGGGACACTGAAGGCCTTCGTGATGCGGGCAGCACAGGGCGGGCGTGGGGAGGGAGCGTTTGGAAGGGCTGTTCAGTGGAGGGGCGCGGGCGGGTGGGAGAGTCGGCTCACCTGGAGGAGGGCAGCGCCCAGGATGGGGGGGGCGCGGGGAGTGGGGGGAGGTTGCGAAGGGAACGGAGAGCCTCGCGGTCACCCTGAGCCCTTCCGGACACCTTTTTCTAGTCTTCTGGAATCCCCAAGAGAAGGGAACGTAGCCAGAGTCGTGGCCACCAGCCCCTTCATTCTGCCGGCCACTCCCACTCCGCTTCCAGGTCGTCAGGGCTTTAGAGAAATGCCGCGTCTCGTCCTGGGAGATTAGAAGAGCCTGGAGGCTGGGCACTCTGGCAGAAGGCCAGGCGCAGGTCAGGAGAGCCACAGCCACAGGACAGCGTGTGCTCACCAGGCTCCCTCTCCCAGGAACACGGCGGCCGAGGCAGAGGTTCCGCACTGGCCTTGTGCTGGTGCCGCGTTCATCAGCCGTGTTGTTCCTGTGTTGGCCGCAGAGCAGGATCCTCCGTTTCCCCTCAGGAGTAGTGTCCCAGGGCCAGAGTGCAGGGACACCGGTCAGTGTCCCATCAGAGACTACACTGATTGATTTAGGGTCTGCAGCTGGGCCCCTCTCCCCTGCTTTCCTGGAAGCTCTCACAGGCCTCTTCTCAGCGAGCCCTGAGCTGTGGCCGCCGCAGCTCACACCAGGAGCGACATCCCAGACAGCACAGTCTCTCCCCCACTGCTTTTCCTGGGGCCGCAACTTCTGGTTTCTGTGGCAGTTTGGGAAGACCTGCAATTGTGGTTTTTTGAAATCTAAAACAAGAGCAGAGGTTTGAGATAGGGTGGGACAACACCAAAAATACCGTGTCCCAGACCGGAGATTTGGCCACAGAGGATTACAGTATAGGATGTTCTTAGAAAAGTGGCACCGTCATCCTAGGACACCCTTAGCAGAGCTCCACGTGGCCCCTCAGCCTCCAGGGATCTTTGAGCAGAGATGAGAAGAGGCTGGACTCAGAGGGTCTTCAGGCTGTGCCCTGCACAGCTGTAGTTTGCTGAGCACTTACTCCGCCAGGTACCTGTGACCACCTGTGCTTTTCACTGCCTTATTAACTTCCTCAACCCCTCTGCGATGGCTACTGTCACCCCGCTTTGTGCATGTGGATGTGAGCGACTAGCCTGAGGTTTCAGAGCTGGCACATCCACGGGTCTGGCTCGAGGACCCCAGATTTAGCGCCTGGGCTTATCCTTATCTGAGTTATGGCCTTAGGTTCCCTGCCTGTGGATGGTGGAGCCCGTTGCTTCCTCTGTACTTTTGTGTAAGTCACATTATACTAATAGCGGAGTTGGTTTTAGCCATCATTGCCAGATTTCGGTGACCTTGAGCCATTGGCTTCCGTTTGCAGTGTCCCAGCTCGCCTTCCGTGGAGGTGACCTTGCCATGCCCCACAGCTTGAGGGGTGTTGTTGGTTGAGGAAACAACTTTCATCCCTGTGCTTTGAGGCCTTGGGAGGTGCCCATCCGAAGGAGCTGGGCGGTCACAGACGCACCGTTAGTTACCGTGCCTCGGAGGGGCTAGAGAGGGGCAGTCCCAGGTCTGAGGAGCCAGCAAGGAGGGCGTGCTGGCCTGGCAGGGGACCCCCTCCTACCTGGGGCTGTTGGACGGGGAGCCAGTGCCCAGCGCAGGGGAGACGGCTCTCATGGGCCCTGGCTGTCCTCTCGGAGGGATGGGTCAGGTGCTCGCCGTGCAGTTGGCCGGCTCCCAAAGCCGGCCGCCCGCAGGTCTCCGCAGCACGATGGATAAAGGGCAGCTGCAGCTGTCAGGAAGGCTGGCCGGATTAGAAGGTGGTGGCGGCTGATAGCAGGCGTCAGGGTGACCCCTGCAGCTCAGCAGCACGCCCCCCTTCTCAGCACTCAGCAGCAGGGTCAGAGGGCAGGCACCTGCAGAAACCAGAAAAAAGATTTCGCTCATAGCAAAATGTTCTACTCTCTTTGGAATGGGCTCTTAAATCTTGAATTTAAATGAGGCCTTTGTGATCTGTCCTGTAGCCACACTTTCCAGTGTGATGAAATGGCTTCTGGTAAGCCCGGCGTTGGCTTTCGGTGGGGAGAGTTAGTGCCTCGGGTCCGTCTCTTGCTGTAGGTGCAGCTAGAGGTGTGTGCGCCGCGTGTGAACACCATGCTCCGCGCGTAGGGGTTGTGCGCTTAGCTGTAGTGTGTACCTTCCCCAGGAAGCTGGGAGAAGCACGTACCCTGCGGTGACTTGGGCCAGCCCCTCACACCCGCTCGTGTTTTCTCGTGCAGCTGAAACTCGAGGACCGCTCCGTGGTGCCCCGGGATGTGGTCCGGCACATGCGATCCACCGTGAGTCCTGCGTCCCCCTGGCGGGGGAGTGCGTGGGAGTGGGTGGGGGTCGTCTGGGCTGGGCCTCCCAAGGTGGCCGGCACCGTGTGCCTGCTCGGGCCTAGGTGCCTTCTCCTCCCCAGGACAGCCAGTGCGGCACTGTGATAGACGTCAGCATCGACTGCGCTGTCAAGCTCATCGGCACCAACTGCATCATCTACCCCGTCAACAGCAAGGACCTGCAGCACATCTGGGTGAGCCGCCCTGCCCGCCCCTCAC
>NW_011888853.1:2737750-2742177 GCF_000151845.1 Pteropus vampyrus | reverse complement strand
AACAGGTTTGGGGACTACTGCCCTCCAGAGCTTTAGTCCTCAGAGTGTCACCAGTGTCACCAACATTGGCGTGGCCTGGGAGCTTGTGAGAAACAATGAGTCATATGTGCATTCTAAGATCTCCAGGTAGTTTACACACACCTTAGGTTTGAGAGGTGCTGCTCTGGAGCCTGAGGTCTTGCTTTAGGAAGCATGGAGGCCTTTGAGGGGGGCGTGGCACGGAGAGCACCGACCCCAAGGAGGCACACTCACAGGGCTCCCCTCTGGTCCCAAATCCTGCAGGGTCTTTTCTTCGATGATTCCTACGGCTTCTACCCGGGCCAGGTGCTCATCGGCCCAGCCAAGATTTTCTCCAGCGTCCAGTGGCTGTCAGGGGTCAAGCCCGTACTCAGCACCAAGAGCAAATTTCGGGTGGTAGTGGAAGAGGTAGGGACTGGGAACCAGGGGGTGGGGACAGGACCTCAACCTCCATGCCCCGGAGCTAGCTGCCGCCCGCCCTTCTCTGCCTGCTCTGAGGGCTAAACCCTGCTCCTTGGCCTCTGGACCCTGTTGATTTGAAAGGGCTTTGTGGTCACGGGGTGACCAGCAGACAGATATCCCCCAGCCTGACCAACCCAGGCTGTGCAAGGTGGGCGAGTGACGAATGGCAGATCCACTGGGCCCTGACTGGTGGTGAGGAGGTGACAGGGATCCCTGGGGTGGGGCTGCAGTTACGGGTGGGGCCTGCTCTGGGGGTGTTCGTACTTGGTGCAACACTGTGAAGACCTGCTTCCTGCCGTGGAGGTCAGGTGGGTTCTGGGCAACAGCTTAAAGAGAGAGCTGTTAGGACCCGCTGACCGAGGCCCTGTCCCACTCACTGTCCCCAGGTGCAGGTTGTAGAGCTGAAAGTCACATGGATTACCAAGAGCTTCTGTCCAGGGGGCACAGATAGCGTCAGCCCCCCACCCTCTGTCATCACCCAGGAAAATCTAGGCAGGTGAGCAGCGCCAGCACGCGACCCACTCCAGCAGCCCCAGGGCCACGCCTTGAGTAGGTCTCGGGGCCAAAGCCAGACGCGGGGGGACGAGGACTGTTGGCCCAGCCCCGCTTCTCCCCGCCCAGGGTGAAGCGTCTCGGATGCTTTGACCATGCTCAGCGGCAGCTGGGGGAGCGCTGTCTGTTTGTCTTCCCGGCCAAGGTAGAGCTGGCCAAGATTGCCTGTGAATGTCCAGAAAAACACTGCGCCCAGGGGGAGGGCTCTATGGCCAAGAAGGTATGTCCTCGGGGTTGGGGTTGGTGGGCGTTTGAGGAACTGGCCTTGAGCCATTTCCGAAGCCAGGAAGGATGGTCTGTGCTTCAGGCCTTGGGGGGCAGCCCTGATGATGCTTGCAGGCCACTTAGGTGTGTATAGCTGTCACTCCCCCTACCCCCAGATCAAACCGCCTGGGGTCGGGCCAGCCTGAGTGCCCCACACACCCAGGGTGGGGCCCTGCTCGCCACAGCCTCCCCCTCCCGGCTCTGCCCTCGCAGGTGAAGCGCCTGTTGAAAAAGCAAGTTGTGAGGATCATGTCCTGCTCCCCGGACACCCAGTGCTCCAGGGACCATTCCATGGAGGATCCGGGCAAGAAAGAGGGCACCAAAGCCAAGAGTGAAACAGGGTCCGCCAGCCCTGAGGAGACGCTCGATGGGTCCGCCAGCCCGGTGGAGATGCAGGACGAGGGCCCGGAGGAAGGCGAGCAGCTGCCTCCCTTCCTGCTGAAGGAAGGCGGAGACGACAGGCTGCACTCGGCGGAGCAGGATGCGGATGACGAGGCTGCCGACGACACAGACGACACCAGCTCGGTTACCTCCTCCGCCAGCTCCACCACTTCCTCGCAGAGCGGCAGCGGCACAGGTCGCAAAAAGAGCATCCCCTTGTCCATCAAGAACTTAAAGCGGAAGCACAAGAGGAAGAAGAATAAAATCACTCGCGACTTCAAGCCGGGGGACAGGTACACCCAGAAGGCGTCCTCTCCCTGCCGGCTGAGCGTCCGGCCCGAGAGCATGCCCTTGGCGCCCATACGCACGTGCACACTGGGGCTCGTGCACGTGGTGTGCACCCACGGTCTGCAAACCCTATAAAGGCTCGCGGTACCTAGCTGAGGTGACGTAGGTGCCTGGGGTTGGCCTGGGGGGACAGGAGAGATTCGAGAGTAAGACAGAGGGTAGAACAGCGGCATTGGCCCTGAGTCTGCCCTCTGGGACCACAGTCACTTGAAATCTCCCAAACGGGGCCATTCTCAGAGATGGCAGGGCGTGGGAACTGTAGGTGAGCATCTGCTGACTGTTTTTCTTCCTTCTTGCCTGGGATTAAGAGTTTCGGGTCACCGGGTCCCCAGGATGGGGTAGGAGTACCTGCCCTTTCCTCTGGGAAGCCCGTGTGGCCTGACTCACCACTGGTCCTGCCCTGCAGGGTGGCAGTGGAGGTGGTGACCACGATGACCTCGGCAGACGTGATGTGGCAGGACGGCTCCGTGGAGTGCAACATTCGCTCCAACGACCTCTTCCCCGTGCACCACCTGGACAACAATGAGTTCTGCCCCGGAGACTTCGTGGTGGACAAGCGAGGTAGTGTGGCGCCGGGGGGCCTGGCTGCTCGGGCCGCGCTGGGACGGGGGAGTGAGGCTGCCTTTTGTGGGTGGCTCACTCTTTTGAGGACTGGGGAGTATTTTCTAGCCTCCTGTGACCTCGCAGGGGACAAGCGGGTTCTGAGCCCTGCTGTGGTTGACGCGCGGTGGGTGGCAGGCGGCACCACCATGGCTGCTCTGCTAGTCGCGTGTCCTCCTCTGGTTCCCTAGTCCAGAGCTGTCCGGACCCCGCGGTCTACGGCGTGGTGCAGTCTGGGGACCACGTGGGCCGCACCTGCATGGTGAAGTGGTTCAAGCTGCGGCCGAGTGGGGACGACGTGGAGGTCAGCCTGCGCCGCCCCGCTGCTTCCTTCAGGGTGGGCTCTGGGGGGCTCGGCATAGGGCCCCAGGGCTCATGACCACCATCCTGTGCCCCAGCTGATCGGAGAAGAAGAAGATGTGAGCGTTTACGACATTGCTGACCACCCTGACTTCCGGTTCCGCACAACCGACATCGTCATCCGCATTGGCAATGCCGAAGATGGGGCCCCTCACAAGGAGGATGAGGTACCCCCCTCTCCCCCCCGTTCAGGCCCACAGCGGCTGCCCCTCCCTTGCAGCAGCTGCAGTGCCAGGGGGGTGCCACCAGGTGGCCCTAGAAGCCAACCTGCAAGCCCTATGGGCTCCTGGCTGCTCCAGGCGCCTTCCCCAGCAGAGCAGCTGCCCACAGCAGAGCTGCGGCTGTGCCTGACCACCTGCCCGCCCGCCCGCTGGGTCGCACCACATTCACGCAGCTGTTCTGGTATTTAGGGAAGTGTGCTCCTTGTCTTCAGGGCCGTGAGCATGACGTTGAGTGCTGAGGAGCACGGGACAGGCTTGGGGAGGTGGCGTCAGAGCCGGGCGTTGGAGAACAGGGGAACCTTGGTTGGGGTCAGGCAGATTCCAGCAAAGGAAAAATAGGAACAAAAGTCCCAAGGCTGGTTCCCCGTCCTGGGAATGCCTGGAAGCCCAGAGAGACGGGAATGCTTTGAGAGGGAGGGAGTTAGTGGGCCGTGTACTCGGCTGCCAGGGGGATGAGTGGGAGCTTTGTGGACGGGGCACGTTGTTTCTGTGTGAGCAGGAGGGTCCCCCACTTGAGTATCTCGCTGTGGCCTCTGGCCGATGCCCAGTCCCTGTTATTGTCACGGCCTCGCCCTGGCCACCCACTGCTGGAGCTCCCTTTCTGGGAGGGCTGCACTCTTGACCCTGTCATTTGTCCTGCAGCCATCGGTCGGCCAGGTGGCCCGCGTGGACGTCAGCAGCAAGGTGGAGGTGGTGTGGGCTGACAACTCAAAGACTATCATCCTGCCCCAGGTAAGGCCCTGCCAAGATCTGGCCACTTGGCTTGCAACTGTGGCGGCTGGGCTGGAAGCCATGGCCTGTCTCCTGTCCCCACTCAAGGAACAGGAGTACAGGCTCCAGATCTGGCAAGGGGTCTTCTTTCGGGTAAAAGGGTCTCAGGGAAGACTTGAGAAGAAGAGCAGCGTGACACACACAGCCTGGTGGTCCCACCTGGCAGGCTCCCCATATTGTCAGGTGCATGTAGATTTCCGTGGACCAGCGCATTGAGCCCGGGTCTCTATCTCGCTGTGTGCGGAAGTGCAGGTTACTTTCCGTAGACAACAGAGCCACCTACATTTCTAGGAAAACTTTCACAGGCCAGGGGGAGGGGAGAGCAGAGCTGGCCCCAGCCCCAGTGCCTGCCGGCACACTCTGAGCTGCGAGGCTGTCCTCAGTACTTTTCCTTTGTCCCCTTGTTTGAGGCATCCTCGTGCCCCAGCTCCCCTCTCCTGGCACCAACAC
>NW_011888853.1:2727560-2734557 GCF_000151845.1 Pteropus vampyrus | reverse complement strand
GGGAGCTCTCCTCCTGCCCCCCCATCCACGTGGGAGTCCCCGCCAACCACAGCCCCCCTCCCCCCTCCAGGACCTCTTCTCGGCCCTGATCAAGGGCCCTACTCGCACCCCCTACGAGGACGGCCTCTACCTGTTTGACATCCAGCTCCCCAACATCTACCCGGCCGTGCCCCCCCACTTCTGCTACCTCTCCCAGTGCAGTGGCCGCCTGAACCCCAACCTTTACGACAACGGGAAGGTGTGCGTCAGCCTCCTGGGCACCTGGATCGGAAAGGTGAGCGCCGTGCCGTGCCCTGCCCAGTGGGGCGGGGGGGCCTGCCTGGGCGGGCGTCTGGGACACAATTGATCATGCTATGTGTGTGTGTCTCAGGGGACAGAGAGGTGGACAAGCAAATCCAGCCTTCTCCAGGTGCTCATCTCCATCCAAGGTACAGTGGGTGGGGCTGAGGGGTGGGGCTGAGGGGCGTGGCTCGGGAGGGCCGCTAGAGGGCACAGCGACTCTGTCCCCTCCAGGCCTATAGGCCTGGCCATCCCGTGGGGGCTGTGGTCAGGCCAGCCTCAGCGGTCTCCCCCGCAGGTCTGATCCTGGTGAACGAACCGTACTACAACGAAGCCGGCTTCGACAGCGACCGGGGCCTGCAGGAGGGCTACGAGAACAGCCGCTGCTACAACGAGATGGCGCTCATCCGCGTGGTGCAGTCCATGACCCAGCTGGTGCGGCGGCCGCCCGAGGTCTTCGAGCAGGAGATCCGGCAGCACTTCAGCGCTGGCGGCTGGCGGCTGGTGAACCGCATCGAGTCCTGGCTGGAGACCCACGCCCTGCTGGAGAGGGTCCCGGCACTGCCCAACGGGGTGTCCAAGGACAGCAGCTCCGCAGAGCCGCCCGCCAGGGCGGAGCTCTCAGACTGCGGCCGAGAAGAACCTGAGGACGGCGGGCCGGCCCCCGGAGAGGCCTCCCAGGGCTCGGACTCCGAGGGCGGCGCCCAGGGCCCGGCCTCAGCCAGCAGGGACCACACAGACCAGACTTCGGAGGCAGCGCCTGACGCCTCGGTGCCACCTAGTGTCAAACCAAAGAAGCGGAGGAAGAGCTACCGGAGCTTCTTGCCTGAGAAGAGTGGCTACCCTGACATTGGCTTCCCCCTCTTCCCGCTTTCGAAGGGCTTCATCAAGAGCATTCGGGGCGTCCTGATGCAGTTCCGGGCCGCGCTGCTAGAGGCCGGCATGCCTGAGAGCTCAGGCGACCAGTAGCCGCCAGCCCTTGAGGAAGGAGATCTCGGTGGGAGAGGCCAGCTGCAGCCTGCTCACTCCCTGCCATGGAACCTCCCCTCTCCCCGTTTCCTCCTCTGTCCCCCATGCGGGCCCCCCACTGCCCCCCTCTTCCCAAGGTGAGTTTGATGCTGATGTGCAAGAAGTTTCTTGAGATGCTGCCATTTCTATTCCGAAGCAATCTTTCAACAGGCAGGTCCCCTGCGGCAAAGCAATTCTGAATGCCGTTGCTGATTTTCCACTTGTCGCCCCAGGCAGACTGTCCTGGCACTTCCCGTCTGCCATCTCCACCTCAGGTCGGAGGTGGCGTCCTCCTCGGGCCTGACGCGGAGGCTCCTGGGGCCGAGCGCTGTGCAGAGCGGCTGCCAGACGAGTGGATGTGCCTTGCATGACGTGTGGGTTGCTCCAGCAGTTCCCCTGGTCCGTTTCATCTTTTGCAGTTCCATTGTAGCGTCCCCATGTCCCAGGCCACTGCCACCAGATCCTCCCTCCTCCCCCAGCATCATCACTCTTCTCTGGGAGTCGTAGCCGCTGTCACCCACCCCTGACTCCATTCTGGCCCATTACCACAGGATAGCCCTCAGACCTGTTGAACTGGCCCTCTAAGAGAGGTTGGGACCAGGCTGGGGTCAGGGTGCCACTCAGGAGAGGTGGTGGCCCTCACACTACCATGAAGCGAGGCCCAGGGAGCTGCTGGGAAAGAAACAGCTGTAGGTGCCTTGCTCTTCCTGTCCCACGGGACCGCGAGTCCGGAGTTCTGGCTTCAGGGGTCCTCTTCCCGCTGGACCTGAAGCCAGTGTCCGCCCCGTGCTCAGTCAGGTCCCGGGACCCCAGGAGGCGAGAACAGCAGCACACCCAAGGCCTGGGCCAGTGCTACGGCCTCTCCAGGGACTTCGCCCCTCCCACTATGAAATGCCGACGCTGGGAGGTGGCCTGCAGCTCACTGCACACGGCGAGCCAGCCCTCTCTCCCATGCACACCGGGCCTCCTGTCAGCCCTTAGCTTACAAAACTGCAGGCTCGGTCAGAGAGGTGGCCTGCGTGGGGTCCCCGCCCTCGCAGACAGGCCCAGAGGTTTACAAGTTTTCTAAGCTTTTGATAATGTGAAGCTCCAGGTTAAGAGGATGCTGTTGAGCACATTGCAGCTATGTAATTTTTGGTGTATGTATGTAATATTTAAGGTTGAAAGAAAATAAATCTCAAAAGCAAAGATATTAACTCTTATTAGAAAAACAAAGAAAAAAAGCCAAAGCATGAGCGTCTTGTCCGCCTTAAGCTGGCTCCACACCTGTGCTGTGCCATACTCACCCGGCGGGCAGCAGCCGCGGGAAGGACGGGGCCCGGGCCGCGGCGTCTGGAGCCCAGAGTCGGTATCTTGTTTGAGAAACATCCAGAGTGACTGGTGGGGCTGTGCTTCCCAGTGCGTTGTTCGTGTGGAGATGTGAATGCCTACTGCTTAAGATATCTGTATAAAGTGCTGTGTGATTAAACTTTTTTTTTACTTGCATTTTTTTGTTTGGCTCATTACGATGTACAAAAAAAGACAAGGTGGCACCATTAAACCTGCCTCTGCCATTCAGCTGGGCTCTGTCGCCTTTCTTCCCCTCTGGGGCACCTCACACACCCCTCCCCGGGGGAAGGAAAGACCCCTGTTGCCAGGGAAGGCTTGTGGCAGCAGCACAGGGGCTTCGTGCCATCTGCCTTTCCAGCCATAGGATTCACAGGAGCCGAGAGAGCGGGACCCGGAAGCGTGGCTGGCGGTCAGTGTTCCTGCCTCCGGGCGGGGCTGTGTTTGTTCTTCAAGAGCCAGTTTTAGCAATGTCACCACCCTCCAGATGCTGGGGCTGCTGACATCGAAGCACCTGGCTGGGCTTTGAGCCTAAAGGATCGCCCAGTTGGGGGGATTGCCATCCACCCCTCCCTGCTGCTGCCTTTTAATTCCTGCCCAACATTCCCCCACAGGCCGGGGTGGGGCAGGGCAGCCCGAGGGCCCTCCGTGGGGGGGTGACAGGCTCCTTTTAAAGAGGGAACCACTGCCTGCCATTTTGGTTTCTGTTGCTCTTTGGCAATTTCTCCAGTGCCACTTAATTGGAGGCACTTTCCCTTTTCTCTGAGACTGGCTGGCCGTGAGGCCCTAGGTAAGACATACTAGCTCCCAGCCTGGCATCCGGTGTATGGGGTGAAGCAGTCGGTTGAGCTGCCTGGCTTCTTCCAGGCCAAAGGGGGTATAATCATCTTTGAAGCAGGGCCCTACTCCTGCAAAAGAAGCCTGGTCCAGCTCTGGTCCTGTGCCCACCACCAAAATGACTGTGCCCAGTCTAGGAGGCACCATTGGGCATCATTAACATGAAATTCTAAATCTCTGGCAGAAGCAAGACCCCATTCTCTCCCTCACCCCTAAAATAAGACCGGTAGGCTGGGAATGTCACTTTATTTGGCTCTGACTCAGAACAAAGGAGTGGCTTCCACAGGTGGTAGGGCCCAAGCAGCTGGGCTCCTGGCCTGGGGCCTCCTTCCAAAACACAGCCTCTACCCACCGTTTAGGAGTCCTGGCCACACGAGCTGGGACGGGGCCCTCCCATCCTGGAAAGAGGGAGGGTCCTGAGCTCAAATTAGACGGAGGAGACAGACTAAGGCACAGCAAGGCCCACGGAGTCATAGGGGTTCTCCTGGAGGCGGCGTCTGCTGAGGATTCTGGCTGGGTAGGGGCTGTGGCTCCAGAGGGGCTGGGGGCTCCACGTGGCCGCTGACCATCTGGAAGTAGTTTGGGTGCACCTGGCCCTGCACAGCCTCGCTGACAATCAGCTCCCCGTCCACGGCAAACATGCCCTTCCCGTCCTTGGGCTCCAGGCGGAAGGCAGCCACGGGCACATACTCCAAGTAGGGACAGCCATACTCCATGTGCCTGCCCTTCTCCATGGCCAGGAAGAGGCGCAGCAGCATGGCCCGAGACACGCCTGCCCGCACGTAGAACAGATGCATCGTGCCGGCCGCACAGTGGCCCATGGGTGCAGCAAACATCTCACTGCCCAGATGTGAGTGCAGCAGCGCCAGCACCAGCACGAAGTCCTGCTCGGGCACCACAGTCCAGTGAGAGGGCACTGGCTCCTCCAAGGGCACGAGGTGGGTGTCCACGGGGCCCGGCTGGTCCTGCCGGTCCAGAGCGGGGAAGGCAGGCACCTTGGAGACCACCCGTTCTGCGGGAAGGTAGGCCAGTCGGCCCCGGTAGATTCTCAGGGTTGCCAGCCGCAGGATGGTGCCCACGGTGAAGCGCATCTCCCCCAGGCGCCGGAACTTCTCGCTCTCGATATCCACATCGGCAATGAAGCCCCAGGCCAGGCTGAGCACCGAGAAGATCCGCAGCCCAGAGGCCATCTGCAGGGACAGCAGGTTCATGGGAGCCAGCAGCCTGCGGCACAGCAGCCGCGTACAGTTGGTCAGGAGGTCTTCGTTGGTCACCTGTTCATAGCTGCAGGGGAAAAAGCATCCTCATATATCTTCCCCTTCCTCCTCCCGGGGAGTGGGGGCTGGCAAGGCGACCCTGGGTGCCTAGGGAGCCGGCAGGAATGAAGGATGGAGCAGGTGGAGGCAGCCAGCTGGTGTCACCAGAAAAGGGTCCCAGAACTAAGGGCGGAAGCTCCGGAAAAGGGGCACCTGAAGTTCCCCCAGAAAACGGGAATTTATAAAAGCACCCGGCAGAGGGGCGGCCCGGTGGGGAAGCTGAGGCCCGCTCTGGCCTCAAGTTCTCACCCGGCATAATGGTTCAGAGAAGCTGCCAGCGCGTTGCCAGAGCCGGCGGGCAGGCTGCACAAGGGCTTCCGGATGGCGGTCTCCCAGTCCGGCCGCGCCATGAGTCCATTCACCACCTGCGGAAGCACGGGTGGCCTCAGCCTGGGGACACCCCGCGCCCACCCCCAACTCCCAGCCTCCTGTGCGGGCCTCACCTCATGCATCACCCCATCTCCAGACATGACCACCAGTGCATCCCAGCGGCCCAGTTCCTCGGACTGCACCAGCTCCCTGGCGTGGTTCCGCCGCTCTGGGGGGAGACAGAGCGGCTATGTCGGGGGCAAGGGGTCACCAGCAGTGGATGCTCCCTGCACCCGCTTGGGGAGGCACTCACCCGTGAGTATGAGCGTGAAGGAGACATCAGCCTGGGCCAGGAGGGGCTGCACGTGGCTCCGGAAGAGCTGCAGGGCCTTGCCCTTGCCCCCACGCGGGTTGAGCAGCACCAGCACGCGGCAGGGCCGTGGGAGCAGGCTCCAGGGACCACCGGCTGCAAAAACAAACCCACATAGGTGCAGGTCTCCAACCGGCCACTAGGAGGCTGAGGGTCACAACAGGAGGCACCGGTGGAAACGTGGTGCCTGAAATACCCGGGCCATTGATGCCATAGAGCGGGGCCAGAGGCAGCGGCCTCCAGTGGGGAGCTCCAGGGGGGATCAGCACGTCCTTAACACCCCCATCCTTGACTCCTGCCGGCCAGCTTCTGGCCTCCTCCCAGTGTCTCTCTAGCGTCCCCAGCCCCTCTCTTTTGTCCAGCCAACGCTGGACAGGGAGAGAAGGGACTCTTCTATATCCCTTCCCCACTGGGCCCCCACAAACCTGGATCCATAACCTCGACCCTCGGCTTCCGCTGCCAGGGCTTCCCCAGCGCTGTCGGGGTGCTGCCCTCGGCAGTGGTTCCTGCCTTCAGCTCCTTATCGGTGCTGCCCAGGCGGGCGTCTCGCTGCCGGCTGTGGGGCTCGCCCTCCCCGCCGGGAGTCCGGGCTGTGGGGGCACCCGCGTCATTCCCTGCGGCTGCCGGATCTGAGGGAGAGGAGACAGCGCTGGCGGAGTCTGAGGTGGCCCCCTGAGGTGAGGGGCGCCCAGCCATATCCTCGGACCACGCACGGGGAGCAGCACACTCTGGCATCGCCGGAAGCCTGCGGGCTGGGGACCTAGTTTTCCCAGAGGTCCAGAAAGCCGAGGTCTGGTGGTACCAAAGGCGCTCCCGTCCTGGAACAGAACTCCCACCCCCAGGGGCGAAGGGTCTCTTCGTGGGGGCTGTCCCCGCTGGGGCCTCGGGTTCCGGCCCAACAGATGAGTCAGAGGCCGGTTCCTTTTTCCGTGGGATCACCCCCAGGGGGCTGCCAGGAGGAGGGGAGTCCAGTTCCGCAATAATTCCAAAACTTGACCGGACATCGCGGGGCACAAAGTTCGGGCAAGCGATCCCTGCCCTAAGCCAGCCCGGTCGCCAGGTCCCCTACCCGGAGCTCCAGAGCGGCCGGGGTAGCCGCGCGCACCTCCAAGGGCCGGGCTCTGCCTGGACGCTCGCCGCGCTCGTGGGGGCAGCTCCGGGGTCTCGCTAGGGCTGAGCCCGAGTCCGGCCGCTAGCGGCTCCCTTCCTCCGCCAAGCGCCGAGTGGGCGCGGAGGCCACACAATGCGTGGCCCAGTTTTCTGGGCCGCCCAGGAGGCGCGAGCCACGGGAGGGCTGGACGGGCGGCAGGTCCTACCCAGTCGGTCCGGTTTGCTCGGGAGGCGCCACCTCTGTTCCCGACAGTGGCCTAGGGAGGAACGCAGCCCGTCCCGGGCTCAGCCCCGCGTCTCAGGGACGACGGGGGCGCCGTACAAACGCCGACTCTGCGGCTTCGCTGCCTCCAGCCTCAAACTTTTCACTGAACTTGGCCGCCCCTCGCCGCGGTGCTGGGAGGGCGCTGAGCCTCCGCGCCCAGCCTGGCCACGCCCCGCG
>NW_011888853.1:2724438-2726070 GCF_000151845.1 Pteropus vampyrus | reverse complement strand
GGGAGGGCAGAGCTGCAGCTGCAGTGCCGCGGTCACACGATGCGGGGACGGGAGCAGCGGCAGGAGAGAAGGGTTCCGCGCAGGAGCTGGGTCTGATCCCTCATCCTCCTCTTCCATTCCCTCCCCACCCCTACTCTCCAGAAGGGGTCGGAGTCTGGGCTTTGGCGCCTAGAGGACGCGGGGTGGTGACCCCTGAGGTTTCAGCCTTGGAGGGAGGTGGCTGCGGGGACGGCCAGGGCATCCTCCCCCTTCTTCCCCGGTCGGGAGGGCGCTCCATCAGGCCTGACAAGCCGACGCCTTAAACCTTGAAGCCTGACGGGGAACTGAGGCACAGGGAAGAGAGGACTTGGCTGCGCCTGAGTCCGCGGTGAGAAAGCCCGCCTGCCACAGGGTCTCTCTCCCTGCGCTCCAGGGGGAGTCGCGGCGCCGGACGCGGGCCGGTTGACTAAAAAATCCTAGTGGGCCAGGGTAGGCAGGGCAGCCTGCTGAGTCTTTATCCGGCCTGGGGGGTGGGGGCGCAGTGGGAGGGCTATGAAGGGCCAAGCCCTCTGGCCCCGGTTCTAAATCGCACAATGGCTTCTCTGTCCTCCCTGCCGCCTCTCCGCCTGCCCCCTTCACCTCTGATCTCTGCTCTGCCCCCCTCATTCTTGTCATTCACTTTCCCCCTCCCAAGCTGCCTCTCTCCAGCCCGTCTCTAAAGAACTCTGTCATTTCCGGAAACTCACTCATCAGCATCCCTGGCTCAAGAGACAGGATTGGGCAAGAGCGAGATGCTTTTCCCCCTTTGACAGCTGGGGGAACCGAAACCCTGAGAGATGGAGGACCTTGTCCGAGCTGCCAGACCAGATCCCAGAGGAGCTGAGAGGCAGACCCAGGAGGCCCGCCCCTCTGCTGGGGGAGGCTCAGCCTACCCTAGGTTTCCCACTGATGTTTGAGTAGCTGTTGACCTAGTGGGTCTCTTGTCACAGAGCTGCCCCAGTAACCCTGCCACTCAGAGTCGCCCTGAGAAAGAGGAAGCATCTTCAAAGCCCTCTTCAGGCTTCATCCCCCAGGTCCCGATGATTAAGCAACTAGCCTCTATGCCCAGTGAGCACATGGGCCTGGTATCAGATTTGATCTGACCTGATTGCCAACCCAGAGCTTGGCACACAGGTAATACTGGTCTCACAGGTGAAACAGATTACCTTTCCATCTCTCCCAGCCAACTCTCATTCCTCCTTGTGGGCAGCCTCCCTAAGGGAGACACACATGGGAACTACCATTTTTCCTTCTTCAAATAAAGAAAGTATGCGTTCCCTGGGCCTGGTCCCAGCTCTCTGGAAACGTGGAGCCAAGGCTGCCAGCTGACAAATGACTTGCTTTTGTTAGGAAAGGACTCCTGCCATCCCTCGCTTCCCTGAAGCTCCCTTCCCTGGGAGGCTTCAGCTCCCAAGTTGAACTGCAGGGCCTGAAGGCCGCCCTTGACCTCGAGTCCTTTTTGCCAGGAGGCTGCAAGGGCAGAGGAAGGGAGAGGTCCAGCTCTGCAAACTCTTTTTAAGACTGGTGTTCTAGGACAGCCCCAGATGCTGCTTTCCATTCCGAGAGTTTCCTAGATGCCGGTGACCGTGGCAGGCTGGGGGTGGCGGAGAATGC
>NW_011888853.1:2715857-2724388 GCF_000151845.1 Pteropus vampyrus | reverse complement strand
CCCCTCCCAAGCTGCCTCTCTCCAGCCCGTCTCTAAAGAACTCTGTCATTTCCGGAAACTCACTCATCAGCATCCCTGGCTCAAGAGACAGGATTGGGCAAGAGCGAGATGCTTTTCCCCCTTTGACAGCTGGGGGAACCGAAACCCTGAGAGATGGAGGGCCTTGTCCGAGCTGCCAGACCAGATCCCAGAGGAGCTGAGAGGCAGACCCAGGAGGCCCGCCCCTCTGCTGGGGGAGGCTCAGCCTACCCTAGGTTTCCCACTGATGTTTGAGTAGCTGTTGACCTAGTGGGTCTCTTGTCACAGAGCTGCCCCAGTAACCCTGCCACTCAGAGTCGCCCTGAGAAAGAGGAAGCATCTTCAAAGCCCTCTTCAGGCTTCATCCCCCAGGTCCCGATGATTAAGCAACTAGCCTCTATGCCCAGTGAGCACATGGGCCTGGTATCAGATTTGATCTGACCTGATTGCCAACCCAGAGCTTGGCACACAGGTAATACTGGTCTCACAGGTGAAACAGATTACCTTTCCATCTCTCCCAGCCAACTCTCATTCCTCCTTGTGGGCAGCCTCCCTAAGGGAGACACACATGGGAACTACCATTTTTCCTTCTTCAAATAAAGAAAGTATGCGTTCCCTGGGCCTGGTCCCAGCTCTCTGGAAACGTGGAGCCAAGGCTGCCAGCTGACAAATGACTTGCTTTTGTTAGGAAAGGACTCCTGCCATCCCTCGCTTCCCTGAAGCTCCCTTCCCTGGGAGGCTTCAGCTCCCAAGTTGAACTGCAGGGCCTGAAGGCCGCCCTTGACCTCGAGTCCTTTTTGCCAGGAGGCTGCAAGGGCAGAGGAAGGGAGAGGTCCAGCTCTGCAAACTCTTTTTAAGACTGGTGTTCTAGGACAGCCCCAGATGCTGCTTTCCATTCCGAGAGTTTCCTAGATGCCGGTGACCGTGGCAGGCTGGGGGTGGCGGAGAATGCTACGCGTCGGGGGGATCCAGGAGAGGAGGCTGGTCACGCAGGATTCTTGGCTGCTTGCAGAGTTTCAGCTACTCTGGGTGTGTGGTAGGGTGAGTTTAGCTCTACCCTTCGGGTGGGTGGCCTCCTTGTCCTCGTGGGTGTCCTTGCTCAGGAACCCAGGTTTCTGAGCCCATGGGCTCTGCCTCCCAAACACACTCACCTGTAGGCCAGCTGATCCTGGCTGCCTGTCAGGTTAATTAGCTTCCAGAGCCCTCTCAGTGTGAAGGACCCACGGGCCACCCCCCTTCACTCATTTCAGCTGCCTGCCCAGCATCTGAAGGCAATTGCACTCGTTTGCTGGGGTTATCGCAAGAGAGTACCACGAACTGCATGGATTAACAGATGCTTACTGCCTCACCGCTCCAGAGGCCAGGTGTCCAAGATCAAGGTGTTGGCAGGGTCCATTGCTTCTGAGGCTGAGAGAATCTGTCCCGTGCCCCTCCCCCAGCTTCTGGTGTTTGGCTGGCAACTTTGGCGTCTTTGACTTGTAGATGTATCACCTCTGTCTCTGCCTTCATCTTCACTTGGCCTTCTCCCTGTGAAAGGTTCGGCTGAGATTTATTCTTTTAGGGTGTGCATTATCTCTTGTGGTCATGTTCTTTTTCTAATGCACATGACTATGGGAGGGGGAAAAATCAATAAGTTATCAGGACTCTAGTATTAATTAATATCACATTTTAATCAAAAACTATAATAATACTAAGTGACCTGAAAGAGGGAAATAGTGCATGTGGGTGTTGGAGGCGAGAGGTGTCTGGGAGCTAGACCTGCCCACTTCCCAGAGTTGTCGGGGTTTGATCTGTTGGGAGAAGCTGGGCGTGTCTGCCCTGGCCCAGGCTTGCACACTGCTCTGGACCCCACTCCGCATTCAGATCTTACCTCACACCTTGGCTTATGCCACCTTTGGCATCCTGAGCAGGTAGGTTCGTTCCCCAGTCCTTGGAAAAACAAAGCTGAGTTTTGTGTTGGTGTATTACATTCCTGTTGTTGCAGATAGTTCTGAAGGTCAAGTTGAAAAGGGATTGGCAGTGCTGTATTCCCTTGCCTGTTCTAGCCTCCGGAGGCCACCTGTGCTCCTTGGCTCAGGACCCTTTCATTCACCTCCAAAGCCAGCAGCGTAGCATCTTCAAATATCTGTCCCACTTCTGTTTCTTCTCCGACTCTAACCTTCCTGCCTCCTCCTTATAGGGCCCCTGTGATTACATTGGGCCTGCTCAGCTAACCCAGGATCATCCCCCCACCTCAAGAGCCTTAATCACAGCTGCAAAGTCCCTTCTGCCATATAAGGCAACATATTCTCAGGTTCTGGCTTTGTGACATGGACATCTCTGGGTGGCTGTTATTATGCCAACCACAGATGGGTAGGGAAATAGTCTGGGAACTATGTCCTCGGTTGGCTACAGAACCTTCTTTCTAACATTCCCCACCTCCCCAGCAGGACCGAGTAAACACAGGCCAGGAACTTAGTGTCCCCCAAATAAGCATTTGTCTTGTGAGACTGAAAACGCTCTTGCTCGGATCAGCACATGATCCTATAGATTCCGTGGTCTTTGGCTCATCTGGCAGAGGCCGCTACAGAGAAAACTGGTTTCCATTTTTTTAATCATCCAAGAGGGAGAAATTGGCATGTTTGCTAAAGTATTATAGGATTGCAAAACCCTAACTTTTCACCTGAGGAAGGGGTGAGAAGCAGACTAGCCCATCGATTTTCAGTGTGGCAGAATTTCCCGCTTGCCTTTTCAGGAAGGGCTTGCTAGAGGGCACAGCCCCCTGGGGAGCAAACTGAAGCGTGTGGCCCTCTCAGATCCTATCATGTGACCGGACAGCTGCTTCTACTCTGTGGTGAGGTGGGACCAGGCCAGACGCATGAAGCACCAAAGCTAGGGACATTCCACAGGCTCCTGCTGACATCGGCTCCAGTTTCAGCCCGAAGCAGCCTCTGGCTTGTCCTCCAAACCCAACCCCACATCCTGGATGTTTGTGAGGGGAGAGAAAGTCCCCTTCTGAGGCCGCAGCCAGCCCCCTACCCCCATCAACTGTGCTTTGTATTCACTCGCTCATTTATACTGGTTTGGGACCCCCAGCAACCAGTCCTCATTCGAGAGAAGAGAGGCCCCCCCAGCCGTATGTCAAACCTCCCTGGGCAATTCCCAAAAGGAAAACGGAATCAGGAAGAGGGACCTGGCACCTCTGCCGTGGGGGAGCCAGAAAGCAGAGCTGCTTTTGTCTTTCAGCATCCACGCTGAGGGGATGGGCGTGCACACACGTTTCCGGGTACTTTTTGTTGTGTAATGTTTTCCACTTTCACATTTCTCTAAAGCTAAGATGTGTCCTTGGGTTGTTCCCAAAGCAAACAGACAGTGGGCTGGACACAGCCGCCAGCCAGGCAGTGACTTTGCGCTAATGGTCTGGGGATGATTGCTCCCACCGGGGTGGACGCCCCTCTGGGCTGAGGGGAGACGAAGTCCTTCCTCACCCTGGCCCCCAGAAGCACACACTGCCTCTGGGAATGAAGCTACAGGCGCCTTGTTGGCCTTAGTGGCTGCCCGGGGGTGCGCCCATCTCATTTTTTTATCCAAACCGTGCAGCCACGCAGGCTGCCAACATAGAAGCCACTTTGCAGGACATGGGGTGGGGTGAGGGGAGCGCAGACAGAAGGGGGCCACCAAAAAGGCACAGAGCCTGGAGCGGGGCTTGCCTGTCCGTGATGCTCACTATCCACATCCCCAAAATAGAAATCGCTTTCCCTTGAGGCTCACCTCCTGAAGGTCAAACCCTTCCATTCTTTCCAGACATGGCCCTGATAATTTAAGTAATGACTCTACAGGACGGGCTGGACAGCTGGGGCTGAGGAAGGGGCCTGGGGACGGGGGACGCGGTAGCCCGATTCCACGCGCGTGTGCCCCTAAGCGTTCGTGGAGCTCAGGGAGTGATGCCGCGTCGATCCGACAAGAGACCCATTTCCCAAAGCAGACTTCCTCATTCCCTTTGCTCACTGCCCTAGAGTCCTGACCACGGCCACATGGCCAGCTTCTTGAGAATGAGTCGAGATGTCATTTCTCCTTCAAGCCACCATTGGATGACCCTCGTGGCCTTCTCTGAAACTCACTGTTTCAAAAGGGAATGGGGAAACACGGGATAACCTGTCAAAGCCTGTGGACTAATTTGCTAGTGAAATTATTTTCAAAAAGCAAACGAAACGAAAAATAGAGTAGGCCTAGAGAGTGCTCCTGAGCGAGAGCCTTTTAGGTGTCTGCTGGAGAACATTTCTCTCTTCTTATCTCCTTCCTGCAAGCACAGTCAGTCAGCCCCGTCTGCATACAGAAGTCCCCAAGAAATGCCCGCAGCCTGACCTCTCCCGACTGCATCCTTCTGGCAGATGCGGCTGAGCTCCCAGGGGAGGGAGCTGCATCTGGGCTCCAGGTGGCTGCTATGGTGGCAACACAGGGAGCCCAGGAAGGGCACGTCCCACACCCCAGCTCCTCCTGGCTCCCCGCAGCAGGCTGATGGGTCCCCGGAGAGAGGGACAGCCATTTCCCAGTGCAGCGTTAAAAATGGCACATCGGTCTTCCTGACTCGGCATGGCCTGGAAAAATCCATAGCATCAGAACTTGGCATTCTCAAACAAGTGCAAAGATCTTACCATTTTAGGCTGAGCTCCAGTTGCCATACGACAAGTATCTGTGACTTGTTCTCGGATTGTGACCTTTGAGCACTTAAGGAGGGAAGGCACTCAATAACTGCAAAATATGATTAGGATGGGATCAGATCCGCAGCTTTCATCTCTTGGCAGGCATATGTGATTCCTAAGGGAGAGACATGCTGAGTCCTCACGAGTGGATCTGTTACCCTGATTTGCAGCCTTTAGCCATGCAGAAGCCACGCTGGCTAGGAAAAGGCTGAGTGGCAGGCAGGAGCCACAGCAAACCTCAGGACACTGAGTGCCATGTGGGATCGTGGGCGCTTCTGTGACGCTGAGGACCCCGAGTGGGGCAGCAGGGGCCAATTCTCATTCTACACGAGACCTGCATGAGGTGAGCGCTCAACAGAGTCTAACAGATCGACCATGAAAAGCGGGTCCTCCTAGGTGTGGAAGACAGCCAGGATTGCCCACCAGCCCTTGAGAAGAAAGCATCTTTTAAAAAAACAGGATGCTCAAGGTTCCTCAAACAGCTAAACGTGGAGTTACAATGCGGCCCAGCAGACACGCCCCTGGAACGTACCTGAGAGAGACAGAAACACACGTCCACAGGAACGCTTGTCCGCGAATATTCACAGCCACTCTATTCACAGTGACCAAAAGGCGGAAAGAACCCAGATGTCCCAGGACAGACGAGTGGATCAACACGATGTGGCAGGTCCCTATCGTGGAGTGTTATTTATGACACGCTGATATATGCGATAGCGTGGATGGGACCTCAAGAATATGAAAGACGCCAGGCGCGAAAGGCCACATATTGTATGAACCGTCCAGACCAGGCGAATCCTTAGAGGCAGGAAGCAGGTTTGTGGTTGCCGAGGGCTGGGGGGCGGGGCGGACGGAGATGGTGGTTGCACAGCCTGGGAATGTACTAACTGCCACTGAATCGTTCATTTTCTGTTGTGTGCATTTCACCTCAATTTTTTTTTCCCCCTAAATATGGGACTTCAAGGAACCAGCATTGTCCCTTTCAAGATTATCATCTTGTGATGCGCGAAATGTCCGTTTCTAAGGCTGCCGTTGAAATTCTGATTTGGGTGATGGTAAAGAAAAAGATTATTCGGGACACTCGTTAAAGAAAGAGTAAGGCAGGCCTTATTCGGAACCACCGTGACAGGTGCAAAGAGCTCGCGCAAGTGCAGGGCCGGGGCTCAACTCCGAGCCCTAGGCAGCCTCACAGAGGCACCTTACAAGGATGAGGGGTTGCAGTCAGCATTTTGGTGGCATTATTTGGAGGGACTTCACCTTGTCTAAAAAGTAGTGTCGCTCACGGAGGCCCTAGGTGCTGGTCCTTGGTTGTCATTGGTATTTTCTTTGACTTTCTGTATTTTCCTCATAGTTATGCAGTATCTGTCGGTTTTTAACTGAAGTATAAATACATACAGAAAAGCCCAAAGATCATCAACTATGAATTTATGAACCAACACACTCATATTAAAAAAGAATAATGATACATCCTAGAAACCCCTTGTGTCCCCTTCCAGCCACTGCCCTCTGTACCCCCACCCAAGGATCGCCACTCATGCAGTGTATTTTTATGTTTGGGGGAAAAAATACTCCACATTTAATCAGAATAAAAATATATTAGATGTGGAAATTTTTTAAATCCAGTCTTGTTTATTCGCGAGGGTTCTACTCGACGGCTTGGCCGTAGTAAGTGCTAAATGCACCGAGTGGCTTTGGCCTCGGGATGCTCCTAAAAGAAGACATTCTCTCAGAGGAAGCACCAAGAAAATAGGCACAGGATGGCCTGATGTACTTATGGGGCTGTGACTCCCAAACCAGCAAGCACACTGGAACCCCCTGGGGACCGTCTACACTATGAGCGCCTGGGTCCCACCCTTGGAGATTGCGATGTAACCCGTCCAGAGGGTGGCCTGGGCTTCAGAATTTTTCAAAGATCCTCGGTGATTCTAATCAGCAGACAGATTTGGGAACCACTGACTTAGCCTAACGGGAGGATCTGAAGCCCGTTTTCCAAGCAGGTGGGCGACTGAAAGGACTCGCAGAGTTTTCTGGAAAATGCCACAGATTTCCTGAAGGGCATCATGAATTGTCATGGTCCCCGTGACTATTTCGTTTCTGGAAATGAATCAGGCATAGTGCAGACATGACATATACCATTGCAGCCTCTCCCCACATCCTCCCAGACACCAGTGTGGGAATGTGGGAATGGTGACTAAACTGGCTGTCACCCAGACTCCAGGGAAAGGGGGAGTCCCCCCCCCACCAGTTACTATAGGCATCTCCACTAGGCGGAGTCAAAGCAGGCACTGTCAGGACTTAACAAGCTCAATTAACTCCTATTTCCCTGTTGAGTGGTTAATACGATTTTGGAAATGTCTTTTCTTAATATCTAATTGGTATTCAGTCACCAGGGGATTCTATCTTCCCTGTGTGTAAAAGGAAGACAAAGTTCCCTTCCCACTGGGAGGACTTAGAGACCTCGCGCTAGTGGCTGGTCTCCAGTGGTCGTCTTGAACTTTCCTGCACCGGCCACCTGCCACACTGTATTTTCCGACATCCGTCAGGTTTTAGAATCTGACCATGTTTCTGTGGTGGTCATTTTGGAATAACGGTTTAAAATTTATGGAGGAATGGGAGAGGAGTGATAGGGAGAGGAGACTGGAAAGGAGCAGCTGGGTTAGGGGAGGCTGAGTGCCGAATACTCTTACATCAAGGTTACCTGGCTTATGAGTTGGTGCCACGTGTTAGCTGGGACTTGGGCTTGTAACGGTGTTTGATTTGTATCTTTCCATCAGCCTCGGTATCTCACTCGTTTGAGCCCTTCCTGGACAATCACTAGAAAGACAATTCTTCATCCAAGAAAGGAGCATATGTTTCTGCAAGCGCTTGACTCCCTCGGGAAGCATTCCAATTATCTGTTTCTGAGTAATAAATTACCCTAAAACGTAGTGGCTCGAAGCAATAATTTATTAGGTCCTTTGTGGGCTGACTGGACTCAGCTGGGCGGTTCTCATTGCGGGGGGTGGGGGGATGGTCTCGAGTGGCTGCAGTGTCAATGGGCTGAACAGCTGAAATGAGTCCCTCACGTGGTGACAGCTGAGGTGAGCTGTCAGCTGGTTCAGCTGGGGCGGTCGACCAGAACACCCCAGTGTGCCCTCTCCATGTGAGCAGTCGTTCCAAGGGACCCAGGCAGAAGCTGCTAGGTTTCTCATGCCCTAGCCTCAGAGGTCCCAAGCATCGCTTCTGCCACATTCTGGCGCTTAAGCAGGTCACTAAGGCCAGCTCGGATTCTAGGGGGTGACACTGGTGTGAGGGTGGAGCAGCATAAGCAGACAGAGAGAGCAGGACTTGAAGGTAGCCACCTTTGGAGACTCCCTCAGTGACTCACCTCAGGAAATAAAGATTGTGACAACTTTAGGGAACTGCTTCGCCCTACGAAGAAACTACTTTGTAGCTTAAGAAGAGACTTCTTCAAATACGTTTTCAGGAGCCCTGGCACCTCGCTGACTAATGGCCCAGCTTTCCAGGTTTTGTGCTTTGACAGAAACCAGTCCTCCCTGTGTGATGACATTTATCCTCAAGCCCTCTTCCCATTGGAGGCTGCCGATTTTCTGCTTCCCTCTTCGTCCAAGTGGCCAACATTTATGAAACTTTTTTTTTGTTCCAGGCAAAATTATTTGTGCACTAAGCAATGCACGTGCATAGCGGCTTTCATGAAGGAGACCTGTCTCGTTAAAGGGCATGTTAGAAAAAGGTTTTATTTTTTTCCGACAACAATCACTCGCTGTGCTCTGTTAAAAGCCCCTTGAGACTCCCCCTTAAAGCACCTCAGTCAGATTCCATTTTTCCAGTCCT
>NW_011888853.1:2711240-2715807 GCF_000151845.1 Pteropus vampyrus | reverse complement strand
GGTTCTCATTGCGGGGGGTGGGGGGATGGTCTCGAGTGGCTGCAGTGTCAATGGGCTGAACAGCTGAAATGAGTCCCTCACGTGGTGACAGCTGAGGTGAGCTGTCAGCTGGTTCAGCTGGGGCGGTCGACCAGAACACCCCAGTGTGCCCTCTCCATGTGAGCAGTCGTTCCAAGGGACCCAGGCAGAAGCTGCTAGGTTTCTCATGCCCTAGCCTCAGAGGTCCCAAGCATCGCTTCTGCCACATTCTGGCGCTTAAGCAGGTCACTAAGGCCAGCTCGGATTCTAGGGGGTGACACTGGTGTGAGGGTGGAGCAGCATAAGCAGACAGAGAGAGCAGGACTTGAAGGTGGCCACCTTTGGAGACTCCCTCAGTGACTCACCTCAGGAAATAAAGATTGTGACAACTTTAGGGAACTGCTTCGCCCTACAAAGAAACTACTTTGTAGCTTAAGAAGAGACTTCTTCAAATACGTTTTCAGGAGCCCTGGCACCTCGCTGACCAACGGCCCAGCTTTCCAGGTTTTGTGCTTTGACAGAAACCAGTCCTCCCTGTGTGATGACATTTATCCTCAAGCCCTCTTCCCATTGGAGGCTGCCGATTTTCTGCTTCCCTCTTCGTCCAAGTGGCCAACATTTATGAAACTTTTTTTTTGTTCCAGGCAAAATTATTTGTGCACTAAGCAATGCACGTGCATAGCGGCTTTCATGAAGGAGACCTGTCTCGTTGAAGGGCACGTTAGAAAAAGGTTTTATTTTTTTCCGACAACAATCACTCGCTGTGCTCTGTTAAAAGCCCCTTGAGACTCCCCCTTAAAGCACCTCAGTCAGATTCCATTTTTCCAGTCCTTTTCAGTTATTAACACGGCCTCATGTTGGTGTTTTAAGATCTGTTTATTTAAAAAGTCAGATTTGTTTCGGAGTACCACGTCCACCCCCGGCATGGGCTGCGGTGTCTCTCACACACCACCCCCCCGCTCTGTACTTAACTTCTGTGAGGTGGAACAGGGAGCACAGAAATGGAAACCAGATGTGTTTCCTGTGGTGCCTGGTCGGCGGTGGTGACGTGGCTGTCCCGTGCTTCGGGTCTTCACTGCTGATTTAGCTCATTCTCTAGAGCAAAGTTTATCACCCTCAGCACTATTGACATTGGGGCTGGGTCATTGTTGTGGGGCCCTGTCCTCTGCCTTATTTAGCAATGTCCCTGGCCTCTGCCCACTAGATACCAGTAGCACCACCCCCCGCCCCCTAAGTTGTGCAACCAAAAATGTCTCCAGACTTTGCCAATGTCCTCTGGGGGCAAAGTTGAGAACTGGTGCTCGAGAGACTTGATGTGGACGAGTAGGGCCCCACAGGCCTGTAGCCAGCTCACTCTCTACCAGTGGACTCGCCTCAGTTACCTATTCTTGCTGACCCTTGAAGGTGGCCTCACGCCATATCGCTCTGAGTTGTTCCCCAGTCCCAAACCCTGCATCTGTCATTCCATCCATGCTCCAGATCCATCTCTGGGGCTGTGGGGATGGCATCTGTCTTCTGGGGGGATGGGCGGTCCCAAGCCTTTCCCTCCTGGCTGACTGCCTACCATGCCAGCTCCCCTGGGCACTGTCCAAGCTTCGGAAGCCCCAGGGTAGATCGACCACGGTCAAGTGGATAGCCAAGTGGGAGGCGAAGTATTTCCTCTACTGTCCCACGCATTTTACAATGATTCCGTTGTGTCCCCAACCTCCCTCTCCCCTACCAGGTTTCAAGAAAAGCCAGTCAAGTTCTCATGAAGAAGTGGGGCCTCTCTGCGCAGACCCTAAAGCTGCTCTCCCCTAACGCTGGCCTCTCGCTCCTTCTCTCTCTCTTTTTTTGAGGCAGGATGCAGTGACATCAACTTCCCAAAATTAGGCCACGCTTCACAGGTTAAAGGCACTGTCCTCACTCCGACACCAGTAGCAAGTCTGGAGGTCCCCAAGTCACCCTCACTTTTGACCAGCTGCCTATAAATTCAGGGGTTCCCACTCACCCTCAGGTTTGATTTTGTCACTAGAATGCCTCAGAGAACTCAGGAAAGTGCTATACTTGATTATAGTTTAATGGTAACAAAAGGATACAGATTTGAAGCAGCCACAGGGAGTGACACAAGGCAAGGTCCAGAAGGTTCCCAAACTCGAAGGTTCTGGTGTCCTCAGAGACACGTCCTCTTGGCAAATCAATGTGTGACAATATGCAGAGCATTGCCAACCAGGGAGGCTCTCCCGAGTTTTGGTGTCTAGACTTTTTATTGGGGTTTCATTATATAGATACAACTGATCAAATCATCACCAATGATTTGATCAGTTGTATCTATGAAAAGCCAGTCAAGTTCTCATGAAGAAGTTCGATCATCAATGGATCGAACTCGATCTCCAGCCCCTGTCTCTTCCCCAGAGGTCGAGCAGATATCTCATGGTTCATCATACACTATCAGGTGGGGTTGGAGGGGCCACCAGGAATAGCAGACACTCCTATTACTTAGGAAATTCCAAGGGTTTCGAGGTCATCTTCCAGGAACCAGGGACAAAGACCAGCCAAGTTCTTGATCACACACAGGAATCATAGCGTCAATACTAGTGGCGTCTCCCAGGCAGTCCCCCAGCTGCTAGTTCTCTGAATTCAGAATGTGGGGTGCATTGTATTCTTGGCAGTGGGCTCTGGTAATTCTTAGAAAAAGGCGAAAATTCCACCAGGCGCCTCCCTCCACCTTATCATATATACATCATCCGGCTACTCCTCATAACCCCCGAGGCAGGAACTACTGTAACCATTGTTTCACGGATGAAGAAATGCAGGTGCAGATTAAGGGACGCCCCCTGGAGAGCCACAGACCCGGGACTGAGTCCAGGGCTGACTCTGGAGCTGACCCTCACGGGCCAGGGAGCCCTGCCCCGCCCCCAGGTGTAGTCCCACCTGCTCCTCCACGCGGCCTCCAAACCACCCCTCTTCCTCCCGCAGAACCCTCCTTGCTCCAAGTCCTTCCGAAAACGTGACCTTGGGGTCTGGAAGTTGCACCCCTGCCCCAATCTCTCTCCGACCCGGAATGACCTTCACCCTGGTCTGGCCGCAGCCCCCACACAGCGGGCCCTCACCTCTTCCTGAATGCTTAAGTCCATTGTGCCAACCTGTCCTGTGGCCACGCTCGCATTCCGGCCTGCCTCTAAACCTCTAGCCTTGCGCATCCCACCCACGACTCCAAGCCACTGTCCTGAGGCTGCTCGGGGGGGAAAGGATGGGGCAGTGTCGGGAGTGGGGACCAGGTCAGGGGGTGGTGCTGTTGGGCCCCCTGGTGCCACGTTTATCCGGGCTGCTGCTCCCTTCCAGCCTCTGTCAACAGGGGGCGCCAGGATCCCGCACCGCCGAGGCGGGGAAAAGACCCGCTGCCTCCCGCGGTCTCCCTGGTCTCCTGAGCATCATCACCCTGGCAATGCTGACGTTTACGTCCAGGTTCCAGGGAACCTGCACTCCCAGAATCAGCCTCTTTGTGCCTCGGCGATGCCAGCACCAGCCGGGCAGCGCCCCCTTCCCAGAGGTCTGAGTCCCAGCTCCCCAGGACCCCTCCTCTAGGCTTCTAGGACCCCAGAACCCAGCCTCTCTTCTTGTTCCCCGAGCCGTCCGGCGGGGCGGGGCAGTTGCTTCCAGCGGTTACTCTTGCTCTCTCTGCCCCCAAGTGGCTTCTTTCTGTCATTTCTGTCCTGTAGCACCCACTTAACCAACTCTCTACATTAAGTTCTTTGTTAAAGTAATGGATGCAGTGTGTTTTCCCGATTGCCCCAACTAATAAATATGTATGAACATTTCCCATCCCCCACCTAACAGCGCACACACATCAGACCCTGTTCTAATTGCTTCACACGTGTTCACTCGCTCAGTCCTCACAAAACCCTTCTGGGGAGCGATGCTTATCATCCCCGCTCCGCAGGGGGATCGTGAGGCAAAGGACACATTGTTGGCTCAAGGACCCACAGCTGGTGAGAGGTGGCTCCTGAGACCACACGCAGGTCTGTGTATCCTGCAGCCTCTGGCACTGTCACCGAGGCATTAAGTGATAGCACAAAGTTTCAGTTTGTATGTTGGACACTTGAATTTTCCGGGGGTTTTAGCTCTTATAGAGCCCGGATCCCTTTGAACCTGACACATGTGATACACTTGCGGCAGGAACCTTGTGACTTTCCGAATTATTTGGTCCGTGATTTGTCATAACCTGTCTTCTCCAAGTTCACCTCCTGCCTTCTCAGCCCCCACTGCCCCTGTCTCCTCCCTCCACGTCTTCGTCTTTGATCTCATCTTGCGAGTGCTGCTGTAAATCTGGTGGTGCAGGCAAGGAAACATCTCTAGTCTGCCAGGAGCTTCTGCAGGAGCTGTAGAGGGCACTAGATGGTTTCTACTTGAAGGGAAGTCTCCAGCAGTGTATGGGTATTTGTGATACCCTGCAATGCCTCTGCCAAGAGTTACTGAAAACCCCATGATGGGAGAGATTCTGTCTCACCGAGACCTCTACAGTGAGATTCCATTTCGGATTTTCCAGCGGCCACCACAGCAGCTGCTC
>NW_011888853.1:2701148-2710305 GCF_000151845.1 Pteropus vampyrus | reverse complement strand
TTAAAACTCCACGATCGTAGACAAGCAGATGAAAAATAATCACAGTAATAGACAATGTGAATAGAACTAACAAACTCAATCGAGCCAACAAGCATCCCCAAACTGCAGGACACACGTTCTTTTCAGGTGCATATAGGGCGCTCACCTACCTAGAACACACGCTGGGCCACCAAGTGTGCCTTAGCACATTTCACAGAGTTGCAGTCACCCAGACTGTGTTCTCTCAGCCAGTGAATGAAATTAGAACTCAACCATAGATCCCTGGAAATTTCCCAAAGCTTAGAAATAAGCAACGTCTTTCGAAAACTCACACACACGCAAAGAAGAAATCACAGTGGAAATTACAAAGATTCTTACTACGAAAAAGACTACATCATTTTCAGCAAGTGACAAACAATTCAGAAAGCCACACACACCCAGCGTGTGGCCTAAGATGGGAAAACAGGAGACGGAGATGAAGACTTAGGCCAGGTCAGGCTAAGAGGTGGGCTTGGAGGTCGTGGAAAGCTCCAGAGGCTTTTAACCAGGGGATCTGAGGTGTGGATGTGGATGGTGGAGGGGGGATGGAACCAGGAAGCATTGAGACCAGCTGGGAGATCACCGATCAGTAGCTGTTAGCCATTATCGCTCGTCGAACACCTACTCTATGCCAGGCGCCAGGACCACTATCTTATTCATGGAGGAAGAAGAGGAGTTTGCAGGAACTTGGGAACTGAAGCTTTGTGAGGGCGAGGACCTCCAGTCTTAAATTTGTGATGTCAGAGATTCTTAAAAATGCGATGGGATGGCCACACCTGACCTGTCACTCACAAAGGGAGATGCAAGGACAAACGACCAGAGTCAGTCCCTGCCTTTTGGAGCTAACAATCTGATGAGGAGATAAACAAATATTCACCCAGCAAATGGGGACCAGAGGGAACAAGCTAAGCTGCTCTAAGAGAAAACTCCCAGCATGCAGTGCTTAAAATAAGGTAGAAGCTGATCCTCCCGCCATGTGTAACAGAGCAGAGGTAGGCAGTCTAGGGCTGCCAAGGCAGCTCTGCTTCTTGCGGTCAACCAGCAATTCAGGTGGTGAGTTGAGTCTGCCATCTTCAATACATGGTCTCCATCTCCGGGTCCACAGGGGATGCTCCCGTGGTGGCCATTTCCTGACAGTGCTGAAGACCAGGGGGAGGAGATGCCTGGGTGTTGCACACCTCACTTCCGTTCTCGTTCTATTGGCCGAATGTGGTCACGTGGCTACGCTAGCTGCGAGGGAGGCTGGGACATGACACTAGCTGGGCTGGTTCTAACACTGCAAAAAAGAAGGGAGAATGGGCACAGGGTCACGATGGGCAGTCTTTACAAAATATGAATTTGCAAGCGTGACCAGTGTGTGAGAGAGAAGAACATATGGCTGGGAGGGCTAATAACAGGGGCCTTCGATGCAGTCAGAGAGGTCAGAGAAGGCTCTAGGGCTGAGGACGAATGAGAGCCAACTGGGTGGTGAGTAGGGGAAGAGCTTCCTGGCAGAAGGAATAGCACATACAAAAGCCTTGTGGCAGCAGGGGACAAGGCCAGGACTGGAAGAAAGTCAATCAGGTTGGTGCTAACGGGAATGATATAAAGAATGAAATTGAAGACGTAGGAGCCAGACCACAAGGCAAGACCTTACAGTGGTGTTAAGTCTGTCTTTTTTCTGAGAGTGACAGAAGCCACCGATAGGTTTTGAGGGGAGTCACCATCAGATCCGTTCATGTGAAGCTCACTCCGGTTTATGTGGACAATGGATTACTAAATATTTAAACCATGATAATCAGAAATATGACAGGTAAATGGAGGAGAGCTTAGGTCAGGAGGAGGTCACTGTGGATGGAACCCATTAGACAGGCCCTGGTGACCTTAGTGAGACCTGCAGCGGGGCGTGTGGGGGGAGGGGTTCCAGAGGTACTCGGAAGGTAGAATAGACAAAACTTGTTTGTCACCGCACTCTGGAACCCCCTTCCTCTGCAGTCCTTTCTCTCTTTTTTTAAATTTTCTGTAGTAGATAGAATAATAGCCCCCTCCCCCCAAATATTGATATCCTGATCCCTGAACCTGTGGATAGGTCACCTTACATGGTAAAAGGGACTTCACAGATGTCCTTGAGATGAGGAGATTATGCTTGTTTAACCTGGTGGGTCCAATGTAATCACAAGGGTCCCTACAAGAGGGAGGCAGGAGCGTCACAATGGTAAAGATGTGACACCGGAAGCAAAGATCAAAGAAAAAGAGAGATTTGAAGATGCTATGCTGCTGGTTTTGAAGATGGATCAGGCTGCTGCAGGCCCCAGGGCAAGATGAGGACCATGGGCCACAAAATGCAAGTGGCCTCTAGAAAGTGGAAAAGACAAGGAAATGGATTCTCCCCCGGAGCCTCCTGAAGGAACGTGGCCCTGCCGACACCTTGGTTTTAGAACTTCTGACCTTCAGAACCATAAGGTCACACATTTGTGTTGTTTTAAGTTGCTAAGTTTGTGGTAACTTATTACAGCTGCAATGGAAAAGGAATACACCTAACATACTACTATGCAATCCATTCGTTATGTTTATTTTTTAACTCTCTCCCCTTCCTAGATTGTACACCCCACAGTAGGAATTTTTGTCTTTTTTTTCTTTCTCATTAAAGTATCCCAGACACTTGGCATATCTGGTGGTCAGTAAATGTTAATGTACGGATAAAAGGATGGATGTAGAAAGCAGGGGAAGGAGAGGAAAGGAGATCCCCCGGGAACCTCATGGTTATGCTCATTCCCAGAGGGAGGTTCAGCTTGGGGAGAACTGAGAAAATGAAGATAAGTTCAGTTCGGGGTATATTAAATTTCAAGTGGTTCTATGTGTTAAGAGAAGTGGTTTCGTTTTGTTTCAGAAGGTAGCATGGCTTATGGCTGGCCCATCAGCTGGACGTGTGTGCAGTCAGTCCTTAAATAATTGGCCTAGACTATCTACCCCATGTGGGTTTTGTTTGTTTTCTTTTCTTTCTTTCTTTCTTTTTTATTAACCTGCTCTGGAGGAGACTGGGGGTGAGTGGGGATGTCATTCCAGAGAGCCAGGGGAATGTGGATCAGGCTGCTGCAGGCCCCAGGGCAATTTAATTCCCAATGTCCCTGAGGTCTAATGTCACAACAGGCAGAGTCCCTAAAAGACTTTCTCAGAAGATGGTAAGGCTGATGAAAGAGGCAGGGACACTGCCTTCCTCCCCAGCTGGTTACTGGTGACTCAAATATTTCCCTGTCCTATACTTTCTTCTTGGGCCTCATTCAGCAAGCACTGATTGCGTGCCTCCGGAACGCACAGCACTGCCCTAAGGACTGGGAAACATGAAGCACTAATACGTGATCTTGCCCTAAGAGGGTTACGCCCTAGTTGGGAAGACAGATGTTCACAAAGGTAAATAAAAATACGAGCAACTATACATGGTTTGGCGAGAGGACGGGGTTGGGCAGCTTTCGGTCGGTGAGGTGATCTAGAAAAACTTCGTGGAGCAGATGCTTTGCGAATGGGTCTCTGAAAGACAGAGCACGTGGAAGGGGAGGAAGGAAGGCTTTTAAGATTAAAAGCAAAGCAAAGACTTTCAGGAGTGCTTTTGACCCGTTCAGGAAACCTTGCCTTATATGCAGATACAAGGTTGGCGTCTGGGGAATAAAGAGCAGGCTCAGGAGTATTCCATCTTTGGGGAATTTTAGTATTGCAGGCAACCAGAGGAAAACAACCCCGCCCTCCACTTTTCAAATGAATCCCAGCTGAACGCCTGCGCCTCGCTGGACTAGCACTGTTATCATAGAGACGCAGGGCTAGATCGTCGGCCTCCTCGGAGGCAGACATTTTGGATCCTGGCAGAAAATTGGAAAGGGCTGGAACTACTAACGAGTCAGGACGCACCTCCCGAGGACATGAAAGCAAACGAGATCCTGTGTGGATGACACAGTCAAGAGGTGGAGAGAACTGTGACGCTTCCCTAGGAATATCAGGCTTTTAGAGCGTTGCCCACCGCCCTGCCCTCATCTGAGATGGCGGCTTTGCGGCCGCTCTAGCCGGCGCCTCTCGGATGCCCGGAGCCCCGGAGGGGGCGGCGGCCTCGCCACTGGCCCTCGGGAGGCTGCGGCACGGCTCGCCCCGAGCTCCGGGTCCCACAGAGTGCGTCGCGGCCTTTCGTACGAGGAGGCTGGGCATCTTGGACCGCTCCCCTCCTCTGCCGGGTTCCTTGGCATCTTCTCCGGCCGGACCCCCGGGCCTCGCGGCCCCCTCAGTCGGCACCGTTCCCGGCTGCAGCCCCGCGCGGGCCGGCTGTAACCGCGCCGCGGGCCGGACGATGCCCAGGAAGCTGCTGCTGCTGCCCCCGCGCTCCGTGCCCTCGGCCTTCCGCGCCCCGCGAGCCAGCTCCTCCGCAAGCGCGGCCATGAACGCCGCCCGCACCGGCTACCGAGTCTTCTCGGCCAACTCCACGGCCGCCTGCACCGAGCTGGCCAAGCGCATCACCGAGTAAGGGTGGGGCGGGGGCCGGGCACCGCCCGCGGGACCCCTCCCCGGGGGCCATCCCCGCTCCTCCTCCCCGGCGGGGGGATAATTTGGCCCCGTCGCCTTGCACCGGGGGTGGGGGTCGCAGAATCCTTCCGTTTCGGGGCTGGACAAACCCTCGGAGGTGACAGATGGCGACCCCCCTCCCCAAGTTTGGCAGACTCTTAACGGCTTAACACTCCCACCCACCCCTGGTTACTTGGACCGCTCGCCCCCCTTTCGGCTCCCGGCTCCCGCAGTCCAGGGCGGTGGTTGGGGTGCCGCAACCCCCGGAGCGAGCGCCTTGCAGAGGGGGGCTGTGGGTCCGCTCCCTTTCCCACGGTTGGCGTTGACCTCGGAATGTGGTCATCCCCATTCCCAAGCCTCCTCAATGAGACAGAGGCCAGGAGGCAGTCACAACGCGGAGGACCCGACTGGGTGGGTGCAGTAGAGGGGCGGCAGGGGGACAAGGCAGCTCCCGGGGAGCAGATTTGTCAGAGCTGGTGATAGACATGGTAGAGCTCACTGTACTTTGCAAGTCGACTTTAGGTTGGTTTAGTCATTTGAAGTAGGCTTTGTTTTTCCGTGTCTTTTGGACCCAAGGACTCCTGTGGTCTCAAGTGGCCTTGAGACAGCTCTCAGATCTCTTCCCCGTCTTGTCACTTCTAGCTCTGTGACACTGGGCAAGAGACTCGATTCTCCTGAACTTCGTTTGTAGAATAGAGCTGATTCTATCTCTCGGGCAAGAATATCTTAGACATGAACAAGATCGTGTATTATCAAGCATCTAGCAGAGCTGAGGCTCACAGTGGCCCTCTGAATACTATCTGCTCACTAAATGGACTCTTTTCCAGTTGACTCCTGTGGAGAATCCCAGAGCCCCAAAGTAAAGGAAGAGCCTTATGAACTTGGTGCAAATGGAAGACAAACGAAGAGCTTGACTTTGTTAACAGAGTTTGTTTTTTTTTTTCACATTTTAAACAGTTTGTATTAGAGTTCCTCTGTGAATTTTTTGGAGTTGATGAATAAAGGCATGACTATTTTTTAAAATTCTAGTTAGAAATGTAGAAGTGGAAACTTTAGTCGTATTTACTCAGTAATGTCTATTTGCTTTTAGTTGGAGTTACAAGTGAGGTTAGAAGGGTAAAAGAACAGTCCTTTTGCAATCTACTACCTCTTTCTGTTTCTAACCCCTGATTCTTTCTGAGGCCAACTAAAATACTAACTTTAAATATAAAGCTCGTGTGTGTTTGTTTTGGGTCAGATTTACCACACGTTGACCTTGCCGAGAGAAAGCAGAAAGGAAGTGGGCACATTTAACACATCAGTGGTTTTTCCTTTTTTTGTTTTTATGTTAGGCTCTTCCCTGCCTCGTTCTGGAAGGTTTTAAGTTACTACGAACAATAAATATTTCTAATTCTCTTATCTGTTTCTCGGTAATTCTCAGTAGTTATAAGCTTCTCAGTTAGTTTTTGTCTGAAAAAATGTTTACCACTAGAGTTTGGAGAGCGTTAGATTAGATTGACCCCTGAGATGATGATATTTTATTTTCATGATTCCTTTCAGATCTAAAGGAATTTTCAGGCAAACTTTTTGATGGACTTTAGTCAATAAAAAAAGTTAGGTGCCTCACCTCCCTGGGTCTGTAATTGCAGGTGGGCGACAGTGAACCTCCTGTACCCTCCCTCCAGCTTGCACACTCCGCACCTCTTTGTTAATCTTGTTTCCCCTCCTCCACCTAGTCCCTCACCTTTTTTTTCAGCTGAAATTTTTTTTTTAATGGTAAAATAATACAAAATAAAATTTTCCGTTTTAGCCACTTTAAAAGTGTACGATTCGTGTAACCAATACCCCTGCCCATTCCTGGAACTTTTTCGTGATCTCAAACAGTAACTCCATCCCCTTTAAACACTAATCTCCCATTGTCCCCTCGCCCAGCCCCTCGTAACCTTTATTCTGCTTTCTGTGTCTGTGAATTTGCCTATTTTAGATACCGCCTATGAGTGGAATCATGCAGTATTTGTCTTTTTGCGTCTGACTTGTTAGAATGCTTTCTTCAAGGTTCATCCATGTTGTAGCATGTACCAGAATTTCATTCCTTTTGAAGGCTAAGTAATATTTCATTATATACCTGGCTGGAATATTTTTAAACAGATTCCAACCTTACATCATATATCATTTCATTCATAAATGGTAATGTTAACCAGTAAGAACAAAACCACCACCACCACCACCACAACAAAATACAACACCATTAATTCCTTAATATCATCGAGTATCCAGTCCTTATTCATATTTTCCTGATTGTGTTAAAAAGAGCTTTTCACATTTGCTTTGTTCTAAAGGAGATCCAAACAAGATTCACACTGCATTTGGCTAATGGCACTGAAATCTACATGCTTTTGACAATTGAGGCTTGTGTTTTTGGAATTCTTGCTAGTAACCAAATATTTGTTTGGGAATGATTTTCCAAGACAACTATTATTCATAAAACAATGAACTAGACATTAAACTTTGGTTGTGGGCTTGTCCCAGTAAATCATTACATTACCGAATGGTGAGCTCTTAAAGCTGCTCGTGGAGTGACAGCATTTTTAATTCCTTATGAATTAAACTTTCTATATAGTTTTTTGGGAAAGAATGTCAGCCTGATTATTTTAGTCTTTTCGTTTAACATATGCATGTGAACTGGAGTTTTTTTAGAGCACTCTTAATGGCCTTTTTTCCTTCCCTGTAGGCGTCTTGGTGCTGAATTGGGGAAGTCTGTGGTATATCAAGAGACCAATGGAGGTAAGTTAAAATTATTTGTTCTCTAAACTATTTTATTGGCTGGCGTGTTTTTAAAAGGTAAATATTACTCACGTTTAACAAAGAAACATTTTTCTCTTTAACATTAGAGGTCTAAGTCATCATTCTCTACTTCCCTTCAAATCTCGATGTCTTTGTTCACCCCCTTAAAGTCTCCTTTCCTCTTTTTCCAAGATAATGCAAATATCCTGTCATTTTGAAATGAAAAAAGGGGCGATGTAGGGAATAAGATTTTTCTTCTATATTGGGCTGTATTGGTAACTACTTTTTGCTTTTATCTGTCTCATTAGGTCATCAAATGGCATCAGGCACAATCTGGTCCTAGGTAGTGATGACTTACTGAAAAACGCTCTGTCGGTTCTTTTCATCTCTTAAGTTTTTCTCTCAAGTCTCTCGCAGACGCTCACCTGGCTTGGTGACCCATTTTTTCTTGCTCTGGGTTTCTGTGGGGAATGCTGAAGTTAATTGATGATCCTTGAAGGCACTTTGCTGGAGGCCAGTGTCCTAGGAATGCTGCATCGTAAATCTTCCAGGGGCCACATATTTTAGATTATAGTGTCCTTATTTATTACAAAGACAAGTTAGTATCACATAATTTGGAATTATTTTTTAAAGTTGAAAGCCCGGATTCATGATTCTCTGCCTTCTTTTCTCTTTCTGAGGTAGAGTTATCTATGGTATAAGTAGCTTGAGATGAATTACTAAGACATAATGGTGTTTGGGGATCTCCAAGAGCAACTTATTCAAAAGGCAATGATAGTTTAATGGAAAACACACATTCCCAGGATGTATATGTTTCATGTGTGTTATAATTAACCCCCAGATAGGCTTCATCCAGCTTTCACACTTGGTAACGTTTTACTTGGTGACTTTAGAAACCATCCACTGACTGACTCCCCGTCTGCTTGGCACACTCTGTCCTACCTCTTTGCATGTTCCCATACTCCCTTCCTCACTGCACATTCCAGCTGGCAATGAGGCCATTGTTCCCAGCCCCATTATTCTTTCTGCTGTATCACAGCTGGTCATTCTCTGGCACGTGGGCCTGAGAGTTTGCCAGCCTTTGGCTTTGCTTTGTCTCCCTGGGTCAGTCTTCATCCCATGGGCAAAGTCCTCCACTTTGTGACTCCGGCACAGGGCCTGGCACAGAGGGAGGCTCAGCATTTGCTGAAAGAATGATAAGGGTGTTAACCTTTGGCCTTTTTATTTGCTGTAGACCGTCCCCCCCCGCCCCTCCCCCCACTCGCTGCCCCCACCAACCCTAGTATCTTGTCTTTACTTTGGTGATAGATTTTCTTTTTTGGACCCTGAGATTTTACATAGACCGTTTGTTACTTTTGCCTCCTTATCTGTCTTCGGTTTATTTTTCTCCTTCGCTTGTACATGTCATTCTGAGATCTAGTAAGAATTTATTTTGGTGCACTAAGCAAAGTGCTGTTTTAGATTCATCTTTACTTCCTTCAAATAGTGCTTGATTATCACCATAAAGTGTTTTTCTTAAAACTGTGGAACATTTTTATTTTTTAGAAACAAGAGTTGAAATAAAAGAATCTGTTCGTGGCCAAGATATTTTCATTATACAGACAATACCCAGGTAAGCACTACTGTGTATGAGATACTTCATTATCTTTTCACATGAACAACAATTCCGTTTTCTTTAAATTATAAATGTATTTGCATATGAAACTGTTTTCCTGAGTTCTGTGAGCCGCTCTAGCAAATTAATAGACCCCAAGGTGGGGGAGAGTCACAGGAACCTCTGATTTGTAGAGTGTCGGTCACAATCACAAGTGGTAGTCTGGACTTGGCAGTTGTCATCTGAAGTGGCAGGAAG
>NW_011888853.1:2698963-2701098 GCF_000151845.1 Pteropus vampyrus | reverse complement strand
CAGGGCCTGGCACAGAGGGAGGCTCAGCATTTGCTGAAAGAATGATAAGGGTGTTAACCTTTGGCCTTTTTATTTGCTGTAGACCGTCCCCCCCCGCCCCTCCCCCCACCCGCTGCCCCCACCAACCCTAGTATCTTGTCTTTACTTTGGTGATAGATTTTCTTTTTTGGACCCTGAGATTTTACATAGACCGTTTGTTACTTTTGCCTCCTTATCTGTCTTCGGTTTATTTTTCTCCTTCGCTTGTACATGTCATTCTGAGATCTAGTAAGAATTTATTTTGGTGCACTAAGCAAAGTGCTGTTTTAGATTCATCTTTACTTCCTTCAAATAGTGCTTGATTATCACCATAAAGTGTTTTTCTTAAAACTGTGGAACATTTTTATTTTTCAGAAACAAGAGTTGAAATAAAAGAATCTGTTCGTGGCCAAGATATTTTCATTATACAGACAATACCCAGGTAAGCACTACTGTGTATGAGATACTTCATTATCTTTTCACATGAACAACAATTCCGTTTTCTTTAAATTATAAATGTATTTGCATATGAAACTGTTTTCCTGAGTTCTGTGAGCCGCTCTAGCAAATTAATAGACCCCAAGGTGGGGGAGAGTCACAGGAACCTCTGATTTGTAGAGTGTCGGTCACAATCACAAGTGGTAGTCTGGACTTGGCAGTTGTCATCTGAAGTGGCAGGAAGTGGTTCTGTCTTGTGGGACTGAGCCCTTACCCAATGGGGTTTGATGCTGTTCTCCAAGTAGATAGCGTCAGAATTTAATTGAATTGTAGGACACCCTGCTGGTGTTCAGAGATTCTAAGAGTTACTTGACGTGAGAAAAACACCCTATACATTTGGTGACCAGAAATATTCAGTGTTCTGAATGTACAGAGAAGATAAAATAAAAACTGTTTTTCCTTAAAGTCTCCTTTGAGGGGATTGAGAAAACTAACTGTCCAAATGAGATGGGACCCACAGGGTCACGGACTGAGTTATCAAACCCCAGTGAAACAGAATTCTCTTGCAGTGATAACGGGCCGATACTAAGTATTTTATTTTTAATACTTTTTTCTAATTATAAAAAGTGTTAATTACTAAAATTATAGGCATTATGGAAATGCGTATCAAAAAATAAAAATTCCCCAGCCCTCATGCACTCCCCAGTCTTCTGATATAACTACTTCACATAGTTAGTTATTCCTCTATATTTTATATGTGTATATACATTTAGGCTCCATAATTCAAGTGATCCTCAAAACCAAAAGACGAGTAATTTTAATTTTATCTGCATAAGTTTCAAAAGAGTACATAAAGACACGTCCCTCTGCCCTCTGCCCCCAGCCACCTTGTCACCGCATCCCCCTACCCCCAGGCAGCAATCGTTATTCATTTCTTCGATATTCTTTCAGAGACTCTGTATAGTCAAGCAATTGCTTATATGTTTTTCTTAATTTTTATATAAAAGGAGTCTAATATATACTGTGTTGAATTTTAAAAAATAAAACAATATACTGTATTAGCACATAAAGAACTACCTCATCTTTTAAAAATTCTTATTTTAAAACAGTTACAAACTTGTTGAAAACTTGTAGGTATGGTGCAGCCATCGGAGTGTAGGTTGTCTACCTGTTGCTTCGCCACCCCCAGATACTTTAGAGGTAATTCCTGTGAACAGGGACCGTCTCTTACAAGACCACAGTACAGCCATCAGAATGGGAATCCTGACACTCACTCGTGACGGCCATCTAACCCTCAGACCCCGTTCAGGTTTTATCTGTCATCCCAGTCATGCTCTTCATGGCACATGGAGCCAGGTCAGAACCTCAAGTGGCACGTAATTGTCACACCTCTTCAGCCTTCTCCAGTCTGGAGCAGTTCCTCGGTCTTCCCGTGACTTTCAGAACTTTGACACTTTAGCCAGTTTATTTCGTCGAATTGTTTCTCAGCTGAGGTATGTCAGATATTTCATTAACCTACAAATTGAAAGGCTCATGTGAAAGGCAACAAGCGCTTATTTGAGGCCTAAAAGAGTAGCTATTTGGGAAGCGCCGATTCAGGCAGAAACTCAGAATGTTCTGATTAGGGGCGGGGGTGAAGGCGAGGGGTATTTATGAGAAAGGGAAGAGGGTTAATTACA
>NW_011888853.1:2675809-2698118 GCF_000151845.1 Pteropus vampyrus | reverse complement strand
CACTTCCCCCCCGCCCCGAACTGACTGCCTTAGAACATAGGAAAGAGCCGCCTGTGACCTTAGGCCTCGGCATGGCCATCTTAGATTACTGAGAGCCCTTTACTGGTTTATTGAGGTGTGGCAAACAGAACCTTGGGCACCACAACCATCACGGGCCAGCTTTGTCCCTGGTCCTCCAGGAAACACATAGTCTAAGTCCAAAGTCTTGTTGGTCAGCGACGTCTCTTTCCTCTGCCCTAAGAATGCGTGTCATGTGAAGAACGGTTTATCTTGTAAGAAATCTTACCATTGCTTCACAGGCCCACATCATAACTTGGAATCTGAGTCTGACTTTGAGCTTGTCTCTGGGGCAGAGGTGGCCCGATTGTGATCAGGTGTGCGCCAGCACACAAGCGGCTGTGCGCTTGGTAGCTTTGTTCCGTTCCGTGTGTGTAGGGAGCACACCTGAGCTGGGGGAGGAACTGGGCGGTTATGACCATCCCACATCGGACCCCCTCTTGTTAGATGTGGATGCATCAGTGATGGGCTGCCTCCCCCGCCGTTGGCAGACCACTGAAGTACAGGTGTTGGAGAGGTAGGATGCCGATAAGTTTTTCATTTTCACGATGAACTGGAATAGTCGAGGCTTTGATGCCTTATGTGAAGTATCATCCTTTTTGATAACTTTCTTAATCATAAGATTGACTTAGTCAGACTGAGTGTTTATATAGCACATTTTCCTGAGGCTACTGAGTTTTCTTTTCTCTTTACTTTTATTCTGCATTTAGGAAGTGGGGAAGAGACATAATAATAGCAATAGCCAACTGTGCAGTGGCCGGTATGTGCCCGGCCCTGCTCTGCGGGCTTCAGGTAGATTTTCTCACCTGGTCTTCACCACTGCGGTCTGAGGCAGGTGTTCCCATCGGCCCCTTTGATGTTCTCTAAACCTGGATTGCCGCACGTGAGTGCGCGTACGTGTGCGTGTGTTCATGCACGTAGGGCAGAGGGACAGACAGCTCTATCCTTAATTTTCTTGTTGTGACCCATCTCCTTCCATATTCCCATCAGAACATAAGCTTCATGATGGCAAAGATTTTTCTTTGTTCACTGCCGTGTCTCCAGCACCCAAAACACATTCGTTTGATGAATAAATGGATTTCGACCTACGTCACTAGCATATACAGTCCCTCAAATCCTTGCGGAGTGACTTAATGAATAATATGCAACTTTTGTACATTTCCATCTTCATAGAATAACTGTGACTCCCTCTCTGTCCTTGAGACCTCAGTGAGTCCCTAATACTTGGTGGGCCTCCCTTTCCCACTGGATCTCATTTGAAACGGAAAAAGACCTTTGGGGTCTGTGTCTGGACTTTGAAATTCCCGGTTTTAGTTCGGATTCCCCTTAACATGTCATAAGCAGTGGAAGTTCACAGTGTACTGGCATGGGAAAATAACGGTCACTGCGAACACACTGTCCCCTCGCGCTCTCCAAACAGGGGGTTGTTAGTCTTGCAGTGAAAAGTTGTGCTTTATCTAATTCTTCGCTCTGATGTCTCATGGTAACCAGCAGTGCTCAAGATAAATATTTGATACACACCACCGCGAGTGCACTGGGGGCAGAGATACAGACTAGACTGGAGTTTACCGAGCAAGGATCATGGCTTTGCAGGCATTTTCCAGGGAAAGGACAAAATCAGCGTGGTCAAAAGAGTGGAGTAATGGCCAGTCGGGAAACGTGCATGTTTTGTTCATCTGTACGTAGGGCGTTAGAAGCTGGACCACAGGAAGAGGCGGGGAGCGGTCCCCGGAGCCGCAGCAGAGAGTGTGGGTCTGTGGAACGGCCGCGGCCATCTCGCTGAGACGCTGCGGGCCGCTAGCTGCGCTCGTTTCGAGATGGTTTCGAAGCCAAAACCGTCACCTCAGTGGCTCAGTGTGTGTGTCACGTGCCGTTGAGTCGGCTCCAACTCCTGCGACCCTGCGAATGAGCGACATCCGTTCTGCTCAGCTCCTGTAGACTCAGCACGCCTGTGGCTTCGCTCATGGAGTCGGCCCACTCACCCTCGGTCCCCTCTTTACCTGCCGCCTGCTGTCCTCCCAGACCACCCTTCCTTCTCACGTTGCGCCTGAAGCAGGACAACCTCAGTTTTGTCACTTTTGCCTCCAGCGATGCTTTGGGCCCAACTCGTCCCTATTTATGGTGATCTCTCCTCCAACACCGTGTTTCAAATGAATGGATTGTTTTCCTATCAGCCTTCTTGGCTGTCGAACTTTCGCCTTTGTACGTGGCGATTGGGAATGCGAGGGCGTGATGATCTTAGCTCTGGTCTCTAATACAGATCGTGTGATCTCCCCTGATTCTCCCATCGCTGCCCTCCCGACTCTCATCCTTCCCTCGATTTCTTGGCCGCAGTCTCTCCATTTGTATTGACGCCCGAACCAGGGTAAGCAAACTCTTTAAGAATTTTCATGTCAGTTTGGTGGTTCAGTTTCCAGGTATCAAACCAAAATATCCTCACTCGGTATCTCTTAGGATGATGGGGATGGGAGAGGACACAGGAGGAAGGACCAGAGTGTGTGTGTTGTGCAGACGTGTGTGTCTCGCATATGAAAAAAGGTCGTAGGGTTTGCCACGTGGACTAGTGCTTTTACTGCTCGACTACAGAAAACTTTAATACCAACTGAAGAACACGAAGGATTTAGATTTTTACTGTCATCTGCTATAAACAGTTATCGAGAGGAAGGAATCTATGCGGCATAGATTCCCACCGACTGATCAGAGGTTCCAAAGACCCTCTTTGGGTTCAGTCCATTTGCTAGAGCCGCTCACAGAACTCAGAACAGCCAAACAGAAGAGGTGCATAGGGCAAGGTATGTGAGAAGGGACGTGGACCTTCCACACCTGGCCAGGTGCACCGCTCATCCGCATCCCCACGTACTTACCACCTAGAATCTCCAAACTCTTTCCTTTTGGGTTTTTATGGAGGCTTCATTACATAGGCATGATTGATTAAGCCGTTGGCCATTGGCAATTACTGATTCAGCCTCCACCCCTTGTCCTTCCCCAGCCGCCAGGCAGGTGGGGCTGAAAGTTCCATCCCTCTCGTCAGGGCCCTGTAATCATCTGTAAGCAGCCCTCATCCTTAGGTTACCTGGATGCTTCAAAAAAGTCACCTCATTAACATAACAGAAGACCCTTATTATTCTCATCAGGTAGTAAATTTGTTTTAGGAACTCCGTGCCAGAAATAGGGAAGACCAAATACGTTCCTTACTATAAGTCACAATATCACAGCGTGGTACTCAAGGAGCTTTTAAATAACTGAGCAGCGGAACCAAGTAAAATAGATAGGAAGCTTCCAGAGTATTTTTTGCAGGGCAATTTTCACGCCTACGTTATAAGTTCTAGGATGTCATGCAATGAAAGGACATTGAGGACTTATTTGCCCCAGATGATTAGTTGTTGGAGGTGGGGCCGGGTACATCCTACCCCATGACCCTGGTCTCGTTTCCATCTGTGATGTTGGCCTGGGTGCAGCCCTGGGCAGTTTAATTGATGTACACAGGACAGGTCTGTTTCCCCACCTCACGTTCCTTTCTGCCTGAGAGGGCAGTAAGGGCCAAGTTTAACATAGGGTGTGATTATCTTAGGGAAAAGAAAAACAGTTGGTAAACAATTAAGAGTGTCCTACTTAGATACAAAGACTACAAGAAGTAGCCAGTATGTACTTGGAACAGTCTTAGGGAACAGATAAAGCAGAGGCTGCCCGCCAAATTTTCTTCACCCTGCTAGTCCACAGAGTAGCTGCCTGGTGTCCAGTTTGTCTAGCGTCTGTCAGTGAATGGGGAAGGCCAGTGTGACAAAGGCCCTTTTGTGGCCTTCCTGACCAATAAGGGGTGGGGCGAGAGCAGCTTTCCTTAGACTCAGGCTGGCGGATGTTGAATCCTTTGGCACAGATCTTTAGGAAGAAGAAAAAATGGAAAATAAAAACCTCCTGGGAGAGATTAGTAATTAATGGAAGGAAAGTTATTCTGAAATCAAGGTTCCTCCAAAATTGTTCTTACTGCCTTAATATCTTACTATCTGGGCCTCCCCTGTGGTGTGCCAAACCTCACTGTCTCACGTGCTTGTGTATATCAATGCTGTCGCAAAGCCAGCTAACCACGCACTACCCAGACAGATAGTCTTCTGGAAGCTATTGCATTCACTTCTGCTCTGAGCATGCTGGCACTGGGATCTGGTGTAAGAAACCACTTCCCATGGGACTTTCCTGATGACACACAGTATCACACAAGAGGAAGGTTAAGGAAGCTCCAGTTTTATTTCTAACCTTGACGAGCAGCCTGTATATGGGAGAGGACTTTTGCTATAATGTATGTGATGCCTAGTGTTGAATCTAGATGTGGCCTCCTGAGTTATTTACGTTCTACCTCCGAAGTACCATGCAGGCTTCCAGCCTAACATTCAGAGCCTACAAGGCGTCAATTTAGGTGATCCGATGTGGGAAGGGAATAAAGTATAAAAGTGTTTGGGAAGGGGAACATTGTTGCATGAGTTAGTTATGCTCCTTCCTGGGACAGATGATTAGCACAATAGTCATCCAGTGTGGGTCTCTGGGAGTCCCCATTTTATCTCCTCTAATACAGTGGCTGACTCAGGTCACTCAGTCACTGTTTGCTGAACGGATGAACAAAAATTGACCAAGTGTTAGAAACTCCTAAGTGTTCTGAAAGAGTTTGACAAGGGTTCTGTCCTGATAATGCCAAAAGATTGTGTGTCCTTTGTCCTTTTTATGGCCGACTTGGGACATGATTACTTTGGGAGTATTGCAGACAAAAACGGGTGCTGTAATAAATCATAAATTCCTACCTGGGCAGGTCATGGTGGGTAGCCCCGCCCCAGGCCTGTGACTGGTTTGGCGGAAGGTTTGTAAGCCAGCCCTGTACGTCCTGGTTAACACATGTCCTGGTTAACACACCTCCGAGATGTCAGAAGTGATGCCCCTTGCAGGTGTAAGCACCCTCAGGAGAGCACGTCACCTTAACTGATCTGTAATCCAGTCCCTGCCTTGCTTTCCCCCACCCCCATGTCATCTTCCTTACGTTTGCACCTTAATTTCAAATGCGTGAAAGAAACCGCAGAACTGTTATTCTCACAAGCATTTGAGATCTCACTTCCCGGCAACTTTTCCGTTTCGACTCAAATAAGCTCATAAAAATTCTCTGTAGGTTCGGATGTTTCTTATGTTGACAGTATGAAGGAGAACAATGCTCTAGTTTATTTCAGAGGAAGGAAATGATACCTGGAAAATAATGTAACCTGTCAGCACTCCAGAAGGAACGTCTCGAAGTTGAGCCCGAATAAGTTACGTCTCCCCTCTGGGAGAAATGTTTTCATGACAGAACCCCGAAATAGTTACGAAAAAACTCCAAATGACAGAGGTGAGGTTGGAAGTTCCACGAGTCGAACGTGGAGGTGGAAAACGTCAGAGTAAAAGGATGTGTCTGCACATGCTCACCTCTGGGTGTACCCCTAAGGACGTGCAACCTCAGAGACTGGTAGACGAAAGTTGGAAGAGTCTGGAAGAAGTGGCCTGTCCTTTAAGCTGAAAAACACGCTTTTGTTAAGTCTCTGTTGTGTTGATGGCAGGCTTTCCATTTTGCTTTAAATGAGGGCAACATCTCTGCTGTGGAGCAGAGCATTTAAGAACAGACGCCTGAAGAACCTATTCCTGACACGTGGGTGGGGACGAAGATATGGGGTGTGATCCTGTTTGTCCGGGGAAGGCGAGGGAGACACAGTCCTGATGCAGAAGAGGGGGTGTCTTTAAGGGCAAAGCCCACCTTTGACTTGATCAGCCTTAGCAAAGGGTAGCAATCCGCAATCATTAAAATTGGGAATAGCCTTTTCTTTGAATATCTTTCAAATTCACATTTCCTCCTCTTGTCCGTCTGGGTTCATCTTTATTGGGAATCTGTGTGTCTCAAGGAAAGCAGGGATGGGGGAGATTTGGGGAAATTCAATTCCAAGACCTCCCCATTCCCCACTGTGCCCTCTACCCCCAAAGCAGAAGGTTCCAAACCCTTTCTGGTAATAACACTCATTAGCAGGACAGGTGGTTTCCCTCGGCGGCCCAGGAAAACCAGGTGCCAGCATGCTGGCCTGAGTCTGAGTGCCTGGGGTGGTACGGGCAGGTGCCGAGTAACTCTGGTCACCAGCAGTTGACGTCTGCTTTACATGCCACTCCAGTGACTGTCACTGATGAGACCCAGGCAGAGGTGAGAGTGGATCTCAGTCGCCACAAATGAAAACTGGAGTTTACACAGCTAAAGAGGAGAGTTACAGGCTTTCCCTTGTGTTCACGAGATGCCGTCGTCAGCCATGGTGATAAAGTCAGCGCCTGTAAGGCCCGTCTTGGCAGCCCGTGTTAGACTGCTGACGTCGAGAACTTTTAGAGGCTCATGCGTGAAATTAATCCAAACACAAATTCCCACTGTTTCAGAGATGTGAATACAGCTGTGATGGAGTTGCTGATCATGGCTTATGCGCTGAAGACGGCCTGTGCCAGGAATATTATCGGAGTCATCCCTTATTTCCCCTACAGCAAGCAAAGCAAGATGAGGAAGAGGGGTTCCATCGTGTGCAAGCTACTAGCGTCCATGCTGGCGAAAGCAGGTGAGCGCGTTGGAGACCCCGGGGCCCACACTGTCATTTAGGACATGTCCCTACTCGAGATTAGTCCATACCTCATGTATCTAGTTCGGGACCTATTTTCTCTAAGTGTCGTTTGCTGATTTCTTTTTCTCATTTCCTTTTGCAAGTACTGGTTAGGGATATGTGAGCTTAGATATAAATTTGTACATTTTTTCTCTTTTTCTTACTCCAGCGTGACGTTATCTGCTTTTCTATTCTAATCTTGGCCTTTTTTCCATCGTTCTGTTTACTTCTTTCACATTTCATCTTATTAAATTTTAACTGGCGACCTTGGCATTCGTACGTGATCATTTGAGCTTCAGGTCTAGATTTGTGTATTTGCCTTAGCTAAATTCTATTTATGTACGTAATACTAAAACTGGATTTTTCTTTTACTATTTCTTTAGCTTATATACTCTTTTCTCCCCGTCCCTGATTGTCTTTATGTGGAGCAGCTCAGTGTCATGGCTTTTATTCTGTGTGTTTTTGTAGGGGTGGCATACTTCCTGGCCTATGAATCAGATGTAACAACACTTTACAATCACTTGAATTTTATTTGTTTTGATGTTTATTTTAAAACTATATTTGAATCCTCAGGAACATATTTGAATTCCGTTCTCTCTAAAAATCTAATGTTTTTAGAAAGAACAAGTAATACAAGTTTCTTTGGTCTGGAACTTTTACTGCGACCTTCGGCCATTTACAATGTATTTATGTATCTTTTTTTGTTTCGTGCTATTGATTACAAGAGTCTGTCTTCATTATTTTTCTATAAGACTTTCTTGACCCTTTCTTTTATGCGTATAGAAATTGCTCCAAACTCCTCAGTAGCTTGTCTTTGTGTTATGTTTCTTTTCCTCGAATGCTTAGCTTTTGCTTTCCTGTTACTTCTGCCCCAGCCACAGCCCTTTAGCGCGTCTTCCTGGATTCTTTCATCAAGACCTTACTATTTTTTACCTGTTTTTGCTTCAGTATTTATTAATTCCATCTTCATATTTTTGCTTCTGCCTGAATTTTCTTGACTTTGAGGAACGAGCTAATAACAATGGTGGAGAGCACACTGTTTTCTCAGTGTCAGCTCTGCCAGGGGAGAAGCTTACAGGCTCCTCCTGTACGTTAGGCTGGACACGTGCTCCAATTCATGAAGTTTTGTGAAGGCTGCAAATAAAGTCTATAACGAATGTGCTTGTTGACAACACCCCTGCCTTCAGTCTCCCATTAGGAAACAGGAGTAGGCGTCTAGTTTTGTGTCCACTGTAGCCATTAACTTGTAGGGGTGAACTTTGTAATTTTTTGTTTTAAAATTTCAGGTTTAACTCACATTATCACTATGGACCTTCATCAAAAGGAAATACAAGGCTTTTTCAGCTTTCCCGTGGACAACCTTAGAGCCTCACCTTTCCTGCTTCAGTATATCCAGGAAGAAGTGAGGAGCCACCAGCACATACCCATTGTCCTCAAAAGGGACCCTATGTAGTTTTTCTCTGGTATCAGATTTCAACATTGAAAGGCACATCACATGATCTTTTCTTAGGTCTTAATGCCTGAGGCAGCCAGATAGGGTCAGCGTTTGGGCATGGAGGATCATATATTTCAAAGGCATTAAAAAAATGGATTTCCTTCTAAGTATCTTTAGCAGTTTGCTTATGTTTTCTTAAATGAAGGTTTTAAGAATTAATTACTTTTTATCTTGATGTAGCAGTACTTTTGCAGTGATGTTAATTGATAAGCGTTAACATTCTAAGATGTGTGAATGAAGTTCTAGCATATGTGATTGCTAGCGTGGATCCTTGTTATAAGAGGAAAATGTGATAGCACATAAAGGTGTTATTTTTTGATAACTTTTCAGTATTTTCTTATTTTTCTTCCAAATCTAGATTCCAAATTACAGAAATGCAGTCATCGTAGCTAAGTCTCCTGATGCTGCAAAAAGGTAAATGAGCCAGACGCTTATAAAATCGCTTCCGGGTGCATCCGGAAGTCAGAGCGAGCCCTTCCGGGTGACTCCGGAAGTCAGCTAGCCTTTCTCGCTGGGACCCAGGGACCCAGGGACCCAGGGACCCAGGGACCCAGGGTCTGTCAATACAGCCTGTGAAAGCTCGTTGGCTCAAGCTTTCCCCGGGTCCTTGTCACGTCCCGCAGCACAGCCCTTTCTGTCTCTAGTCGCCAAACACGAGTGCTTCTCTGAATCTCTTGGTTTTCTGGGAGAGAATGACGTTCTTCCTTCAGGTTCTCAGGAAAGGGAAAACAAGAGCTGTGAGCCCTTTTCAGGCAGGGGTTTTAAGAGACCTTTTGGACATAGTTGTTCCTCTGAAGGCGAGCATTAGAATATTGGACAAAGGGTGGAACCAAAATTATCTAGAATCAGATGCCAGCTCACATCTAAACTCGTGTGCCTCTTGAGGCATTTACATTCTGATTTATAGAAATAATCCCTTTGCGTGTCTCTAAAAGGTCGAATGGTATTTTTAGTTTATGCTTAATAAAGTGGTGGCAAAGCGACGCTTGGGGTTTCTTCCAGTGATGCTCACCACATCCCCACGTCTCTCTTAGGGCCCAGTCATACGCTGAGAGGCTCCGTCTGGGTCTAGCCGTGATCCATGGAGAAGCACAGTGCACAGAGCTGGATATGGACGACGGTCGTCACTCACCTCCGATGGTCAGAAATGCCACCGTCCACCCGGGCCTGGAATTGCCATGTAAGATGAGCCCTGTGTTTTCCTTTTATTTGTAAATTGAAGAAAGTTTTGAGTAGGGTGACTGACTGACTGGCGAGGAGTTAGTACTTCTGTGGATGGACGCTGTCTTGGTATTTTTGAATAATCGAATAGTGTCACATTGATTTCCCCTTTGAAAGGGCGTTGCGTTACACACATTTGCAGAGGATTGGGCTTATCTGCATGGCATTTAGCGTTCAGAGAGTATGAACTGATTTTAGCATTAGTAAAAAAGTTGTGTGTGTCTACGGCCATGCCACCCTGAACCAGTCTGATCTCGGAAGCTAAGCAGGGTTGGGCCTGCTTTGTACTTGGATGGGAGGCCACCTGGGAAGACCAGGTGCTATAAGTGTAAAAAAAAATTAAAAAAAAAAATTGTATGTGTGATGTTGTGAAACCTTGAGCTTTTCTATTTTGATACGATGGGTGAGAGAAAACATTGATCAGATGCCAGGCTTTGGTGATCAGGTGACTTTTAGCCTCGTGTCATTATTATAGCTCTTTGACCTGATACCTGACAAACTTAATTAATCCAGTAGTGTGAAGGCTATTTATTTCCATGGAGTTTTTGAGTGGCAATAACCAGCATTCTATGTGGGAAGATATATTATGTTTTTTAGAGGAAGGAGATTATTTCTTTTTAAAATATGTACCTATTTGCCAGGCCTGAGAAACATACAGGCAGTAATGGGGTGGGGAAAATTAGAATGGTTACACCTCAGACAGTTTATTCCAGAGAGGTCCCCATCTAAGGTGTACACATTCTAATTGTTTATAATGATCAGATTTAGGACGCATTGTTATACTGCTGTCGTCCAATCGTCAGACCTTATTCAGATTTTACCAGTCGTCCCCACCAGTGTCCTTTAGAGCGAGAGAAAACGGTTGATTTCTGGACTAGGACCCAGTGTAAGGCACACGCCGCACTCAGTTGTCACTTTTCTTTAGTCCCACTTAACCTGGGGTGGCCCTCTGGTCTCTGTCTCTTGTGGCCTTGACACTTCGTAGAGTGCAGGCCAGTCATTTTGTGGGATACTCCTTAAGTGGGAGTTGTCTGTTTCCTCGTGATTAGGTTGAATCAGTTATTACAATGATCGTTGTCAAATGATGGTTTTCTAATTCCCCTTCTTCCCTATTCATTTATCGATTTATATCAGTATGGATTCGTAGAATCTTATGTTCTTCAGTGTATTATGTAGTCCATTGCTTCTATTTGTTTTAATGCTCAAAACATCTCAGGCTTGGCCATGGAGAACGCCCTTAAGTTGCTTCCCATGTTCTCTTGATGTGTCCCTCACTTTTTGGTACTTCCTTACTTTCTGGTACGACTAGATGTTCCATGTTCCTCCTGCGCTTTTAATCAGTCCCATTTCCCATAAAGTGGTGTTTAAGAACCAAGGTTTGGGCTTCAGCATACACTCAGTCACCACACTTACTGCCTGCGAGTAACCTTGTCTTACGTTCTTTCATGCCCGACTATATTTATAGGCTGAATTCTAAGAAATAAGATTACGGGCTCAGAGGTTATTTTGCTAGATATTGCCATCTTATCACAATATTTTTATGTGGCGAGATTCTCTATCCTGAGAGCGTTGCTGTTACTTACGACTGTAGCAGTGTTTTCCCCTCCCGGTCACCTTGCGTGTGGCGAAGCAGCGGTTCCTCCGTATACGTGTTGGTGTGTCTACATTACAACTTGTACAGTCGCCATCGACTCGTTTTTATGATTCCCTTGTATAGATGTAGTCAAGAGAATTCTGAAAAGAAAATGTCATTTCTTGTATGTATAATTTCACCTTCCAAAGTAAATATGCTTTATATTTATTTGTCAGCTACATTTCAGTAGTTTATTTAATTAATGTTAGGAAAAGGCCAAAAAAGGAAAGCAGATATTCATGCTTGGAGCCTGCGTCCTTTAGAAAGATGAACCTGTTCTTTAAGAACAGCAGTAGTTAGGCTGATTTTGTCCCCGCCCCTCCGATGTTGTGGCGATGTCTGGGGACATTTCCGGTCTCGACCAGGGGGAGGTAAGTGCCGCGGCATCGAGCAAATAGACGCCAGAGAGGTAGCTGAGTTCCCGCCAGCGTCGCAGGCAGTGATCCAGTCCAGAAGGCCGGCGGTGCGGAGGAGGAGGACTCCTGTGTGGGAGCACGGTATGAAACGCGGAGCTGTGTAAGTGTTTGTCTCTTGAGGTAGACTGCACGGCTCTGTGATGGCGAGGGCAGCTCCTGGACCTGGAGGGATTGTACGGCAATGGTCCCCCTCCACTCTGCTCTGTTTGCCACAGTGGTGAAGACTAAGAGTTTGGGTCACAAAAATGAGGGGATGTCACCTTTTCTGGCTTGATTCTCCTGGCTTGTTAATTTCATAAGAGAAGAGTGTTTTTCATCACTAAGGTGAAAACAGACAGTAGCTGTCCGTGAGCATCTGTTAAATGCAAATTTTGACTTATTTACCTGTAGAGTTATGAGCTTGAAAATAATTTCAGTTCCAGTTCTGCTGGAGACCTTATTTCTTATATCTTTTAAATGTCAGTCTGTTGATAAAGTTTGATAGTCCATTGAACTTAAAGTAGAGCAAGATCAAAATGAGTAAAGAATGAATAATTGTGTTTAGTCCTTTTTTGCTCTTTATTTTAGGAGAGAAAGGTTTGGTTAATTGACTCCGGGGACAGAGTTTTTAAAAAGAATGTGTGTGTGTGTGTGTGTGTGTGTGTGTGTGTGAGAGAGAGAGAGAGAGAGAGAGAGAGAGAGAGAGAGAGAGAGAGATCTAAGATCGTTGTAAATATGCAGCATTATTTTACTTGGAAAATGCCAATTTTAAAAGCAAAACACAGTTTTCTACTTCATAAGAACATTAGAATTCATTCGATAAATTGACATTTTTACTTCAGTGAGTTGATATAGTTTTAACAGTGATTTCTGGCTGATATGGTACACAATTCATTTTATTCTTAAACAGATTGAGTTTTTGACGAAATGGAGAAAGAAGGCAGAATCTTAAACTTGGGATTATTTAAGCATTCTTTATCCTTAACCTTTAGTACATATATTACTAAATTTGAATTTTTGGTGTTGTATTTTCTGGGCAAACTATTGGAAAATTAGGGGCTTTTTTTTTTTAGCCTGTCAGGTACTATTTTCTTTTCCCTTGACCCTATAATAAAGTCCATCTCTTTTTCAGTAGGCACCAAGTTATGTGTTCAGTTTGATCCAGATCCTAAAGCCAGGTGTTTCTCATTTCAAACTGACAGAAGTTTTTTCGGAGAGGCAGAGTTAGAAGTAAACAAGAGTACTATGACATGTTTTCTGCGTAAAAATATGATCCTTGATGAGGAATACTGGCTTGCAATCTTTTTCTTTTTTACAGAGAAAAACGGTCAACAAAAGGGACCACGTCTCTTTAAGAAGCGAGTAGGTCAACATAACCACCTGCCCACATGGTCCAGTTTAAAGACAGAATTCGAGGAATGCTTTCCAGATGTTGGCGATGTATTTTCTCCCCCTTAGATGATATTTACATGCAGAGCCTCTTTGTCCAAATTCAAGAAATTTGCCCTTGTTTCTGGGATGGGAAAGCAGGAAATGTTGATTGAAATTCGCCAGTAACAGTGCTGAATTTCAGCTCAGCCGACTGGTTATGTACAGAAAGGCACGCCTGTCCTTTGAGCTTGACAAGTGCCTGTAGATGGAATCAGCTAAAATGGATCTTAACTGATAATTACTCAACTGTATGATCACTCCGAATTTTATTCTCTTCCCCCTCCACCACTACCAGTTTAATAAATATTTCAGAATAATAAAAAGCATTCCAAAAAACTAGAATACTTAGCCCATTCTTCTGAAGTATTCTTCTCTTTCTTCTCACTTTCCTGACCTCCTTTTGAGAGTGAATTGTCCTTCCCCTTCCCTGTCCTGTGTTTTTGTGCACCGGTGGACCTTTTCCAGATAGGAATTTTGTAGTGAGATAAGCCTCTACTTTAAGGACTAATTAAATCAGGAAAAGGTGATGGACTCATTGTTTTTAAGTTCCTTATTTTCAGGAAGCTCTGATTCTGTTGATAGTGTAGTTATCTGATAATAAGATTACATTGTCCAAATAAGGTCACTTTGGAAGAAAAGGAATGCCAGCTCTTTATCCGGCTGGCTTTCTCGGTTCCGTTTTCTGCAGAGCGGCATTTATTTCGCATTCCTTCATCAGTCTCTGAGTCGGGTCTTTCCGTTTGGAGGGCCTTGCAGAGCTGCCTCTCTCCACTGGGGAGGTGCCTCTCAGCGCTGCTCCATTGTTAGGCCGGGGCTGTCTGGAGCCTGGCGGCCGGTCCTCATGCGCGGCTGGTCTCAGCTGAGAAGTGCCGTATGTGCACACCAAATCCTGAAGACTCAGTATGAAAAAATGGAAAACGTTTCCAGTAAACTTGCATGTTGATTACATATTGAAATGGTAATATTTTGGACATATCAGGTAACCTAAAATCTATATATTTCACCCGTGTTTTTACTTTTTAACATGACTACCAGAGAGTGTAAAAGGACAGATGTCGGACCTGTTTCTGTTGGACAGCGTGGCTCTGGACAGTCCGTTTTTGACAGCCTGGATGTATGGTTTTGTCATGCCTCCCAGAGGATGACGTCTTGGTCACATTTACTCAGTGATGCATGACTGACCGGGGTCTCGTCATTTGTTTTGTTTTGCTAGTGATGATGGCCAAAGAGAAGCCACCGATAACTGTCGTCGGAGACGTCGGAGGGAGCATCGCGATCATAGTGGTACGGTCCTGCGTCCTCCTTCCTGTGCATCTGTCTCTTAGTGGGTTGTGCACTTTGGGATGGTTTTTCCAGGATCGATGGTAGATTTAAATGGCTCCATCTGTCCTTTCTCACCCAAACTCCCTCGGGGCAAGGAGAATTTTTGCATAGATGAACAGGGATTATTATAACCTACGGATGTAAAAAGGGCACAGTAACTCCCGGAAGACAGTTCAACCCCACAAGTAACCTTTGTCTTAACGGGTGTAGGTTCTGCCAGACCAGCTGACCTACTCAGCTCTAAGCTTTAGAGCCATGAGCCGAACTAGACATGAGCCGTTCCGGTTTTACTAACGAGAACAAACGTCTCATTCCTGGAGCTCTAACGTGATGTGGCTGCTCCCGGCTCTGTGTGCTTTGGCTAGGCCAGAGGACCGGCCTTCATAATGGCTCACTTCGTTCCGGGTTTTCGTCATTCCACTTTCTCTTGGGAAAAAAGCAGACGGACACTGGCTGTGCAGGATTGATCCGAAATTTGAAACACAGAAATGAGTCCTGGCAGCCCTAAACGCGAGCTGTGAGCGTCACACCGGCCTGTGCGGCTTTGCTGCTCTTTGTGCTGACAGCCACGTACACACGGCACGGCCCACGCAGTTCCGTTGCCACCGCTGGGTGTTCGACCTCTGACCTAGGCAGATGGCTCTGATTTTCGACATTCTCCGACACAAGTGCAGAGAGGTGTGTGTCATAGGCGGGGGTGGAGGGTGGCTCCCTAACGCTAGCTCCTGTCTCCCCTCAGGATGACATCATCGACGACGTGGAAAGTTTTGTCGCTGCGGCAGAGATCCTGAAGGAGAGGGGCGCTTACAAGATCTACGTCATGGCCACTCACGGCATCCTGTCCGCAGAGGCCCCCCGCCTCATCGAGGAGTCCTCCATCGATGAGGTTTGTGCTTTCCAAGGGCTTGGGACGCTTAGCCGCAGTCAGGTCGCTGCATACCTCCCTGTGACCAGCAGAACGACCCGGTCACTAGTGCCGGACCCGGCTCCGGAGGGGCTGTGACGCTGTGCCTTTGATGGCTAGCCGTTTGTGGGGGCAGATGTAGAGTTAGGAATACAGGTCTGTTTTCGTGGAGATTTGCTCTGTGTACTTTAGTATACTTCGTATTTCAACATGATTCGATACTGAAGTAGCATTTCTGTCAAGACTCGAATTCTGCCCTGACAGTGTGACAGTGTTACGATGCTGGGCTCACTCAGCCTGTCATTCCTGCGTACGAAGACCGTGGCACTGAGAACTCTGTGTTTGGAACCACGAGACCTTTCCCTTGTGTTAAGTTGGTTAAGTTTGTTTGTAAAACTGTACTCAGTGGAATAGAATAAGGTTTTGCAGGTCGGAACTTGGGCTGTGGGGACCCAATGTGGGATAAACTTTTCCACGTGACCCCGTTGGGGCACACATCAGCAGCTTTATTTTCCATTGCTGCCATGACTAGGTGGTGGTGACGAATACTGTCCCTCACGAGGTGCAGAAGCTGCAGTGTCCCAAGATAAAGACTGTGGACATCAGCCTGATTCTCTCTGAGGCCATTCGGAGAATCCACAACGGGGAGTCCATGGCGTACCTCTTCCGGAACATCACTGTGGACGACTAGCTTTCTTTGGAACTCCTGAGACGCATGGGAGGCGACAGCAGTGTGACGTCCGCAGCGTTTCCATGCAGGGGACTCGGGTGGTCTCGTGCCGTTCGCTTTGTAGGAGGCTTTAAGATAGTCGAGGGGGAGACACAGCTAATGGGTAAAGGGCCTTAAACGTCTGCCCTCACCATCCCGTCCCTCAAACAGAAGTCACATTTTCCTGAAAAGAACCTAAACATCTTCTGACACTGCAAAGGCGTTAGAGGCAGAGACAGTGCTAAGTCTGGTGTCCGTTCAGCTGTTTCGGCCGCAGGGAGACGTGTGTTCACGTTGAACTTGGGCGGGCAGCTGGGCGCCCTGGCTCTGTGCCTGCTGCAGTTGTCCTCTCCCTGGCCAACTGCACGTAAACCTTTTGTAGAGAACCGTGTTTTCCTCTGAGAAGCTGTTGTGCGTACAGCCTCTGAACCATAAAGCATTTAGCGTCATCCCCAGCAAGGCCCTAGATAGAGAATAAGACCCTGTCTCTCGGTGTCTGCATTGCTCTTAAATTACAAATAAAGGAATTTGTTATCTTGCTCGTCTGGTCACTCCATTGCAGAGCTGCCCACTGCTCCGCCTCAGGGCGACTAACTGCTGCCGAGTCTGCAGAAGGCAATGGATGTAAAATAAAGGCTGGTTTAGGTCCATGGCTGGTCCCAAACCCTGGATGTAAGTCTCCTTCTGCAGGTTCCGTCCCTTTCCTGAGCACCGAAGTTAAAGCCTTGTTTAACGTGTTTAAGATCTAAATTTGTAAAAAACAGGACTACTTGTACTGGTTCCTGTTGTAGGTAACGCGTTTTCTGCATTACTTAGGACTGTACTTGGCCTTTCTACCCAGCGTTTAAAATTATGTAGTCACAATTCTAATTTATTCCCCATTTGTCAGGTGGGCCTTGCTGCAAATATGGTCTAAATGTTTTGTACCTTCAGCCTCAAGCCAGGGCTGAATGTAACAGGAAGGAGGCGTGTCCGCTAGAAAATGAACTGGAGTTGCTTATTGGTCCTGTTAGTTCCTGAGAAGTAATAAAGGACCATCCGCTTATTTGTGCAATTGTACTTCTCTGCAGGGAAGTTTCCTGGACATTTTTATCCCCTTCCTAACAACTAGAAACGTTCCCAACCCACAGTCAAGCCTCTGAGCACATTAGCTTTCGAAGCATACAAACCAGTAGCTAATAGTCTAAGCAGGGGCATTTTGAGCAAAGAACGTAATTATAAGTCGATTAGCGTGGTGGTGAAGAACCATAGACTGTTCTTCAGGAGACCTCGTTCTTGTCCCTTAGGTTGAGCACATGCCTGGTTCTTCTGCCCAGGGCCCCTGTCATCAGCAGTAAAGAAGGAGGTTCGGAATTGAGAGCTGAGGTCCTTTCAACTTCGAAATTCCATTTGTGGCTCCGGTTAATGTTTTTTCCCTTTGTCTCTAGGAGTAGAGGTTCGTAAATGAACTTAGTAGCAAACACATTTAGTAGAATATATTTCCTGAGATTAGAATGAGAGCACATTAGAGTAGACCCTTTCCAGCGGCACCACGTGCCTGGCGGGGTACCAGGTCTCAGGGGCATGAAGATGAAAGCGGGCAGGCCCAGGGAGCTGCCATCCTGGCTGCAGCTAGTGCGGCAGCAGTAACATTCCAGAAAGTCACCGAACTTCCCACGGAGCAAGCCCACGCACTGCAGCCTCCGGCCGCCGGTGCGTGACCCTTACCTTTGTGATCCGGCTTCAGGTTTTACAAGTAAGAGCACGAGTACGTCAAAGAATACACCTCTGTTCTCACGAAGATTTCCACACCCCCACCTACTGTGTGCCAGGCACTGGGAATATAACGGACAAACTCCTCAGTGTTAACCCTCAGTGGTGGGTATAGACTTGTGTTTAACTCCATTCTCAGGGAACACTGCTTTTTTGGGGGGGAGGGGACAAACATAACCAGTTCCAATTAACATTTTACTAGTTCACAATAAAAACTTCTATTTGAAAGTAGTTAATAAGTACAGATGCATCCGCGGATTCTTAGCTTTCCTGAATATTTTACGTTTTCTAGAAGAATCTGGTATGGGGAAGTCAAGCCTTGTTGAGAGCACCAAATTTGTCTAGTCCTGTCTATTCCTGCTTTGTAATGAGCTAAAATGCTGGCACTTGTCCAGATGTTCGTTTTGAGATAAATTAGAAAAGGCTTGTCACCTAGTGACTAAGTGGGGCCCCCTGGGTGGTGAGTGGTCTTTTCTAAGTTACCCTCCCTTCTGATGGCACAAAATGATAGGGACCTGCCTCCAAGGAGTCATCCCTCATGTTTGTGCTTCTGCCCTGCCTAAGGCAAGAGCTGAGGACACAAAGCATAGTTCCATGATGCCCCTTAAATCTCTGCGTTCTTGGTGGCCTCCAAGGGTGAGTGAATTGTGAGCCTTTCTAGGTTAAGGGACAGCTGGACACGGTGTGGACCCTAGGAGGAATGCCCGCTCCTCCAACTGACGTGTTTACTCGCTGATGAAAATGCCTCGGCACAGCCTCATACCACCTGCCCCTGGGAAACGGCTACTGAGGCTAAAAGGGAGTGGCGCCGGGGTGGGGGTGGGGCCAAGGCTTCCCCGGACCCCCCAGTGAGTTTGGGGGTAGCTTTGAGCTTGGGCAGGTCCCGCAAGGCCAGCACTTTCCTGCCTTTACACTGGCCCTCTCTCCCCACCCAACGCATTCTTTGTGGAATCCGCGGGATGCGGGGGACGGGGGCGGGGGGTGGGGCAGGGGCTACCGCAACGGACCCTCCACCCCGCCCCGTTCCAAACGTCCACCGGCCGCAACCGGACGCGAGGCGAGGGCAGCCGGAGGCTCGAGCGGAAACCGGACGGTGGCCAGCTGACGGCGGAGGGTCGGCGGTGCCCCGACCCCGCTGGGAGGCGGACACCGTCTCCGGGACCCAAGAGCGCGAAGGCCAAGCGGCTCCTCTCCGTCCTCCACGCCGGCTGCAGACTGCGACTGGTGCCCGGCGCGGCGGGGCCTAGGGGCAGGGCACCCCGGGGCCGCACGGGGCCCCGAAATGCCCTAGAGGCGCGGCGAGCAGTTAGGGGGGCATGGCCGCCTGTCCAGCCGCGGGAGCCGACCGCTCCTGAGCGTGCGCACGATGCCGCCCGCGATGGCTGCCACCAAGGTCTCCCTCCGGGAGCTGGCCGACCTGGCCATCGGCACCCCGGAGGTGGGCGCCGTCAACTTCACGGCTCTGCACACGCTCATCGTGGCCATGCTCAAGAACCTTCACCTGCAGGACACCCAGGTGGACTTCCAGTCCCTGTCGCCCGAGGAGAGCCGCTCCTTTGAGGCCCCGCGGGCCTCGCTCAGCACCCCGCAGATGGCTGTGACCAAGGAGAGGCGGAGGAGCAGCGTAGTCAGGACGCCGGTCCACACGCTGGAGAGCCAGGTGAAGGACCTGGGCGGGCAGGTCCAGGACCTCAGCCGGCAGGTCAGGACCATGGAGAGCCATGTGCAGTCCGTCGTGACCCACATACAGCATTTCACTGCCCAGACTGGTGCGCTAAGCATAGACACCCCGGAGTGGCTGAGGGAGTATGAGATGGCCGGGGAGGTGGTCCCGCCGATGCCTGGGGCGGCCACGCCCACATCCAAGACGGCCACGCCCACATCCAAGACGGCCACGCCCACACCCAAGCCGGCCACGCCCGTGCCTGGGATGGCCACGCCCCTGGCCAAGATGCCCACGCCGGTGCTTGGGATGGCCACGCCCCTGCCCGGGATGACCACGCCCCTGCCCGGGATGGCCACGCTGCAGCCCGAGAAGGCTCAAATAGGAGTGACAAAAATCAGGATGGACGACCCCCAGGTGAGCCCCAGAGGCGCCTATGACCACCCACCGCTGGGGAGAGGAGGCCCGAGCCGGGTGGGGAGGCTATAGGGATGGCCAAGGCTCCAGGCCTCACTGCGGCCCATGCTCTGCCCTGCAGGCGGTGGAGATGATCCAGAACGTCATAGAAGACGTGAAAGTTCTGAAGGAAGCCCACGAAAAGGCCCAGGAAAACGTACAGGAGTTCCCAGAGCTGATGCCCCAGGTGAGGGCCCTGCAGTCCCCACCCCTTCTCGCTCAGCCTGTTTATACCGAGCCTCAGACACCCACGGACCCTGAACCCACCCAGAGGAGAGCTGAGGACCTCTCAGAATAATTCTTTGAATTTCCTCTAAACAAGAATAAAGAAAAGATGGTGGGGGTTGAGAGACGAAGCTCAGTCCGAGAGCAGGGGGATGGGATGGCGCCTTCTGGGGTCACCCCCTTGACTCCCAACCCCCAACCACAGGAGCAGCAACACTTCTACCTGGACCTTATTTTCTTGGAGTGAGAAGCACAAATCCTTCCACATAAGCTCATCAGATAGTTCCAGGCAGCTCCTACCTCAGACCCATCTGAGGCCCCCAGAGGGGATTGGAGCTGGAACAGAGGAGGGGGACTAGGAAGAAGCACAGAGACAGGCCACGAAGAGACTTGAAGGGACAGAAAAGCTCAAAGGAGGCAGAAGGAGGCCAAGACCCTCCCTGGGACTTCTGCCCTCTGACCCCATTTTGCCCATCTCATGCACCTCAGGCCTGGAGACTCCAGCGGGACTCATGTTCACTCTGGAAAGCTTCGTTTTTGAAAGTGTGGTGTGTTTTGTTTTTTGTTGTTGTTGTTTTTGTTTTAGGTTGTTTTCATTTTTTAGAGGAAAGGCTTATTTCACCTTTAGATTCTTCGATTCTAGAGGTTTGCAGAAATTATAAGGAGCGACTGAAGTTGTAGGAATTCCCTTTGGTTCTTTTGAGGTGCTTTTCTCTTTAAACAACACAGAGAGGCCCGATGTCGTTTGTCCTTAGGAGGCGAAGTCCGCCTCCATCCACTGTGCAGGGAGGGCCCCAAGGTTAGCCACCTTTGTCCGCTGACAGTGAAGGGACTCACGCATTTCAGAACTGTGAAAGAACCTTGAAAAGCTGCGAGAGCAAATCAGGGACCATTTTCCACCCATGGGCCTCTACTTCCCCCACCGTGGAGTGTGATAGGGGCCACAGGCAGGCCTGCTTGGATCCTCTGCCTCTGAATTTCTCTTCCAGAAACTCCTGCAACGGATTGAGGGAATAGAGAGGAACATCCAGGACCGGGAGGAATCTCTGGTAACGTCCACCGGTTCCGTGGGAAAGGCCCCGCGGGGGGTGGGGGCGGGCGGGTGCCTGCAGCCCGGCCCCCTCTCTCGGGTTCCTCCAGACGCCCACCCGGCATGTCTGCATTCATTCAGGGTAGGGTGATGCGCGCCCTCTGCCTCTCAGGGCACCTGCCCCTGGGTCGAGGGGAAAGCCTTTCCTGTCCTGCCCAGGGCTCCGTCGGGGCCGACATAGGACGGAAGCCAGCTGCCCGAGACTCGGCGACTTCTCCTTGGGCTTAGGCTGTGGAAGGGCCCACCCATCCTGTTAGCGCAGTTCTGTCCCTAAAGCTTCCTGGGACTGAACTAGGCATGCGTGTGTGCGTGCCTGTGTGCATACGTACACATGTTGTCTGTTATTGTCAGAAACTAATGACCCGGAAGCTGAGTCTGGTGCCTGCTGGGGAAGATGTCACTATGGTCACCTGGGAGGAGCTGGAGCAAGCGATTACCGATGGCTGGAAGACCTCACAAGCGGTGAACAAATGGGGGGTAGGGCTGGGCAGTGGTCTCAGGTGGGGCTCCCCTAGACCTCTCCCATTTTACTATCGCTGTATTCCATTATGTGGATGTTCATGATTTATTTCACAATCTCCGATGATGGATATTTTAAGTGCTTTTTCCCGGTTTTGTAACAAACAATGCTCCGTGTGACATTCACACAGTGACCATCCAATGTAGGGTAAATTCCTAGAAATGGAATGCGCATTTGTGAATTGGCCAGCTTTTGCCAAATTGCCTGCCGTGGATGCAGTTCCAGTTAAGACGCCCACCAGCAATGCAAAAGGAGAGAACTCATTTCTCAATATTGCCGCCGGCATGGCCAACCGGTATCCAGTTCTTAGAGTTTGGCCCCTCCGCTGGATGGAAAATGGCTACCGATTTGCTTTTGCAGCTTTTCAGAGTCCTTTCACGGTCTGTCCTGAAATACACGAGTCCCTTCACTGTTAGTGGACAAAGGTGACTAACTCTGGGGCCCTTTGCTGATGGTGGCTTTTACACACGCGTAGGTTTGCGCAAAGGCATCTGTCTGTCCTGAGACAGTGCACGGGATAACCCAGTCGTTTTCACGTCCCCGGCATTTCTTCATGCGAATAAAATGGCCCTCGAGGACAGGGATCAGCTGCCCTTTTGGCCTCGACACTCCTCTTCCCTTGGCTTTGCACATCTGGGTCCTCCAAAAAGGGTCACACGGACGTACAGAGACAAGCAGAGGGAAGAGAGTGAACCCTCTGGTGCCACCAAGTGGCTGTCTGCAGCACGACACGTTATCTGGGCAGGAAAGACAGACACCCTGCTAGTCTCCTGGACTGTGTTCTGAAGTCTGGGCCC
>NW_011888853.1:2667893-2674685 GCF_000151845.1 Pteropus vampyrus | reverse complement strand
AGACTGAACCTGACTTCAACTAACTGAGCTACGTGTGTAAGTCCCGATGTCATGGCACGTCCCCCAGGGAAACAGAAATAAGAATTTGGCAATGTCCTGAGGTCACAGAGGTAGCAGGTCGTGTGCAGGGCAGCTCGGTGAAGGCCACGAGGACTGACGGCCAGTTCCCGAGGGAGCTCTGGGCTCATCCGGTCTCCGGGCACTTCCGGGGCTCGGAAGAAATGCATTTTGACTCTACATAATCCGTGGATTCCAAGATTCTCATTCCCCCCCACATAGCGACATCTCTGAAGTCCAGATGTCTCGGGGTCGACAGCATTTTGTAATTAACTGGCAGCCTTTTCCCTTTGGTTCAGGAGCACGAAATAACGGTGCCTCTTAAAACGATCTCGCCTTGGGCTTGCCGACGTGAGAGAGAGGGCGCGAGGCACGCTTTGCTTGGAAAGTCCTGTGGTGCCGATGACCTTGGAAGGCGTAGGGAGTTCAGTTGCCTTAACACAGCGTGACTGGCGTCTCCGACTCAAAATTCTTGGCTTAGGTGTGCGGGCTCGAAGGGACGAAGCAGCAGAGGCGTGTTCTCCAGCTTTTCCCAACAGGCAGGAGGCCTGTCTGTTACTTAGACATCTAGAAAGTGGGTCTAAGGCACGGTTTACGTTAAGAGGGCGCCATTGGCACGCATCGTTTCTGATGCCTGTCACCCCCAGAAATGACGCGGTCTCATGCAAACTGCCAACTTTTCTAGGACCCTGTTCTGCCCCCGCTCTGATCTCTGTAGCTGTTACGTCTATTTTTCTCGGGTTTCAAAGACTTGTTCTGTAAAACCATAACTGGTTATAGTCACTGGGGTAGCTGAGGAATGGCCCCCAAAGACACCCATGTCTTAATCCCCAGAACCTGAGAGCGTTAACCTATGTGGCAGAAAGGACTCCGTGGATGTGATGAGTTACGGAGATTATCCCGGGTGATCCGGGTGGGCCCTGTGACGAGGAGGCAGAGGGAGCGTCTGCCACAGAAGAGAACATGATGTGACCACAGGAGCAGAGATTGGAGCGAATGGCCACGAGCCAAGCAATGCCAACCACCAGTAGAAGCTGAAAGAGACGAAGAAGTGGATCCTCCCCTTCTCAGAGCCTCCAGAAGGGACCGGTCTCGACATCACCGTGGCTTCAGCCCAGGGCAGCTGGTTTTGGAATTCTGACCTCCCGAACTGTAAGATGACAAACGTGCGTCCTTGTAAGCCACTAAGTTTGTGGGAACTTGTAACGGCAGCCACAGGAAGCTTTCTGACACAATCATCTTTTCCCTGCTGAGGCAGTTCGAGAATGACTGGCTGGTCTTGCACGTTTAGCTGAATTTTTGTTCCTGCTGTTTTATGATATTGTTTCTGCACATCGGGCAACAGCTTGGACACGGAGTCCACAGAAGTTGCTTCTGGAGCGGTCGTGTGGGGTGTCGCTTCGGAGGTCTTCCCTTTTCTCCTCTGGTTTGTTTGCAGTGGGTGGCTTTAAGGCCCGGGGGCCTTCTGGGGCGCAGGTGATGGGCCTTGCTCTCAGGTGGCTGCCGAGACTCCGCCCCCTGGTGTTCACAGGTTGCATCGGTGTGGGCGGAGCGTGCGGACGTGATGGGATGTGTTGCCTATGATTAGGTCGCCAATAAATCGATTTTGAGTTATTCAAAGGGGAGCTCATTCCGGGTGGCCCTGACCTAACGGGGTGAGCCCTCCTGAAGAAGGCGAAGGGTCTCCTGCTGGCCTCTACATGGAGAGGACCAGGTAGCCAGGACTGAGAGTGGTCTCTCGGAGCTGAGCGTGAGCCTGGGCCAACAGCCAGCAGAAGATGGGGCCTTGGTCCTGCTATTGTGAGGAACTGAGTTCTGGCAGCACCCCGAAGGGGCCTGGAAGGGGCCTCAGCGTGGCCTGGCCTGCAGGCTGCGGGGCCCTGATGCAGAGCCCTGCCGAGGCGTGACCCGCAGAAACCGCGACGATAAACTCGCGTTGTTTTTTTCTGTGGCTGTGTTTGTCAGTTCTTATGCCACAGCGGCGAATAGAGACAGGACACTTAACCGGGGTCCTCGTTGAATGGTTTGGGGGCATCGCCAGGAGTGGTCCCAGAGCGGGGGTTCTGGGTGGGCCGTTTGGCCTCTCCAGCGAGGGTGAAACTTAAAGTTGTGAACGTTATTTCGCTATTTCGTAAAACTTCATTCTAAACTTCTGCAAACTTTCCCAGTGTATAAAGACTCTTCAAAAACTCTGTGACAGCTGTTTGATTAATTATATCTCAAAAAAAAAAAAAAAAGACAAAACAACTCAAACATCAGGAGGCAACTGACCCAAACCCCCCAACTTTGTGATAACATAAACTACAAAATTCACTGTGGAAAAGTAGGGAGTTAGTCTTCAAATTTTAGCTTTGAGATTTTTTTTCTTTTAATCTGCTAAAAAAAAAAATACAGTGAGGAATATGTTGAGAAAGGTGGAGGAAAAGGAGCTTTTAGTGGATGGATTCTACGTGTCTGATAATAAATGTCACGGAAGAACTTCGAGAGCGAGGATAACGCTATACACGACTCTGTCTGCAAGACGAACAGATGAGCAGTTCTTGCGTGAGCCGCACCCACGGGAGACACGTCATCTTGGAGAACGCATGTTTTGAGGTCTTCTGTTAGACAGAGTCAGCTACTTCCAGTGATTCGCCTTCTACTAAAACGATACCGTTGAGGGTCCATGTGCTCTTCTAAAAGCTCGTCCGCTCCATCGTTCGGATACTGGGTTTCCAGAAGGTGCGAACACTGGCCACTCCATCCTCCGTTCTTAGGTCTCCCCGGGAGCCAGCCGGCAGAATCGGCTCGTGGTTGCCTTTTAGTTGACTGAAATAGTCTACGTTGTTCAAGGCGCCATCATGTTTGTTAAATTCATGAATGAGTTCTCCTTGAAATCCTTCACCCCATTTTCAGCGCCGTCCATGAGCTTGAACGTTACTTTGACGTTTGGACGACGCATGCCAGCTCGACGGATAGCTTTCTCCGGTACGTCACCGATGCCGGCTGAAAATATGCACGCAGGGAGACCGCGCGTGTTGTGGGAGCTAGCCGAGACACCCTCATCTCGCATCCTTCCGTGAGGATAACATCAGATTGTGCCACGACTTCTTTGAGTTTAGCTGTCGGAAGAGCCTGTTCGGCAAGCGAGCCATGCGAGCTAGTATACCATTCTACCATTTAAGCGCCCTTCTCTTCTGCGGGAAGAACAGGGCCAGGTTCAAAAAAAAAAAGTCGCATGATGTTTTCTCTTCAGTTGCGGTCACTTTTTTCGGCAGCGTACAGCGTTGCTGTGATATGGCGGGCACCTCTTCCCTTCGTAGGAAAACCTACCTAGTGTCACGGCCAAGTCTGCGATTACCCGGTTTGGCAGCTCCTCCTCTGAGGAGACCGCAGATCAGCTCTTCTCGTCGCGCAGGCTTCTCGACGCGAAGCCACCTCTTCTGGGACGCTGGCCTCTTCTCCGCATGCACGGCAGCCCGTGATGCGTCGTGTCTGGGTTCTCCGGCTTCCCCAAGGCGCTTGGAGGTGTTCTGTTTGTGACTTTGTCCGAGAACAACAGCCTAGGTGGCGGGCGACACAGCCAAAGGCGCAGGGCTTGGCTGCGGGCGTCTCCCCGTCTTCCTCGTCGTGGAGCAAATGTCCTGGGCTAGCACCACCCTGCACGCTGGCACTTGCCCCTGTGCCTTCCCTGGCCACGGCCACCCGGCCCGCGGATGGAGCCTCACGCGCCTCCAGGTGGCAGCTGTGGACCCCCCGGGGCCATGTTCTTACACCCACCTGCCAACCTTCGCCTTCAGGTCGGAGCGCTTAGTTACTGATAAAGTGGGGTTTACATCTTCCACTTTGCCGTGTTTTCCACACGTCTCAAGTCTTTTCTGGTCCTTCATTCCTCTGGCATCGTCTTCTTTTGGGCTAAATAATTTTAATTCCCCTGCTGTTTCTCTTACTGGATATTTTTTGAGTTATTTTCTTAGTGGGTCCCTAGCGGTGTTCAGCGTGGAGCTGATTATTTCCCACTCCTGAGGCAGTACCCTTCTGAGGACTCAGCCCCCCGAATTATGAGTTTTTTTCCCAAACTGGCCGGTGGAACCAGGCACTGCTCCCAACCTCAGGCGGTTTCCTCGCGTGTGCGTGCTGGTCGCTTCGGTGCTGACACCCGAGGGGGACCCTCTGCGCCTCTCCTCTCTGCTGCTCCAGCCTGTGCGCTCACATTGCCTCCGTCTCCCCGATGCTCAGCTTTGGCCCCTCAACTCGGGGAGCCTGCGGGGCCCCTCTTCGGTCCCCCTCCCCACACGATAGCCTACAAACTCTATTGAAGCCAGAAACCGAGGCAACACCGGGGTTCGCAGAGTCTGCCTCTCCATCTTCCAGCGCCTGCTGACCTTCATTAGCTGATATCCAGTGTCTCGTCGCTGGGTTTTGGTTTTGGTGTGTGGTCGTTACGGACACAGTAAATCCCGCCCCTGTTACCCCATTTGGGCTGGAAATACAAATAGTCCATCATGTGTTTCAAACAGATTTTTAGTATTCTCCTGTATGGGCGTGCCATAAATATGTCAGTCCCTTATCGGTAATCCATTTTTATAAACGACACTATAGACTGTCTTTGTACGTCTCTCTCAGCATCTTTTTTGTGAGAGTCCATAGGGAAAGTGCCCGTCTATGGGATTTCTGGGTCTGAGGCTTCGTGCATTTATATTTTAAATACATGTTTTGGCTGCCCCGCAGTGTACACTCCTACCATCAGCAAGGGGCCAGTGATGGGGCAGACTTTATATTTTAAACTTAATAAATTCCTCAGGTTCTTTATTTGTAGACTCGGCGAGAGTGAGTGTGCATCACCGGTATGTTGCCGTGCTCCCTCTGTAATTGATGAGGGAAGTTATATATTGCGCCATTTGCAAATGAGAACATTCTCAAAAATCTGGAGACCTGCCCTTCGAGAACATTACAGTCTGTCTTTGTGTCCGGCTCGGCTTTGGGGACCAGAGAGGATTCTTCCCCGAGGGCCCTTCCCGCTCGGCCGCCACAGGTTTCCTCCCCTCTCAGCCTCACAGTGAGTATTTTTCACTTGTAGTCACTGATTTCTCTCTTCCCCTTCAACCAGGGATCAGAGTCCACAGTGGCACTTCCTAAACGCAAAAGGCAGACTTCCATAACGTCGAGTGGGGCCTCCATCAAGCACCTGGGTATCGACGAGGCTCCGGATTCTGCTGGTGGTTTGGGCCCACGTCAGACCCCATCAGGAACCGGTGGATCAGGGTACCCCTCTGAACGAAGCAGAGTTACCTCTGCTACCGGGTTTCCTGGTCGAGAACAGCACCCGAGGGTCCGTGATGAAGCTGGCCTGGCAAGAACCCATCACTTCCCCATGTCCCAATTCAGAAGGGATTCTGATCTTCACAGGCCTAGAGAGCAACACGGCTTAGCGTATCCAAAAATAGATGAACAAGATGCACATCCCAGCCCAGTTCAACAGGACTTACCCTCGGCCAGAGATGGACATCATCATGTGTCCCCAGATTCATATGGTGGAGTGTACAGTGGCCCGGGTCTACTCTATACAAGGCCAGATCAGTATAGATTAGGGTCACCTGACGTGGATCAATTTCCATTGCCACATCCTAGCACTTACCCACGTGGCTTAGTCCCCCTCAGCACAAGTCAGCTTAGTATGTTGCCACCAGGAATGGATGAGCAAGGATTGGTAGTACCTGACACGGGTCAGTATGGTCTGGTGCCAGCATTAGTACCTGGCACAGATTGGCAAGGATTAGAAGTACCTAGAACGGATCAGCCTGGTATGGTTCCACTTAGCACGTATCAATATGGGGTAAGATTTCCTGGCATAGACCAACGTGGTATGGAGTGGCCTGGCATGGATGAGAGAGGTGTGGGACCACTCGGCATGGATCATCATGGATTGGCACCCGTTGGCATAGATCAGTATGGACATGCAACATTTGGCATGGATCAACAGGGATTGGTACTGCCTGGCATGAGTCAACATGGATTGGTTCCACCTCTTACCTATCAGCAAGTTTCGGTATCACCTGATTTGATGCAGGTTGCTACAGACCAGCAAGCGTTTATACAGCCCAGCTTGGAAACATCTGGCTTAGTACAACTGGGCACAGAACAGCGTGATGTGGCCCATCCAGGCACAAGTCAGCTTGATATGCCTCAGCCTGGTACAGACCAACCTTCCCTTGTCCAGCCTGGCACAGGTCACCCTGGTTTTGTGCAACCTGGAGCAGGTCAGCCTGGTTTGGTGCAACCTGCAGTAGATCAGCGTGGTTTAACAAGGCCTGGTGCGGGTCAGCCTGGAGTGGATCAGCCTGGTTTAGTCCAACCTGGCATAGGTCAGCCTGGTTTAGTCCAACTGGGGACAGGCCAGCCTGGTTTGGTGCAGCCTGGAATGGATCAGCGTGGTTTGGTGCAACCTGGGGCAGTTCAGCCTGGTTTGGTGCAGCCTGGAGTGGATCAGCGTGGTTTGGTGCAACAGGGTGCAATTCAGCCTGGTTTGGTACAACCTGGAGTGGATCAGCATGGTTTGGTACAACCTGGTGCAGGCCAGCCTGGTTTGGTGCAGCCTGGAGTGGATCAGCATGGTTTAGTCCAGCCTGGTGCAGTTCAGCCTGGTTTGGTGCAGCCTGGAGTGGATCAGCGTGGTATGGCCCAGCCTGGTGCAGTTCAGCCTGGTTTGGTGCAGCCTGGAGTGGATCAGCGTGGTTTGGTCCAGGCTGGTGCAGT
>NW_011888853.1:2662054-2665021 GCF_000151845.1 Pteropus vampyrus | reverse complement strand
CGTGGTTTGGTGCAACCTGGTGCAGTTCAGCCTGGATTGGTGCAGCCTGGAGTGGATCAGCGTGGTTTAGTGCAACCTGGTGTAGGTCAGCCAGGTTTGGTGCAGCCTGGAGTGGGTCAGCGTGGTTTGGTCCAACCTGGTACTGGTCAGCCTGGAGTGGATCAGCCTGATTTGGTGCAACCTGGTGCAGGTCAGCCTGGTTTGGTGCAGCCTGGAGGGGGTCAGCGAGGTTTGGTACAACCTGGTACAGGTCAGCCTGGTTTGGTGCAGCCTGGAGTGGATCAGCGTGGTTTGGTCCAACCTGGTACTGGTCAGCCTGGTTTGGTGCAGCCTGGAGTGGATCAGCCTGATTTGGTGCAACCTGGTGCAGGTCAGCCTGGTTTGGTGCAGCCTGGTGGGGGTCAGCGAGGTTTGGTACAACCTGGTGCAGGTCAGCCTGGTCTGGTGCAGCCTGGAGTGGATCAGCTTGGTTTGGTGCAACCTGGAATCAGTCAGCGTAGTTTAGTCCAACCTAATGCAGGTCAGCGTGATTTGGTTCAGCCTGGTGAGGTTCATCCTGGTGGTGTTCAGCCTGTAATGGATCAGTCTGGTTTGGTGCAACCTGGTATTGATCAACGGGATTTGGTCCAACCTAGTGTTTATCAGCGTGGTTTGGTCCAACCTGATACTAGTCAGCTTGATTTTGTACAATCTGGAATGGATCAGCGTGGTTTGTTACAGCCTGGCACAGATCCACGTGGCTTTGTGCAACCTGGCTTTGTTCAACCTGGTATGTATCCCCATAGTCTGGTACAGCCTAGTGCATACTCACGTGGTTTGGTACAGCCTGGTGCATATCCACGTGGTTTGGTACAGCCTGGTGCATATCCACGTGGTTTGGTACAGCCTGGTGCATATCCACGTGGTTTGGTACAGCCTGGTGCATATCCGCCTGGTTTGGTACAGCCTGGTGTATACCCTCCTGGTTTGGTACAGCCTGGAGCCTACCCACGTGGTTTGGTACTGCCTGGAGCCTATCCACGTGGTTTGGTCCGACCTGGTGCATATACACATGATTTCATGAAGCCTGGTACTGATCGGCATGGCTTAAGGCATCCTGGTGCAGATCAGCGAGGCTCGGCACCATCAGGCACAGAGCTTCATGGCTTTCCGACATTCCACCAGGATTCTGCAAGTTTCCTATCACCACGCCCATATCAACAAGGTCCGGTACCTCCTGGCAGAGATCAACATGGCCAGGTGTCACCACTCCTAGCCACTCAAGGTCCGACATCACCAGGTATAGATCAAGAGGACTTGGTACCAACAGAAACCTATCGACAAGGTTTGATGCCTCCTGGCACAGACCAGCATGGCTCGACACCATTAAGCACAGATGTGGGATCTGCAGGCCCAGATCAAGAGCATTTGGTATCACCTAGCCCACAGCAGCGTGACCAGGTACAACCGAGTGCAGGCCAGCGTGACCGTGCACGCTCTGTCCCAGACTCCCGTGGCCTCATGTATCCTGGCCCTCGTGGCCCAGGGTATCAAGGTGTAGATCAACATGTCCAGGTAGGTCTGGGTCCAAAGCAACTTGGGACTTCTATTCAAACTGCCGCAAGCCAAGATGCCACCTTTGCCACGAGTGCGGATGATGTCGACCGAGACTCACTAGAAAAGAGTGATTTCCAGAGAGAGAGGAAAGATTCACTGGACAGAGTGGCTCCGAGCTTCCCCATAGCAGTGGAGACGTTCCGGCTGATGGGAGAGCTGATCGGCCTGTACGTGGAGCTAAAAGACAAGATGAAGGAACTGGATGAGGAGAAATCCGGCCAGACCGACTTGGAGAAGATCCAGTTCCTGTTGTCGCTGATGAGTGAGTACCGCTCTGCGTGGAGGAGAGCCCGCTCTCCTCGTTCTGAGTTGGTTTCATCTTCCTCGCCCCGTGGCCTCAGCGCCTGGCGGTTGGTCTCCTTCCTGAGTTCCTGAAAATAGCATGTCCGTTCTTAGCCATTCTGGGTTCTCCTGGAGCCTCCAGGGTCCAAAAGATGGAATTAAACCCGTAGCAGTGAAGGAGCCTCGGGAGAGGAATGAGGCCGGTTCTGACGCCTGAGCCACACTCTCTGGGTAGCAGCTGGGGGCATGTGAGGGCCAGCGGGGAGGGAAGAGAAGGAGATGGGAATTGTGGGCCAGCGGCCCCAGAGCTCTTTAGGGTATTCAGTGTCAGGTGGGTTTTGTAGGGACTAAGGGTGCTCCTCTTCCTGTGCCCCGCCCCGTCCTCTTGGTCTCTGGGGTAGCTTCACGGTGGGGGCCGGGGGAATGGGGATTAGGGCCTAACCCTGCTGACTCCATGGCCTTCATTGACCACAGTCCAGAAGACCATACCACCGGACCTGCTGGAACAGCTGAAGACCTTAAAGACCTTGACCAAAGAAATTCAGCAGGAAAAAGCAAAAGTAAGTAAGGGAGGGTCTGTCTGCTCTGCCTCTGAGCACGATCCTCTCATTGTCCTTTCGCTTATAGTGTTATCTCACTAGGTCTTCAAAATCCCATCAGGTAGGAGATGGACCTTCTGTTCCTTTTCCAATTGAAAACCCGACAGCCCAAAGCTGTTAAGATTCAACTGAGTCAACAAGGTGGCCTGTGTTCCTTTCATTCGTTACATGTGGCCGTTTCCAGTTAAAGCCGCTGTCACCAGAGCAGCCTTGGAGCTGCGTGTGGGACTGTCTAGGGCCAGCGGTCATGGCTAGGGGGCTGCTGGCTCTTCTGTTGTGCTCTTAATGCCAGCTGTCTACGTTCATGTGATGCACAGACAGATTTCGGGAAGGGACCTTGGCTTTTGTGAGAGGGTTGGATCAGGATTAGGGAATGGGCGAGGGGCTCCTCGGGCTGCAGAGGCACCTTCAGAAACGGAGGATTCCAACCTGCCTGACCCTCCTCTTTTATTGTGTTTGTTGCCGGACAAGATGCAAAAGATCCTGGACA
>NW_011888853.1:2656156-2661729 GCF_000151845.1 Pteropus vampyrus | reverse complement strand
CACGTGGTTTGGTACAGCCTGGTGCATATCCGCCTGGTTTGGTACAGCCTGGTGTATACCCTCCTGGTTTGGTACAGCCTGGAGCCTACCCACGTGGTTTGGTACTGCCTGGAGCCTATCCACGTGGTTTGGTCCGACCTGGTGCATATACACATGATTTCATGAAGCCTGGTACTGATCGGCATGGCTTAAGGCATCCTGGTGCAGATCAGCGAGGCTCGGCACCATCAGGCACAGAGCTTCATGGCTTTCCGACATTCCACCAGGATTCTGCAAGTTTCCTATCACCACGCCCATATCAACAAGGTCCGGTACCTCCTGGCAGAGATCAACATGGCCAGGTGTCACCACTCCTAGCCACTCAAGGTCCGACATCACCAGGTATAGATCAAGAGGACTTGGTACCAACAGAAACCTATCGACAAGGTTTGATGCCTCCTGGCACAGACCAGCATGGCTCGACACCATTAAGCACAGATGTGGGATCTGCAGGCCCAGATCAAGAGCATTTGGTATCACCTAGCCCACAGCAGCGTGACCAGGTACAACCGAGTGCAGGCCAGCGTGACCGTGCACGCTCTGTCCCAGACTCCCGTGGCCTCATGTATCCTGGCCCTCGTGGCCCAGGGTATCAAGGTGTAGATCAACATGTCCAGGTAGGTCTGGGTCCAAAGCAACTTGGGACTTCTATTCAAACTGCCGCAAGCCAAGATGCCACCTTTGCCACGAGTGCGGATGATGTCGACCGAGACTCACTAGAAAAGAGTGATTTCCAGAGAGAGAGGAAAGATTCACTGGACAGAGTGGCTCCGAGCTTCCCCATAGCAGTGGAGACGTTCCGGCTGATGGGAGAGCTGATCGGCCTGTACGTGGAGCTAAAAGACAAGATGAAGGAACTGGATGAGGAGAAATCCGGCCAGACCGACTTGGAGAAGATCCAGTTCCTGTTGTCGCTGATGAGTGAGTACCGCTCTGCGTGGAGGAGAGCCCGCTCTCCTCGTTCTGAGTTGGTTTCATCTTCCTCGCCCCGTGGCCTCAGCGCCTGGCGGTTGGTCTCCTTCCTGAGTTCCTGAAAATAGCATGTCCGTTCTTAGCCATTCTGGGTTCTCCTGGAGCCTCCAGGGTCCAAAAGATGGAATTAAACCCGTAGCAGTGAAGGAGCCTCGGGAGAGGAATGAGGCCGGTTCTGACGCCTGAGCCACACTCTCTGGGTAGCAGCTGGGGGCATGTGAGGGCCAGCGGGGAGGGAAGAGAAGGAGATGGGAATTGTGGGCCAGCGGCCCCAGAGCTCTTTAGGGTATTCAGTGTCAGGTGGGTTTTGTAGGGACTAAGGGTGCTCCTCTTCCTGTGCCCCGCCCCGTCCTCTTGGTCTCTGGGGTAGCTTCACGGTGGGGGCCGGGGGAATGGGGATTAGGGCCTAACCCTGCTGACTCCATGGCCTTCATTGACCACAGTCCAGAAGACCATACCACCGGACCTGCTGGAACAGCTGAAGACCTTAAAGACCTTGACCAAAGAAATTCAGCAGGAAAAAGCAAAAGTAAGTAAGGGAGGGTCTGTCTGCTCTGCCTCTGAGCACGATCCTCTCATTGTCCTTTCGCTTATAGTGTTATCTCACTAGGTCTTCAAAATCCCATCAGGTAGGAGATGGACCTTCTGTTCCTTTTCCAATTGAAAACCCGACAGCCCAAAGCTGTTAAGATTCAACTGAGTCAACAAGGTGGCCTGTGTTCCTTTCATTCATTACATGTGGCCGTTTCCAGTTAAAGCCGCTGTCACCAGAGCAGCCTTGGAGCTGCGTGTGCGACTGTCTAGGGCCAGCGGTCATGGCTAGGGGGCTGCTGGCTCTTCTGTTGTGCTCTTAATGCCAGCTGTCTACGTTCATGTGATGCACAGACAGATTTCGGGAAGGGACCTTGGCTTTTGTGAGAGGGTTGGATCAGGATTAGGGAATGGGCGAGGGGCTCCTCGGGCTGCAGAGGCACCTTCAGAAACGGAGGATTCCAACCTGCCTGACCCTCCTCTTTTATTGTGTTTGTTGCCGGACAAGATGCAAAAGATCCTGGACAGCGAGAAGCATCTGGAGTTGGGAAAGGAGACGAAAGCCAGCCAGCTGGGCCTGCAGCTGGGTATCCTCAGGTAAACACCCCGCCCCGCTGTCACATACCCTCAGTCAAGGAGGCGATGGGAGCCCTCGGGTCACCCGTACCCGGACCTGACTGCTGTCTTCGACCTGGTTGCCCATAGCTCGTTCAAGTTCCTGGTGGAAGTTACCCAGGTTCTCACAACAGCTCTGCATCAGGGTTTGGAAGAGCCAAATCAAAAAAGCTTCTTAGACTTTGTCCCCTCTTGGAGGCCTAAGGACAACGCTTGCTATAGAGCCCCCTCAGAGCCCTCTCTTTGTGGCACCAGGTCTCACCTGCTAGATGCGCGCAGAGCGCCCACCTCTGGGACAGGCAGGGCGTTGAGCTCCGTAGGTAGAGCCTGCTGGGGTGGGGAGAAGCCCTGGTCCCTCCTCCTCCGGTCCCCAATGGCTGGAAGCGCAGCACTGGGGGCCCGGGCCCCTGGGCTGGTGGTGGAGCCAGGCCGTGTCTCGTGCTCACAGAGTCACTGTGGCTGACATAGAGAAGGAGCTGGCTGAGCTGAGGGACAGCCAAGAGCGAGGCAAGATCAGCATGGAGCACTCGGTCTCCGAAGCCTCCATCTACCTGCAGGATCAGGTGAGGCTTCCACACTTTGCAGAGCAGGGACCTGGGCCGTTCTCAGAGTCGGTTGTGGGCACCATGGGGGCAGCTCTGCCACCACTCATCAGTCCCTCCTTAGGCCCCCTCCCGTGTGTGTGTGTTTCAGGAGGTGACTGTATCTAGGGCTCAGCCTCTCCTGACCCAAAACTGGCTTCGAGGGCACAGGTCCATGTCCACCCACCATTAAGTCTTTCTTCCCCCATTTTTAAAAATTACATAATTTATATATCCCAAAACTCACGCTTTTAAAGTGAACACTTCAGTGCATTTACCAAGTTGTGCAGCCAGCGCCACGATCAAATTCCAAAACATTTCATCTCCCCTGAAAGAAACCCTGCACCCATTAGCATTCACTCCCCCTCTGCCCCGCCCCCCAGCCCCTGGCAGCTGCCAATCCGCTCTGTCTCTGTGGATTCGCCCACGCTAGACATTTCACGTATGTGGAGTTGGACCACGCGTGGCCTTGCATGTCTTGTCTCTTTCACATGTTTTCACATGTTTTCAGGGAGCATTCATGTTGTAGCTTGGATTTCATTCATCATCATGGCCAGAAAACATTGCATGTCACAGCTTAGCCGAAGGGCATTTGGGTCGTCTCTCCCTTTTGGCAGTTATAATAACGGTGCCGGGAACGTACCTGTAGCAGTGTTTGTGTGGACACGTGTCATCATTTCTCTCGGTTATACGCCTACGAGCGGAATTGCTGGGTCATACAGAAACTCTACCGTCAAGGATTTGAGTGACTGCCAAACTCCGAGGAGCTGCACCGTTTTACACCCCCACCAGCAACCCACGAGGGGTGATTTCTCCACATCCTCACCAACACTTGTTATTTTCCTTTTATTTAAAAAACGGTGATAGCTACACTAATGGGTGTGAAGTGGCATCTCACCGTGGTTTTGGTTTGCATTTCCCTAATGACTAATGAACATCTTCTCATGTGATAATTGGCCACTTGTATAACTTCTTTGGAAAGATGTCAATTCTGGTCTTTTGCCCATTTAAAAATTGAGTCATTTGTGTTTTTTCTCGAGCTCTGAAAGTTCCTTGTGTGTTCTGCATACCAGGTTCTTATTTGATATGCGATTCGCAAATCTTTTCTCCCATTCTGTGTGGATTGTCTTTTTACTCTCTTGAAAGTGTCTGCCTTTAAATCCTGGGTGATGCCATCTCTGGTCACCCCAGAATGTCCCCAGTGAGAAGTGTCTGGACCGGAAACAGGCCTCTGGGTGCTCATACGAGGATCAGACAGGAAAAGCGTCTTAGCCGAGGGGGCTCATGTCGGGAGCCCCTTGGTGCCAGAGGCCCCATTCTGGGCCACTCCCAAGTCTGCTGGGACAGTGGTGTGACCATCTTATGACCCAGAGCTGATTGTTGTGTGTGAGAGTCACCTGTCATTCCAAAGCTCACGTCTGAGCTTGGCGACCTCTGGGGCTCCCCTGGCGCCACACTTGGGAGAGGGTCCCCTCTCTGCTGGGCAGTGTGGCCTCCTGGGCCAGCATCTTCAAGAAATCGCCTTCTGTGCCCCCGACTCTTCAGTCGAAGCTGCCCGGGCCTCTGCCTTTTCCGAGCACACTGCTCCTTACCCTTCCTGACGCCACGGAAATGCCTGTGGTTCGGGGAGTGTCTTCCTGTCTTCTAGAGAGAATTAGCCCACCCCCTTGATCCGAGGTCTTCTGACAGGCTCTTTTGGCTCTTCTGGCCCCTTCAGAAGAGTGTAGGCTCATCTGGTTGCAAGTAACAGAGTCACACTGAGCTCAGGAAAAGGGGAGCTTGATTGAAGGTCCATCCATACACAAGGAGCTGGAGAAGCTTCCAGGCCCAGGGGACAGTCTGGTCCGGGCCACTCCCTGTCTGCCTTTCTGAGTCTGTTTTGGGTGTATCTGTGCCTCTTTCTCTTTCCTTACCCGCCTCTCTCAAGTACCCTCACATCCGTCTATTCTACTCTTCATTCGGCTTTCTCACCTTCCCCTCAGGGTCCAAAATGGCTACCCCAGGCCCCGCAATGTCACGTGCTTCCGAGAGAGGGGGACTGGGTTGGCCTAACGCCTCTCTATGAGCCAGGCAACACGGCACAAGTCTTTGGCCAGTCTGGGGACTGGTAGACCTTGAATCAGCAGCCTGTCTGGGACCAATCATTTGTAGGGACAAACTGGGACCATGGGCAACAGAAAAGAACAGGGCGCTTGTTCTCGCCCAGACCCTGAGCTACCCGCTGGAGTGGTGGCAGCATTTACTATCTTCTTTGATTGTTAGTTATTTACATGCTAGATGGGGTCAGAGCATGTGTGAGCCTGCCCCTTCACGTCCCCAGGGCGTTGAGTGGTGCCTGCGTGTCATCAGGGACCTCTAAGAGTCCATGTGCTGACAGGCAGCTATCACCACTCCAGGATTTAACTAGAGGGCCTAACCCCCCACACTGCACCAATGGGCTGGCTGGACAAAGGTCCAAAACCCTCCCTCCTGCAAGGGGCTTTATTCAGCGTTCATGCCGCCCTCCCTGGGAGCTCCCGTCAGGATGTAACGGACAGGCGTCAAGCGCCTCCTAAGTGCCACATCCTCTGTAAGGCACTGAAGGTGCAGGCGTGGACAGAACGCGACCACGCGTTGCTCACTGCCCTGCACTGGCTTTCTCGCCCACACCCAGTTGGACAAGCTCAGGACGATCATCGAGAGCATGCTGGCCTCATCGTCCACACTGCTGTCCATGAGCATGGCCCCTGAGAAGACCCTGATGACCCTGACACCTGGCCAGATTGACCCTCAGGCCACGTGCCCAGCCTGCAGCCTGGACGTGAGCCATCAGGTCAGCACGCTGGTACAGCGCTA
>NW_011888853.1:2629375-2654973 GCF_000151845.1 Pteropus vampyrus | reverse complement strand
GGGCGTAGTTCAGCTCCTTATTCTTTATTCTCTGCTCTCTCGGCCGCCCAGGTCTTGTACCAGGGTCTACAGAAGCTTGAGAAGGAGAAGGCCAACAGGGAGCACCTGGAGATGGAGATCGACGTGGTGAGGCCCAGGCCCCAGGGAGCCACCCGGTGTCCCCGACGGTCTCGCTGGTCGTCCCGTGAAAGGCTAGGAGTGCAGGGGAGCCCATGCGGCTGTGGGCGTGGGCTCAGCGCCGGGGCGGACGCCGCAGAGGTGGCCGCCCCGCCATGGTCCTCTCTGCCCTCTCTGCTGACAGAAAGCCGACAAGAGCGCCCTGGCGGCCAAGGTGAGCCGCGTCCAGTTCGACGCCACCACGGAGCAGCTGAACCACATGATGCAGGAGCTGGTGGCCAAGATGAGTGGGCAGGAGCAGGACTGGCAGAAGATTCTGGACAGGCTCCTGACGGAGATGGACAACAAGGTGAGGGGCAAGAAAGAGGCTCCGGGCTTCCCCGGATCAGGACAGCGCCACCCTCTCCCGGCACTGCGGACCCCCGACCTACTCCCCTGAAGCTCACCGGGTTCCCCCACCCGCCCACCCGCAGCTGGACCGCCTGGAGCTGGACCCCGTGAAGCACGTGCTGGAGGACCGGTGGAAGTCCTTGCGACAGCAGCTCAAAGAGCGCCCCCCCCTCTACCAGGCGGACGAGGCGGCCGCCATGCGGAGGTGGGGCCGTGGGGCCGGGAGGGCTGCGGGGGAGGCCGGCTCGCTCTGCTCTCGGAGTAAGGGTGGGGGGAGGGCTGGGGGTCCCTAGACGAACAGCTCCTGCCGGCACACAGCACATTCCAGGGAAATGGCTGATCCCGCCAGGGACTGTGCCACAGTAGGAGTGACTGAATTTTAGAGCTTGAAAGCCCTTCTAGCTCAAGCCTCTTTAGGTCACAGTAGGAGAAGGCTCTCTGGGTGAGGGTCTGCGACCACAGGCCCCTGGGACAGGGAGGGGTCCACAGCCCCCAGAGCTGAAACCCCTCCTGGGGGACCTGGCCCATGGCCGTTCCAAGCCCAGGATTTTCATTATTGGCCACCAGAGGGCCCTTGAGGATTAGGTGGGGCGCCCCTCAGGGTCCCGGTTAGGAGAGGTGCTGTGTGTGTGCCTGATGAGCGATGAGGGGCGTGTCTGGGAGCTGGAGAGTTGTGGGGGGGGGGGCAGGGTCAGGAGCAACCTGTGGCGGCCTCGGGCCTGCCCTCTGCTGAGCGTGGCTTCCAGCCAGCCTGGAAGTGGGTTCTCCATCTCTCCCACTCTGCACCCCGGGACAGGGCGCTCACCACCATGCGTCTCATTCCTCACAGGCAGCTCTTGGCACATTTCCACTGCCTGTCATGTGACCGTCCCTTAGAGACACCCGTGACTGGACAGTGAGTGACCCCAGCTGGCGGCCGCGGTGGGGGTGGGCATGTGGGACTGTATCCCCTCCACTCCTGACCTGCCTCCAGCTCGTGTCCCCTCCTCCCCTCCATCACGGACCTTCGCCCAGCCCCGGGGCGGGGAGACCTCTCAGACAGGTGGCACGCAGGGAGCAGGTGCTAGGTTTGGGCGACGGGCTTTCTCGCACGTCGACCTTCATCTTCCCTCTGTTGCTGCCCAGAATCCTGCCCGTGACCCCTGTGGGCCCGTGCCTGCCAGGGCACCGCTCCTCCCGCCCCTACACCATCTTCGAACTGGAGCAGGTCCGACAGCAGAGCCGCAAGTACGGGCCGCGGAGCCCTGCCCAGGGCCGGGGGGCGGGGCTCCTCCTCACGGCGGGGGGACAGGGGGACCAGCAGGCGACGTCTGACCTGGCACCCAGCTCTTCCGGGGCTGGGCGAGGGAGGAGGAAGAGGGAGAACTCGGAATCACCTGCCTTCGGTCCCCGCCGGCGGTCCCTCCTTACGTCCTGAGACCCCCAGGTCCTTCGGCTGTCCCAGCAGCCCCCGGCTTGGGGGGCATCACTCGGCGAATGTGGGGGGATGAGCGTGGGCGCTGTTTCATGCTCCCTCGGGCCCTGCCCGCCTCCCTGCAGCCTTCCCACCTCCTCAGGATGGGGGTTCAATGGGAAGGATGGTTTTCAAGCCGTACCTTGGAGCCCTGGGGGTTCCAGGCATGCGGGGCCTGGCGTGTGGGGATAGGGAGAGGCCAGCACCGCCACCCCGGGTTAGCTGAAGAAGCAGGGCTGCCCTCTGGGGGGCTTTCCTGTGCTGTCTCGCCTCAGGCACCCTCCCCTGGCAAGTCCAGCCGCGGTCCCTCGGGGACTGGAGAGGGCTGCCACCCACATAGGGTCCTGCGGAAATGGGTGGCTGGAGGGGCGCCGTGGGCTGGGCCTCTGCCCTGGCGTGGGCTCGGGGTGGTGCGGCTCCCTCACCCCCACTTGCCCGTGTCCGCAGCCTAAAGCTGGGGGGCCCCGCCGGCCCGCGGGGGGACCTGGCGCTGATGGAACGGAGCGTGGGCCGCCTGCGCACCATGCACTCCAAGATGCTGATGGACATCGAGAAGGTGCAGATCCACTTCGGGGGCTCGGTCAAGGCCAGCAGCCAGATGATCCGCGAGCTGCTGCAGGCCCAGTGCCTCAGCTCCCCCTGCTACAAACGGTAGGATGGGCAGCAGGGTGCACGCACTGGGCCCCTGGCCGGACTCAGCGTTGCCCACCCCCGCTGCGGGGAAAGCCCTGATGGGGGCGGGCGTGAGTGTGAGTGTGAGTGTGCGTGTGAGAGAGCGTGAGTGTGCGGTCTCCAGGACAGCAGGCCAGGCCGCTTTGCTCACGCACGTACCTGCTCTGCCCCTTGCTCCTGCCCTGGCTCCCAGAGACCCCTGAAGACAGCCACCCCCACGCCCTCCGGCCAGCCCCCACTGTAGGTGTGTCTCAGGTCACACCTGTCCCCAGTGCTCACTGTCTTCGTCACAGGGTGCCAGATATGGCCGACTACACGTACTCGACCGTGCCTCGGCGCTGCGGGGGCAGCCACACCCTCACCTATCCCTACCGCCGCACCCGCCTGCAGCACCTGCCACAGGGCCTGTACCCCAGCGAGGAGATCCAGATCGCCATGAAGGTCGGGGTGCTGCCTCTGGGCCACAAGGCGGGGAGGGCCCTGACAGGACCAGGACCCCAGGTTCTCCAGTCACTCAGGAGAAGCCACCCGAGGGCCCCTCATCCAACCCTCTGCCCTGGGCAGTGTCTTCATCGGACCCAGTGAAAGCCTCGGGCTCTCAGCCTTGCTGGGATGAGGAACGCCCGCCTGGCCACCGTCCACCTGGTGCCACTGCCCCATAGGCCTCAGAACGGCAGCCCCTCCACCTCCCTCCACCCAGAACCCCTGGGTGGGTGCCGAGCACCATCTGGTGCCGGGGTCGCAAGAGGACAGCGCTCTGTGTGGAGGCAGGAGTGGGGTCGAGCCGTGGGTGCCACGTGGTCACAGATTACCCACCCGCCTCCACAGCACGATGAGGTGGATATCTTGGGCCTAGACGGACATATTTACAAGGGACGGATGGATACAAGGCTGCCAGGCATCCCAAACCGAGACAGTGAGTATCCAGGTGGCCTAGCCACCCCGCAGGCTCCTCACTCGGGTCCCAGAGGATCTGTCCCACTCCTGGAAGGCCAGACACTTCTTGGGGGCCACTGGACCCCAGCTGCCTTCTTCTCTACCTCCCTGACTCCAAACTTTCAGGCCTCCGGAAGCCCCAGGTCACTGCGTGCAGGCGGTGACAGTCCAGTAGCAGCCCCATCTTCTCCCTCCAGCCTTCACCCTCGTGCTTCCACTGCTGGCTTGCCTGCCTCAGCCTCTGTCCCCAGCTCGCCACGCCCAAGTCCTACCCCCTCCTGAGGCCCTGAACACTCGGCAAATGTCCCGGTCCCCTGAAGCCCACTCCAGGCCACCATCCCTTCAGCGTGCTGCTTCTCACTCCCCACCGTGCCCTCCAGCTGTGTGTGCACCTTTCCACTCTGAGCTGTAAACCCGGGGTCAGAACCCACCCAGCACGTGGCGCAGGGCTGATGTGGGGGTCCTCGGAGGACGTCTGAGTGTGTGTTGCGGTGGGGAGTGTGGACAGATGGACACATGAAGGAATGAGGTGCTTATAAAGGGCACGTCAATGAATTCAGACTGAGAAGGCCCCCGGCTGAGGCTGGCCGTGACCAGCAGCCCTGCAGCCCTCTCCCCACCCCCGTGGGTCCCCACGGAGCCCTCACGTGGTGTCTCAGAGCCGACCCTGCTCTCCCCTGTCCCCGTCAGACTCAGGGGTCAGCAAGCACAAGGCCAAGCCACCCCGGTCCCACGCGCACCGGCAGCAGTCACTGGGCGACAGCAGCCAGCTGCCCTCACGGCCTCAGAGTGCTCAGATGCTGGCTGGCAACACCTCAGGTAGCTTCCCTCCGGGGGGAGTGTCCTCCTGGGTGGCCTCGGCACTGGCCCCTCTCCTCCTCGCCCCTTTCCTGCCCGTGGCTGGTATATGCCCCTGGAGAGAGGATGGGCCTGGGAGCTGGGGGATGGGACGGGAGGAGGAAGGAGAGGACACTCCTGGTCCCTGAGTGCTGGATGTATTACAGGTCTGTGGGATAGGTACTGTCACCATCCCCATTCTACAGAAGAGGAAGTAGGGGCAGGGCCACAGCCCGGGACCACCTCGGGCCCAGGTCCTTCCCCTGCTAACCACATTGAGTGCTCACATACTCGCCCTGTGCCCCAAGAACCCCTCTGTCTGACCCTCAGGTCTGGAAGGTCCCCAGAGTCTCTGCTCTCCCCCGAGGGGCTAAATCCTGTCTGGAAGTTAGAGCGCTAAGGGCCTCCAGGGTTCGCCCCCACGTGGGGGCCAGAAAGGGACACTGGCCGGGGGGCAGGCGGCCAGGTCACTTCCGAGTAACTCTAAGCAAGTCTCCCTCTCTTGGAGCCTCAGTTTCCTCATTGTCAGTAAAGGGGGAGCCGGGTCAGTGCTGCTTAGAGTCGGGGCCCCCAGGAGAGTCTAATGAAACTGCCGACCTTCTTCCTGTAAAAAGCTGGTACCCACAGCCCTCTGCAGGCGCTTCCAGGGGGGTCAAGGGCCACCCCCAGCCCTGGCGCTCTTTGCCATCCCTTCCGGTTCCAGCACTCAGTGAGTGCCTGGAGGAGGCCATGGTGGTGGCCATGGCACCTCGCTGTCACTGAGGGCTCCTCAGCAGCCACCGCTGCTGACATTTTACAAGTGGGAACCAACTTTAGTGCCCACACCACCGTTAGGTTGTAGGGACCCCTGTCAGCCTCACTCACAGCTGAGAAGACTGAGGCACGGAGCGGGGAGGTGCTGCCCAACGTCACACAGCTAGGGAGCCCCGTGGGGGACTCAGAGCCAGGCCGTGAGGCCACAGAACTATGTCCTCGGAGGCACTCAGCTCCCTTCTCGCTGGCACCTCGCTGTCTGCTCCAGGGGCGCTTAAATGCCATGGGAGCAGGAGAAGAGGTCTTAGGGGAGGTCCCCGCACTTATTCTGTGAACGTCGCCTAAATGGTCCCTGCGTCATCGAGGAAAGGTTACCAAAGGAGCAGCTCCTGGCCCCGACAGAGGGTTTGTGTGTTTTTCGCCAGATGATAAGGAGCTTTGCCAGGTGCTCCTCTGAGGACTTGCGCTGTGCACCCCAGCCGCGGGGCGGGGCCCCTCACCAGCATTGCGTCCCCTGCTCCCTGCTCCGCCTGGCCGGCAGGGCTGCTCCGACTTCCCTGGGCTTTGGGCAAGCTGGGTGGGCCTGGGGAGCCCGGCAGAGCCATCTGACCCTGCCTATCTCGCAGCTCCTTCTCGTCAACGGACAGACAGGCCGGTCTCCTCCGAGGGGCGCCTCTCCCAGCCCAACGTGGCCCACCTGCCCAGCCCCAGCGAGATGGCAGCGGGGCTGGAGATGCCCATGGACGTGCCTCCTGGGGAGGGGCTCGAGGAGCCCACCCGGGGGCCTCGGTCCACCACTGCTCACTGAGCAGGGCTATAAATAAATGCTTAGGAAGCAGCTGGGCAGCGAGCTTTCTCTGGCCCTGGCTCAGGATGGCGCAGTGGGAGGGAGGGGCCTGTGCAGGCTGGGGGCCCTCCAGACCGTCCCCAGGTCCAGGGGACAGACCTTGTCTTGGAGAGGGGGTCTAGCTTGTAGCCTAAAAATGATTCCACGGTCTCCAAAACAGATCAAGCCATCCTCTGAGGGTGCTGAGTCTTCAGGGGGGCTAAGTAGTGTGCCCAGGGTGGGGCGGGGTCAGTGCCGGGCAGACACCTGGCTCCAGGGACTGGCGGGCTGGCGTGGGACCTGCTCTCACACCTACTGGCTCTGTCCTGACCTCAGTCAGACCGTGGGCTGCCTCCTTCCCCAGCTCGGGCCCCGCCCTCCCGTTGGGGAGGCTAGCCTACATGGTGGCCCCCTCTCGCTGGGGGCCTCTGGAAAGGTTGGGACATAGGTGTCTGTGAGGAAGCCATTCCATGGAGCAAAGGTGAGGGTGGCAGCTTCCTGCTCCTCTCCCGCTGCTGGCTCAGGGTCGGGCCTGGCTCCTGGCACAGAGACTAGGGAAAGCCGTGCCCCCAGCCACCTGGGAAGGCTTCTTTGCAGTCCTCTGCAGCTTACCCTTGACTGGCTGCCGAGGCAGGAGGGCTCAGACGCAGGGGCTGCCAGGCATAGCCCGTCTCCCTGCTCCCAACCCCGCAAAATAGAGCAAAAGCTCCTAGCCTTGGAGGCCTTGCCTTGTCCTGCTCCAGCCTAGTCAACTCACATGCCTTTCTTCACTGGCAAGAGGGCTTACTGCTGTCCCCTCCCCCCAATTCCTTTGTGCCAAAGGTCTTGGCAGGTGGGAGGGGACAGAGGAGCACAGCGAGCATGGTTGGGCCCCGGCAGGTGCAGCCCCTATAAGGAACGAGCCCCCATCCCCAGTCGAAGCCCCAGGGACAAGGCAGAGCTGCCCCCACCCCCAGGCCACTGAAGTCACGGAAGCAGTTTTCTGTCTTCAAGTCTGTTTTCATCAGCTCCCTCTTCAAAAGTGGGGCTCCACCCACCCCATGACATGGGAAAGGGATGTCTGGGACAAGAGGCCTGCTTTAGGGTGTGAGGGAGGGTGACAGAATCACACAGGAAAAGGAAGTGTGGCGGGAAATAGCCCAGAAAAGGGTTTCTCCCCAGTCCCCATCCCATGTGGGCAAAGAAGGGTGGGGTTTGCTGGGGGCGTCATGGGGTAAGAGGTGCTCCCTGCGGGAGGGGGCTTCCCCCTTCTTTCCCCATCTGCCTGGATCCCATTCACCTTCACCTAACGACAGAGTGCTAGATGGGAGGCCGGGGGCAACCCGAACTGGGGACACAGGCTTGCTCCCCACGCCAGGCTCGGGCTCGTCCGCTCCCGCACAGCCCCCTGCTGCGCTCACCCTCGGGCCCAGAGTCCAGCGTCACCGGCGTGGTGAGGGGAGCAGCAGCAGGGGCAGCCGGCCCCCCGCGCTCAGGCCAACCTCACAACCACAAAAGGTCAAGGAGTGAGTGACATTCCCCAAGCAGCTCAGGGCAGCCCCCAAGCCCTGCACCTGGGTGCCGCTCACGGCCCCCAAGCTGTGCCCGCTGCGGGGGTGGGCCCACGCCCCCACGGGGGCTTCCCCTCCCAGCCTGGGAAAGCACAGGTGGGAAGGGGCTGGGGTGAGGGCAGGAGGAGCCTCAGGGGTTTCCAACCAGGAAACAAAACCGAAAGGACAAACTCGGCCTCAGAGTGCGCGATCACATCACATGCAGCGGGCCGGGCAGCGGGGCCGGGCAGGCTGGCTTACGGGGCGAGGCCCTTCTCAGGTGTCGCTTCAGTTTGGGCCCAAACCTCCAGGCCTCCAAGTCCCGAGCTACAGCAGTGGCCAGGGTGGGGGGTCCGGGGCGGGCATGGGAGACGCGAACCCGAGTGTGTGCACACGTTGAAGGGGTGGTGTGGGGCGAGGGGCCCCCAGAGGAAGCTGGGCCTGAAGAAGCTGGGCCTGGGGTAGCTGAACAGGCTCCTCCTCACTCGCCTGCCACCCACCCTGAGGAACTGCCTCCGGCCTGAGATCTGATGCCTGGAGGCTCCGGGCTCACCCGGTCTCTGGGGCTGACAGCCTCGGTTGACCTCTGGGTCACGGCCACACAACATGCACACGGGGACATGCTACCACGCAGGAGGCCAAGGGCAGGAATAGCAGAGATGGACCCAGCTGGAAGGGGGAGCGCGCCCACTGCCCACTCTCACTGTAGACGAAGACTCCAGGGCTGAGCGCTGAGCGCGAGCTTGCAGTGGGCCACACGGGAGGGTGGAGGAGAGCAGGTCCCAGGAACTAAGTCAGGACCCGTCCTCCCTCCTGCTTCCCACACCCAACTGGACCCAACCTGTCCTATCAACGCCCCCCCCCCCCCACCCCAGCCCGACCAGCCCCGAGGCAACGGAGCCAGTCCCCTCTCCCGCCCTCCGCCCCCAACCCCTTCCCAAGGAGAGAGCTTTTCCTACCAAGGCAAATAAAGGCACTGCAAACCAGGGAAGTTAGAAAAGTCTCTTTTTAAGCTTTTAAATTAAAATTTCACCCTGGTGAGATGATTGATTTGGGAACTAAATCCAGAGGCAAGCTCTCTACTCTGCAATCTTCTGGGCCTGGGCACAGGAGAGGCAAGGGGGCAGCAGAGGCAAGCCCCACGCAGAGCCTGGGCCTTTGACCCCAGCCACCAACTGGGGGCGGGGCTCCCATGTCTTGGGCCACCAGGCACCTCCGGGAGCCCCTCCTACAGCCACTGCTGGGAACGGAGCAGTGTGGTCTTCTCTCCCATTCCAGAAGAACCCTGCAGCCTGGCTTCGAAGCACCTACCGTGGGACCGGGGCGGAGGAAGGGGTGCTGACCCCAGGGTCCCCCCCCTCTGACCCCAATACCCTAAGCCAGCCAGCCCCGTTCTCACATACATTAGTTACATTTATATATTCATATATATTATCGTTATATATTAAAAAGAGAGCAAACCTGCCCGAAGAGAAACTCCTGAAGAACCCGAGTGGCTCAGGAAGTTTACTGTACCCCCGCCCCCAAAAATTCTTTTATAAAATCTTCCAGTGCGATCTTCAGGAAACCCATGCCCGCCCCGGACCCCCCCGCCCTGGCCCTTCTGTGTCCCCACGACCCCGGACTGCCCCCAGCTCCAGCTCAGCGCCCGGCGGCATCCAGTCTCATCTCTGGCCGTCCACTGCAGCCATGGCTTTCTGCTGGGAGCCTCCTTGCTGTGCTCCGGGGGGCCACGTGGGCTGTGGGTGGTGGAGGTGGTGGAGGCTGTGGGCCGTTGGGGACGACGGGGGGATCCAGGTGGCCTGGTGGCTGGGCGGGGACGAGGCCCAGAAGGGGCTGAAGTTTGCAGGGGGCGAGCAGGCCACGGCCGTCATGGGGCTGTTGGCACTCTGCAGGCCCTCGGAGGCGCGGAGCTTGGAGAACATGGCCAGGGCGTCAGGGAAGTTGGGCGGCGTGGCTGGCGTGTTGCTGGGGGTGCACATCTGCTGAGAGAAGACAGGGGAGTCGGGAGGGCTGTCCTCCTGAACCCCCGATTCCGAGCCACACCCCCTGGTCCCAGGGACTTCCAGTGGGGCTCGCCCAGGCTTCCCCAGACCACGGGCAGCGTTGACAGGACGAAAGCACCCCCCTCGCCCTGAGCTAGGAAGAATGAAAAAAATAAGGACAAACCCGACAATTTTCATCAAAACCAGAGTGTTTCACGATGCTTAGGAACGACACCCTGGAGAGCATCAGAAATAAACGGTTAATTCTAACCAGAAGCCAGGGTGTCGGCATGAAGCGAGGACAAGGGAGCAGCCCAGGTCGCCCTGCTTGGCGCCACACACTGGGTGAGAAACCAGCTGCTTCTTCCATAATCCACCCTCGGCCGTGCCGAGGCTGCTGGTCGGGGGGACGGCCAGACCCAGGCTCTGCCTCTGTGGCCAACCGTGGTGAGGCCACTTTCTCAGCGTGTGGGTTCGTCGGCGGGGCTCGGAGCCTTCGCCTCCATATCTTACTTCTCACAATGATGCTAAGTCATTTCCCTTATTCTCTCTAGATTACAGATGAGAAAACTGAGGCCCCAAGTTCAAATCACTTGACCAAAATACACTCACTGCAAGGTCCAAGCTGCTGGAATTTCTAGGCTCCGGAGTCTACAGGCCCAAGCTCTTAACTTCCACCCAGCCCCGGCTGCTCTGCACCAACAGTCAAGTGCAACTTCATGCTTGGGCTCCCCAGTGCAAACACCAGGTATTTCGGTTTCCTATGTCCCTGAGCGTCTCCCCACATGCTGCTCTTGGCCAGAGGTAGGCAGAGTGTCTCAGTCATTCAGCCCCTCTCAGCCCTCTTCCTGGGGGAAGCTACGGACATCCCATCTGCTGATTTCTGCCACTACTCTGGGAATGGGGCTCTCCAAACTCCCCACTACCCCCCCCCCACCACCACTTCTGAGCAGGGACCCCAGCCAGAAAGGGCAGGGGCTGGGAACAGGACTCTCTCTGTAGACACCAGTGACTGCAGGCTCCTCAACTCTGCAGCACGGCGGGGTGGGGGTGGGGGGGTGAGGTGCCGTCCACGAAAACCTCACCAGAGCACCTCACTCACCAGGGGCCCGTGGAAGAGACAGCTGGGGACAGGCTTACAGCTTACACCAAGCCATTCCGACCTGGCAGGCCGCTTCTGCCTTTCCCAGGAAGCCATGGGAGCCCTTCTTTGAATTTCTCCTAATTTTAGCAACACAGGCCCCTCCCCCAGGCATGGGGGTGGGGGAGCAAAATTCTAGGGCTCTTCACCTGGCAGAAAGGGAGCTTTTTCACAGCTCTGCAGTTAAACTCCGGTCAGAAATAGGGAGTGGGGGTGGGTAGTACCCCCGGCCTGTAACTGGGCCGCCCATATCGGCAGCTAGGAAGCTCTGACCATTGTCCTCAGGGGCAGCCACAGGCCTGGCCTCACCCAGACCATTTCCCTCCTCCCTTCACTACTCCCCGTCCCTACCCCCCAGCCCAGGCTGACTTCTCGGCAGCAGGAAACAGTGAATGGGGGGTGGAGGTAGAAGCCGACTGCATCACAGCATCGTGACCAACTTCCCTAGTTCACCAAACCAGCACAGACGGTCTCCTCAAACGGCCACCCCGCTCGGGATCAGGAACAGGCCTCTATGCCCGCCCGCCTGTGTGAGCTTGGGCAAATTTCTTAACCTCTCTGGACCCTCTGTTTTCATAAAATCAGGGGTTTGGACCAGATGCTCTAAAGGCCCCTCCGGCTCTGTGCTTCTAACAATGGGTGATTTCCAGCTCTCACACATACTCGTCCACTGCACCCTGCTAATGTTCTATGGCTTCCAGACTATGTCTTTCTCTCCTTCCCAGCCCCTCCCCACCCAGGCACCTTATCTAAGATGCCTCCAACAGTGTGAGTGTACAATAACCCATGAGACAACCGTTTGTTGATCATTCACGCCCTGGTATTGCTATTGTGCCATTATTAGTCCCGGGTGGTTTCATTTAACTTTTCCCTTTGATTTATTGTCTCTAAAAAAAACCACTGACTCCTGCGGGCAGGGTGTTTTCCACTGCGGATCAGGTACTCAGTGCTTGGCGCAGTGATGGATACACTGATTATAAGGGCTGTTACAAAACTTGCCACCTGTCTTGAGAGAAGGAAGCTTCAAGATTACAGTCCCTTGGGATTTGCAGAGAAGGAGCGATCGGACCTAAAGGGACCACCCGTTCCAGCTCTTCCTGGCAAGGCTCCCTGTCACAGAAGCACAGAATGGCTGTCCTGGGAGCTCTGGACCTTTTCGAATGGCCACAGTTGGTGCAACAAACCTCAAGGCCCTTTTGAGAGGAGATGGCAGCAGGGTGCTCCCAGGCTCATCACGCACAAGGTGGGAGCCGGAGCTTTCCCACAGTCGGGCACAGGGGGAGGGTGTCCTGGCGACATTTCTCACTTAGGAAGAGCCCAGTCCCAGCGGCCCAGCCCTGCAGCAGCACAATTCGCCCATCATATCCTAACACTCTGTTTTTCTGGTTTGCATACAGTATGAGCCACCCCAAGAAACACCTGGTTGAAAGGTCAAAACAGACCCCTCTCTATTTGTCCTTTGCAATTAGATGAAAACAGGGTGCCAAGGACAAGACACAACAGAGGAACCATTTACAACTCCTCCAGGCCATGCAGCAGTTCTGAAAAAGGAGCCACGGGCAAGGACACCAAGTGTCAAAAAATGCCAAAAATGCACTCCAGAAGCCACAACAGATCTCCAGGGGGAATAATGTTTTACAATCCTTAGGGCTGGAGCCCAGTCCCTCCTCCCCCAGCAGGGCTAATAGGTAACTAGGAGGGGGATGGGGGGAAGGGGTAGACAAGGCATTCGGGCCTCTGAAGTGAAAGGGATGTCCTGTGCCTCCGGAAAGCAGGATCCCCACGGCCAGGAGGGCAAAGGCTCAGGCCTGGGGGCCAGCTGGGAAAAGAGAAGCAAGCAAACCCAGACGCGAACCACTCCTGTTTCCTGTACTTATGTATCTTCGCACACTGAGATTAAATGCAAATTCTTGGCATTTTCTTGTGGAAATCTGTATGCTCAGGGTCTGTCCGTTTTCCATAAACAGGAAAGAGAGAGCATACCTCTGTGGGTCGAGCCCAGCTCCCAGCCAGGGTGGCTTTATCCCTTTCCTGTTCCCTGTAGAGCTGGGTTGTTGTGGGGGAGGGGGAGGCTGCTGCCAGGCCAACGCTAAGAGGGGACCCCCGTAAACACAGACACCCCAGCTCCCAGTCCCCTTCTTTCACTAGGGCTCCCGGCTCCCCAAACGTCCAGTTCTCACCTGAGCCCCCTCCCCACTCCCTGCCGCCCGGCGACTCCTTGACCACCACCCTCGCCTCCCTCCTACCCGTTTCCCCGGGGTGGGGGGCGGGCACGAGGCTTTTCGGTAGAGAGACGGCAGCCCGGGAAGCCGGACCGCAAAGCGGGCCGAGCGGGCCGGCCGGGGAGCCGCTCTTTCCTGGAAGACATTTTGGCTCTTTGTTTACATCGCGGCGCGGCGCTCCCCGGCAACATGGCTGTCACCGCCGGCGGCTGACAGCGGCCCCCGGCCCGCGCCCTCGGCTGCGGGGGGCTGCGGCCCGGGCCGGGGCCCGCCCTCCCGCCGCGCCGGCCGCACTTACCATCTGGTGGTGGTGGTGGCTGTTGGGAATGTTGGGTTTCTTGGAAAAACGTGCTGAGGGCGGTCTGCGGACAAACACAGCGGCAGCGCGGCGGTTAGCGGGGCCGCGACCGGGAGCCCGGCGGCCGGCCGTACCCCGCGGGCCGCGCTCCTCCGCCCCCCGGACCCTCGGCGCCGCCCCCTGCCCTCGCGCCCCGCGCCCCGCGCGAGCGACCTCGCGGCCGCGGATCGCCTTACGGGCGATATAAATAGAGCGGCCCGGCCGGCCCGGCGCGCTCGCCGCGGCCCGCACGCACCTCGAACTGCCAGTGGGCCGCCTGCAGCAGCTGCTTCGCCTGGTCGGCCGCGCAGCCCGCGGCCAGCACGAACTGGTTGATCATGACCTGGTGCCGCAGCTCATCCGTGTTCACCGACATGGCTCCGGCCGGCGCGCAGTCGGGCTCGGCGGCCGCGGGAGGCCGGCCGCCCTCGGGTCGCGCTCGCCGCCGCCCGCGGCCTCCGGACCCTCCGCCCAGGCCGCCCCGCCGCCCGCCGGGCTAGTGTTGTGGTCCCGCTCCCGCGGCCGCCGACACACAAACAACAGCGCGGGGCGGGGCCGTGTCCCAACGTTCGGGGGCCGCGAGCTGCCGCCGCTGATTGGCCTGCGCCGCTCGGCCGGCTCCCGGATCGCAGCGGACGTTCGGTTCGAATCCTGCGGCCTGCGGGCCCGCACTGTTTCTCTTTTCGCCCGGCCGCGCCCATTGGCGGAGGTCGCCACCGTGGGGCGCCCCGGCATTGGCCGGCCGCTGTGTTTTGGCTCGTCCGGGCTCGTGATTGGCCAGCGCCGGCCGTTTGGGGCGGAGCCGCGCACGCCGATTGGTCTCCCGTGGGCCTGTTTGAACTCAACTTGAAAACCTGGAGTGCCTGCTGATTGGCCGAGGCGCCTCTGTTTGGTGTTGTAGGCTTGGGGGTGGTGCGACCAAGTTCATTCATTACTTCATTGAAACCGAACATGCTCAGCTGGAAAAGCAAGACAGAGTGGCTTTGACTCATTTCCTCTGAAAGATGTGGTCATCTCGAGAAACAGAATGATCAAAATAGAAAACAGAGCATTTGCAGCTGCTCAGTTCTCAAGATTGTTTATTTTCTTAAATCTTTCAGGCAGCTCTACTTTTTCTTTTGGCCTTTTATTGAAATATAACATACCCCTTTCATGCCTCCTTCCACTCACCACCCACCCCGAGGGCCAACCAGCAAGTCTTTCCCTACTTTTTTAGACCAAAGAGTTTGCTGTCTGAGGATATAAATCAAAAAAAAAAAAAAAAGATTTTCTCCCTCACTAATATCTTAAACTCAGATTTCTTTTTTAAATTGATTGACCTAACCAAATCTTTAATTTCTATCGTCTTTAAAAAAAAAGTACAGTTACTGGCCCTCAACACTAACCATTCATAAACGAAGTTTCCATGTGCCGAGTTCCAACTTCTGGATTAGGATTTGACCTTCAGGGCTGTGTTTGGGAATTGTGCGGGTGGAGAAAGAACTAGTTTAAACAGACTGAGGGAGGAGCAGAGAGGTTGGGAAGGTAAATATTGCTAGAGATTTGCTGCTAGATTGTCTGTTTCTGAAAAACAATACATTTTGGATCTGAAATAGCAATCGGAGTATATTTTAACTAGTTAAGTGTCTGCAGAACAGGAGCCTAAGAAGAAAACAAGCCATGGTTCTATTTTGAGTTTGCCTAAAGTGGACTTAACTCTCCATCTAAGAAAACTTGACCATGTAAAAAGTAGAATATAAATAGGGAAAATAGTATACTCAGTGTGTATGTACTGATGAAAAACAGCCTCAGGTACTGTAATGAGTTTACCCCCATTTAGTTAGTCTTTTGTTTGTTTGTTTCTTTGTTTCTTTGTTTGTTTTGAAGAGACAGGAGTCAGCTTTTTACCTGCTGAGACCCGTTTTTCTTGCTGTAATTGCACTTGGCCACCCCAAAGTGTGCACGGGCTAAGACCTGGAGTGTGGCTAGAGAGTCAAGTACAGCTTGCAGCCCTTCCCTTCCAGTAATTGCAAGGAGAAAACAAAAGTGAGCAGCTGGCAGCTTCCATTGCCAGGGAGCTCAGGCCACAAGCAGCCCCAGAACAAGGAAGTCCTGTCATTGTGGGGCCCCAGTTTTCACAAGTACATGCCAGTGTCAAACATACCAGGGCCGTGAGTAGTAGGATCTACCTGAGCAGAGGCGTTTCAGGCTGAAGGAGCCCTCAGGTCTTAAGAAAGAAGTTCTCACAGAAGACTAGGGTCCTGAAAATGGCCGAATTGCCAAACCTGTTGTCTCCTGCATATCGAGGCAGTCGATCTTGAAGGTTATTTAATGTTTACCATTGGCAGGACACAGCTATGGGCACCTGGGAGAGGCATGGAGGACAAGGCCCGCAAGCCAGAGCGACTCGGGTTCTGGTTATCTGCTGTGGGCATAAGGTCACTCCAGGTCGAGTGACCAGAAAGCAGTAGAGTTCTGCCTGTGATTTGTGGTTGTGAGGCCATGATGCTTAATCGATCCTTTGGCTTCTGGGAATCTGGTCGGGATGAACCGGGGCAGGACTTCCCCTGCTCTGGCCGGGTACGGTAGGGGTGCCCCTCTTCTGGGAGCCCAGGGAGAATGAATGAGGTCATGTTCGTAGAGGGCTTTGAGCTGTCGGGATGAAAGCAATTCCCCAAGTGTAAGGTATTATTAACTAAGGTATTATTATTTTAATCTGAGAGGACAACGTGAGGCGGGTAAAACAGAGCAATAAAAACATGCCCATTCATAACAAATACAACACAGTAGTAGCCTCGGAAGGAACCAAATCCTCGTTACATCAGCGATCTAGGCTACAGAACGAGCCACGATGCAGCAACCGATACGAGAAACAGCCTTAGCCCCTATTTCTCTGGGGCCGGGACGACAAGGATGCTGTGACTGTAAGTTACTGAGCTGGTGCTGAGACTGGCACCAAGAGCTGGACCCTAACAAACGGCTGCCTTTTACCAAGCACTTCCCGTGAGCCAGGCACCTTTCTAAGAGCTTAGTGTCTGATCCGCTTGTTTCAGTCCTCACAACAGTCCAGAGTCCCCTCTCACAAGCAGGGGGTCGGGGGGAGTTTAAGGCGCAGAGGAGGGGAGGAGCTTACTGAAGGAAGCAGTGATAAGTGGTGGGGTCAGGCACTGGCCCCGCCTGGTTCCAGAACCTTGTGGCTAACCATAACACCACACTACCTTCTTTGATGCTGTAGTTGTCACCTAAGAGGGCTCACAAGGGGGCCCTTTCCAAATGAGAGCTATCAAGGCCACTGGGATGATTTTTACCGGGGATGCTTAAAAAAAATGAGCCCCGTGGGGAAAAGGGGGCACCAGGTGTCTTGGGCGATCACGTGGAGGGGTGGAGAACTGACGATCCCAACCTCTCTGCAGTGCATCGATTATCACCCCTAATTTCCTCCTTTCTACCTCTTACTCCCCTGATCCAACAAAGCTGAGGGGGGACTCTCAGGTATCGAAGGCCCACCACGTGCAGGAGCCCTGTGAAACTTTGAGTACCTCTCCACAGCCTCTCTGGCTTGGAACTCCCAATAGGCCTGAGGCTCAGAGAGGGCAAGGAACCTACTCGAGGTCACACAGCCCCCCGCTTAATTTATGGCAACAGGATTAGATAGATTAGATCATGTTTGGTTGATCCGAGAGCCCGTTTCCTTTCTCCCATCCTTCCCTTCCTTTCCTCCCTCCCTCCTTTTCTCCTTTCTTGAATTCTTATTTCTAGTTTCCCTACTGTTGCTTCAGGATGCCAAGACAAAGTGACAAAGTGGTCAGGAGAAGCAGAAAGATATTGAGAGAACGGGAGGGAGAACGGGAATGGACGCGAGTGCCGAGATAAGACAAAATGAACATCAGCTGCACCAAAGGCCCGCTGGACAGCTGAGTTAGGCTGGACCTGCACTGCCCTACGGTCAGCCCGGGGCCTGGGGGCTCGGGTACTGCTGAGTGCATGGCTCCCTTCTCCTCTTGTGGATTTCTAATGCTGTTGCTGCCTTTGTTTGTTTAATGCAGCCTATTTTGGTTGCGACTTTTCATTGTCAATTTATGCTCTTTCTACTATATGGCGAGTTAGGTAGACCTTGTCATCTTGAAACATTTGTTATTTTCTAGTCTTTTTCCTTAAAGGGGATGGGGGCTTAGTACAGGAGCGCTTCTTCTGCTCCAGGCAAATTCCAGTCCTCCTCTGTGATGATCGAGGTTTCCCTCCATTGAGAATGTGCTGTGAACCCAGCTAGGCCGAACTCTTTATTCGGATCACCTTAATTAATACAATGACCCAGTGAAGTGGAGACTTCCCCAAATAACAGATGGGAAAAGCAGGGGCAGAGAGGGTAAGTCACTTGCCCAAAGTCACTCAGCTAGCTCAGGGTGGAGCTGAGCTCTGAACCCAGGACACTTGTGTCCGCTGATGCTCTTAAATATCTCATTCTACTTCCTGCCTACCCCCTGAATCCACCTTATCTTCTCCCTCGCTGGTACTGAGAAGATGGAAAGCTTGTCTGTGTTGTTGGAAGCAGCAGGAAGGTCAAAGCTGGGCCCTGGGGGATGAGTTCAGGCTGGTTTTTACCAGATTACGTTTTCATAAAATGTCACATGTCTCACAGGGGACAAAGGCCATACCACACCCAGCATAGTTAATGGCATTTTCCTAAAGCAGCATCGTAGCCTGTGCTCTCTGTTCTCTATCTGCTTGTCCAGCGATAACGCAGCCTCGCCTCCAGTTGCCAGGTGTGTCTTATGGTAGGTAAGTCTGGCAATGCTTTTGAAGGGACACCGGAGTTTGGGTCTTTGCAGAGGGAAGAGAGAAGCAAGGCAGAAAGACAGCTTTCTGAGGAGGGTCTCCTTCTCAGGGGTCCTTGATCGTCCGCTTGGACTGGGGGCCCAGCTACTTTTTCTCGATGGGACAGGACTCAATGGGCCCAGAGCTGGGCCTCCCTAGCCCCACCCTTGCGTCTAAAACACAGGAGGTTCGTTGCTATGGCAGCTGATAACTTCAGGGTTTGAGGCAGCCTTCCTACCGGACCCACCCTTTTTTTTTTTAGAAATATATCGTACACCAAGAGTATATGTATAACCTGTGCACAGTTTGAAGAATAATGAGCAACACAGAACTTAAGAAGTCCAAGACTAGTATTTTTGAAAACCTTTGAATGACCATTCCCAAATATACACTTCCTCTACGCAGACTCATAATCCTCAAATTTGCCTTAATCCTTTCCTCGATTTTTCTTTGTCATATAATCCTATCTGTGCATATCTCCAAACAATGCATTGTGGGCGTGATAGATGGATTCCATTCCATAAGGGACTCACCTTTCTGCCGGGCTCACTCCCTCTCTACTAACTCTGCTGGGTGAGCTCAATAGAGCCCCCTATCAATATGGGTCTCTTTTTCACTTTTCCATGACCTCAGACAGTTACTCTGATCCAAGCTGGCAATCATAGATCATAAGGAGATAGTCCCAAAAAGCTCCATGGAGGAGGAAGAGCTGGGAAGGCTTTGGGTAGCTAGAAAGGAGGAGGAAAGGAATTTTTAGAAGCAGGAACAGTGTAAATCAAAGCACAGAAGTACGTTGAAAGCACGTCCATCGCAAGGCTCATTCAGGACATGTGTTGGGGGACAGCAGGGCGCAGGAGACGTTGAGCGCGGATGGGTAAGGCTTAGAGTAGACCGGCTCTGGGCTGTGGGGTGAAGGGTGGTCAATATCATTTCCTTTATTCACAAAAAATGTCCCATGCTTTGTCGAAGTGGTGAGAGATTCCTCGAACTAACCAGGTAAGGCGAAGCTAGGCTGAAGTAGAACGCAATCCTGAAGTCTCACTTCTCATCCATACGAAGTCTGCTGCAGTCTGGTGACTCCCAAGAAAAACTGCCCTCTGGGTAGTGACCTAATAATTCAGACTGTGGGAGCTTCCACGGTCTTGTAGCTCTGAGCTGGCAAAATACAGTCCTTGGGCTGCCTGTTTTTGTAAATAAAGTTTTATTGGGACACAGCTACGCGTGTGTTTGTCTTATGTATGACTGCTCTCGTGCTACAGCAGAGCTGAAGAGTGGACCACAAAGCCTAAGGGGTTTCCTATCTGGCCCTTTGCACCATCTGGTCCATGCCAGCAGGTAGTTAAATGCTTTAGCCCAGAAGTATTACACCTCTGTTCATGGATCATCGTCCAGAAGAATCCCACGGCCTCTCCAAACTTCCAGAGTACAGCACAGCCGAACCAGAAGTAGAGAAGCACCAAGTATCGGTGAATATTAGCAGTGTCTAAAATGTCTGCCACGCTGCTTTTCCATGGAGCGGTGGGGATGAACCTATTTTCACTAGCTTATCCCTAAATCCCAGAGTGACAGAGGGAATTTAAATCGACTAGGACTCAGGAGAGGAGAGAGAAACGTTGAAGAGGTCTGAAGTTTCTGATGAGACACTGCTCGGGGCTTCAGAAACCGTCTCTCTTTGGAGCAAGCTTGGCGCAGTGAATCAACACAGAGCAGTGTTCCCCATAAAGAGGAAGGAAGTATTTGCTGAGAATGAGCGCGCTGGGTTGTACACAACAGTCTCGGGAAACCACCAGAACGTGCCTTGTCACCAGCATGCCCTGGGGCCTCGGAGCAGTCAGAGCCAATCCCGTGTCCTGCCCCGGGGGTGCTTGCAGACCTGAGCTGCCCTACTGACCAAACCGTGGCCGGAGCCCAGTCACGGGAGGGGGACGCACAAGAGGCAGGCCTGAAGGTGGTTACCAAGCGCAGGGTTCTCCCCCGTGTCTATGGGAAGGTAGTTTGTTCGTCCGCTGGAGCTCTCGGAGAGAAAGAAGTGTAAGGCCCGAAAGGACTTTCGTAGACAAGAGGAGATGGAGCATCAAAGCGCTCGTGGAAAAACGGTCCTGACTCAGATGGGATGACGTAGAAGGAAGTGGGTAGGCGAGGAAGGCAGATTACACTCGGACCGAGGCGAAATGAAGGAGGGGGCGGGGAGCAGTCCCCACGTGCTGCCCTTCACCACTGATGCCACTGCAGACAGAACCGCTCCCTGGCCTGGGGACCGGCAGGCCTGGCACCGGGACCTGGCAGGGCAAGCAATCTGGGGAAGGCCTGCTGCTTTGGACTCAGATAAACCTCGGGCAAGTTCCTGCTGCCTGAGCCTGCTTGAGTGAGCCTCAGGTGATCCGCCTGGGAAATGGGACCGACTACAGCACTTACCTCTTAAAGTTGTTCTGAAGTTTAAATGCGCGGATGCGTTCAAAAGTGCTTGGATGGAGGCGTTGCTCAAAAATGGTTATTCTTCATACTATCTAGATCATCATTTGTTCAGTGAGCACTTACTGTCGGGGAAGCACTTAAGAGCGGGGGCGTGCGGGTACACTGGCTCTGGAGAGTGCGGGCAGGAAGCCCTGATTTGCAACATTTGATGCTTTCCGTGGAGTACATAGTCCCAGCATGGCCAATTTCAAGCTACCCACAGTTTAACAACTGGCTGGCAAAATTCCTGAATAATCAGCTCTGGAGAGCAGGCCCCAACCAGGTGAGATCTTTCTCTAATTAGCAAATGACACAATAAGTGAAAAGTTAATGGCGATTCACGAACACGCCCCCTCCTTACCCGCCCCACCCCCCGCCCCACCCCACGCACATACACAGATGGATCCAGAACTTGACCAGAGGGTCATTTAGGAGTGAGATTTTTCTCTAGTGCAGTGACATGGGCTGTGCTTTGGGGAGCAAATGAGGGGCAGGCTGGCTTTTTCTCCAGCTTTGCAGGCTGGCTTTTTCTCCAGCTTTGCACACATGTGATGGTGGAGACTGTTCTGTCTCAGGACAGCCGCAGCCCTGGGCTCTGCCTCCTGCCAGTGAAGCACCAGCCTCAAAGTCATCACCCGCCTGCTGAAGGCAAGGTCTCCAATACACATCCTGGCTCTAAAGTGCTGGAACTCTGACTTTAAAAAGTATCTTTTGGAACCCAACCACTTCATAACAGATTTTTTCTTAATTTAAAGAAAGTTAGCATTTATCGAGCACCTGCTGTGTGCCAGGAGCTGTGTGCTATGGCTTCATACGCCTTGTCTAATTGAATGTTCAAACAGCTCTTTGCTATTCTCATGTTCATTTATAGATGAGGAACATCAGGCTCACAGAGGCTGAGGAATCTTCCCAAGACACACAGACAAAAAGAGAAGCGCTAGGTTTTGAATCTTGCTCTGTTTGGCTCCAGAGCCTTAAATGCCTTTTGCCTTTGGGGACTGGGGACATCCAGCATATAAGTATCCAATGAGTTATACAGTAAGACTTCTGAGAAGGAGGGCCACGGTTGTCAGAGGTGGCTTCGTGGAAAAGGCTGGACTTCAGCCGAGCGGGATTTGCCTTGGCACACAGGCGTGGAAAGGGTGCACGTGACGTTTTCCATGAGTCAACACACAAGCAGGAGTGATGGCTGCATTCAGGGTACAAGCAGGGGCTTATGAGGAAGCAGGGGTGGGGGGAGAAGGGCTCAGAGATGAAGTGACTTCTGTAATGTAAGAGGGAGCCACTGAAGGTATACAGGCCAGGGAGTAACATGATGGCGTTATCCTCAGAGTGATTTTTAGAATGGATGAGAGGAGAGAGGACCAGGAGGGAGGCGAACCAGAGAGGGAGCTGATGGAGCTGCCAGACCTCTTCTCACGCACAGATTTCATCTTGGAATATAAAAGGTAACAGTGTACGACTAAGTGATATAATAACCACTAAGCAATATAATAACCGTACACCTCACATAAAAAGATCTAAGGCTTCCAGCAGTTTACTGTGAGAACCACAACAGTAAGGAGTGTCTCTGTTTATTACTCTGTCGGGCTCAATCCACGTAGCTTTTGAAATGCGCTAATGAGGATAGCAGTTATCACTTAAACAGATAAGCAATTAGCTCAGGAATAAATGCCATTGTAAAAATGAAGTCATTAGATTGTTGGCGGGTGGCAGACTTTAGCCTGTACTCAGGGGTTAGCGGGGACACACTATTAGTGTGTATGTGTATGTGACACTTTTAACCCACTTGCTGAGAACCTGATCTAACGCTTGGTGGCTGCTCACCCCTCTTTTCTCATCTGCCCTGAGGTTCCTGCGCTGGGTGGAGTTAGGTGACCATCTCCAGTTTCAGAGGAGTGGAGGGAGGCTGGAGGCTGGAGGCTGGAGGGAGACTCCAGCGAGAGAAGCTCCATGCCTTCCTTATCCCAGCTCCAACACGGCTATGATAACTCCACGCAAGGGCGGTTCGTTGGGTGTCAGCGAGGCACTTGTCTTGGGTTCTGAGCTTTGTCCTTGAGTCAATTTGTCCCCTTACACTGGCTCTGGAAGGCAGCCTACCCTGCAAAAACAAGAAACCAAACCAGCACTGCGGGTTTCCCAAAGCGAGGCCCAGCACGTGGAGCCTGGGATCCCCGGCCTCTGAATGTGTGGCCTTGGGCAAGTCCCTTCCCCTAGCCAGGCTGCAGCTGCCTCATCTGTAGGGTGAGGGGGGGCTGGAGTAGATGACCTTTAGGCTCCTTCCAGATCTGACGCTCCAGCCGGGACACACGTCGTCAAGAAACCCTGGGAGAACGAAGACAATTTGTTCTCATTTCCCCCCGTCGATCGTCTAAGTAATCGCAGCTGAGCATTTGTTGGAGCGCCGTGGGGGCTGTCACCACACCGCCTCCTCCACAGTCTGGTTTCTCTGGGTAACAGGAGAAAGATGCCGAGCTTCCTGCCTGCCTGGTGTGCTCACCGGGAAAGGCAGAGCGGGCAGCTGATCCGCACACACCGGGCTGAAATATTCACAGTGCATTGTTTTTATATCGACTTTATCGTGCAGACCGTGCAGGCCTCGTGGGGTTGAGCTCAAAACCGAAAGCAGGGCAGGGCGGATGGGGTCTGGTACTGGCTACAAAGGATCTGGGACTAAAGAAAAGCAAAATAGAACAAACTAATTTCTTTACGCTGCTTCTTGAATAGGATTAATGTCCCAGGTCCTTCATTTCTCCAAATGCCAGATGCCTGGGCAACAGGGCCAGAATGAAGGTAAGGCAGGTAAGGTACCGGCCCGACACTGAGGGTGAGCATCAACTTAAAGGTGACACCTTAGGCGCTTCCTCTCCTCGCCCTGGGTCCAGACACACTGGGCAGCGTAAACGTCGTCATTCAGTTGGGTCTTAAACTTGAAAAGTAGATTAAGAAGCTACAAACCCAACCGAGGTCTGCAGCTGTTTGAACAGTTTTCCTCTGTTAGCCGAGGAGAAAATTAGTGAGGAATTCACACTTGGCAAGGAGCAAACTCTGAAAGCCGGGTTGCCGATTTCCTAATGGACAAGGTCATTTTTCTCCACGGAGCCAGCCTCAGGGTGCCAGAAACTGTTTGCCGGGTCCCAAAGCGTTTAGAATGGGGCCCCCTCTGTCAGCGTCAACGTAGCCGGAGCAGAATGTGGAGCTTTCTGCTGGTGGTTTCAGCTTTAATCTGCTGAAGCCAGGATCAGGGGCTGTGGGTTGCGACTGGGACCCCTCTCTTTTGGGGAGACCCTGCGCTAGCTCAGAACATCCGGGACTCCAATCTTCCCATCGCCTTAACAGGGCAGAACTCGGCGAAGCAGACAGTCAAGAAGGGGCCTGTCTTAGCCCCTACTCAGCCCCACTGCCTCGGGGTGCTGTGCTGCACAGGGTATAGCGTCTGTCAGCTTTTCACCTGCAGGCTCTCTCTCCTTCCTGTTATAGGCATCTGTGCAAATCGTTGAAATGAGTGGATATGTTACAAAGGTGAGCTGAAACCAGGACAGCGAAAATGAACAAAATTAAAAGCCCAAAGGGACTAGCTGACCTAGAAATTACTCGTCCCTATGCTTCTGTTTTTTCTCTTAGACCCAAGGTTGAGAAGAAGAGCTCAGAGCTGATGAAATATGTGGCTTTTCCCTCCCTGCCTTCCACGGATGCTTAGAGAAAAATCCCTGTGACCCTTAAACGCTGGGTTCTCTGCTGGCTTTCTCCCAAGGGCTGCATCCACAATGTGGAAGTGGATAGGATGCTGTGAGGCTATTTACACAAAGGATGCATGGTATTTGCATGTAATTTCCCTCTGCACGCTGTGCCACCGTTTATTCAAGTTAAAAGCATTTTTATGGCTCTCTGGATGGCAGTCACTTCTGGATTTTTTTCCTCTTCTGTGCCGTCTTCTCCCTCAGGCCCTCTCCCTGGTCCAGATCTCTGGCAAGGGAGCCAAGTGGCGCCAAGGAAGGACCAGAGAGGAATGCAGGACTGGCTGCCCAGAGGTGCTGCTCCGGGGTTTGGCTGCTTATCTCCCCTTTACCGTGGGCGCAGGCGGAAGTTCTCTTTCCCCAAACAGTAACACTATGTGATTACATTGTAGAAAGTAGGACTCGAACTCAATTAGTCTCTTTGATCCAGAATTTCTCTGAAATACCCCCTATCCCTTTCTCTTCTGCCTCATGAGCTAGGCAGCTGGTTATTGCTTCTAACTGAGCCTTGAGTTACCTACTGCTTTTTCGCAATAGCCGGCGAGGGCTGGGCTATTTTACAGATGAGGACACAGCGTTTAGTCCAAAGGTACACAGGTGGTTAGGGTCTTGACTCGTGCAACTCAAAACCCAGTGCCTTTTCTCTGCCTCAGTTTCTTCAACTGCAAAATGGGGGTGTTAATAGCATGTACTTCATAGGGTTGCTTCGGTACATGTAAAAGCTTTAAAAATAGGGCCAGGCACAGAGAGCGTGTTCAATAATGTGATTGCCCACTAATGTTATTGTTCTATGTTTATCTCTGTCGTTCCAAGCACTGGATTCATGACTCATTCATGGGAGGAGGAACCTAGTTTTAAGCTTGAGGAGTGTGATCCAAGCTGGGGAATGAACCGTTGCCCAGGCCCAGAGCAGACCGAAGTGGGACCGGAACAGATCCTTGCAAGCAACAGGACTGGGCTGCCAGATTGTCACCTGGCTCTGGCTGCGAAGAAACCCTCGCTGTGAATCTGTGAAACCCCTCCAGGGGATGGTACCCCCTTCACAAACTGCTGGGAGCAGGAAGAACAAAGGCTTCTGAACAGAGCCCAGGATTATGAGGCAACGTTTTACTCTGCGATGTGCTGAAGGCTTTCTGTGAGAAGCAGTTCTGGATTCTTCATGACTTGTTTACCTTTATTCAGTAATTACAAGGCAGGACCTGCGTGTGGGCAAAGGTGTATCAAGGAGGATGCCAGTTCCCTCCCAAACGCAGATCCGAGGCCTTCTAAGTGGCTGGGGCCAGGGGCGGAAGGGAGGGCCAGGGAGGGCCAGGGAGCTCCGGTGCTGGGAGAGGCTGCCCAGCAGTGTGTCGGGGCCAGGGACCTACCCCACAGCTCAGGCTTCCTCAGTGTCAGCCAGTATAAATGACAGAGCT
>NW_011888853.1:2614190-2627525 GCF_000151845.1 Pteropus vampyrus | reverse complement strand
GCACCTGTGCTAGGTGCTGACCCTGGTCGGCGCATCCTGGCTTCCGGAGAGGGACAGGCACAGGTTTGAATTCGGTTTCTCGGGGCAAAGCTTCCACAGCCTGCTGGAGGATGGAGGCCGAAGAGGCGTTTGCAAGGGCTGGTGCTTTTCAAGCGGCTGTCAGAGGAGAAAAGAGATGTTTAACAGAGATGTTTGGGAACCGGAGTATCAGAGTCACCCGGGCTGTCTCTTTGCCAGAGTAGCTGCAAGCCTAAGTTTTGGCATAGGGGTAGGTCTGGGACCGGGCACAGGTTATTTAAAATGTATGGAAGTACTATGTTTGTTTTCAGAATCATTAAAAAGATAAACGTCTCCAGCCTCTGGGTTGTGGCATAGGCGCGGGAGAGAGAGGAGGCTTTTGACAGCAAAGGAGAGAGACTCCTAAGTGGATTGAGCACCAGCCAATTCTGAGCTGCTGGTGCATGACCTCACTCTGCTCTTTGGTTTTCATTGCTTTTCTCAAGACTTCTGGGGACCCATGACTACCGGCTTCTCTTTGGCTTAGGACCTGGTGAGGATTTGGGTGATCTTGGAGAGGTATCAGGATTGGACTGTAGAATAAAGACATACTAATGAGATGAACTGATTTCTCAGCAGTGTGTCCAGTTCGTGCCAGGTAAACGCAGGGACCAGACAATGAACCTGCACCCCTGCAGCGTGTCTGCCAGAGCTGTGTTTCTCGCTGCTTTTGTGCCAAAGAATGAATCTTTGCAGAGACGAATACACTTAAGAGCCATTTTAGAAGAGTCTTAAGATAAGGCTGTGGGTCATTTGTGCTTTTTGTTTTTGTTTGTTTTTCATTTGTGTTTTAATCCAGCTCTAGCTAATTATGACTGTATGAAACCAGTGGTAAAGGAAGCATGCATTTGGCTTTTTCATAGATGAAAATATGCATGAGTGTTTGTGAATCTTTTTTTCCTTCTGAAATCACTTACCTTTTATTGATCAGAATATGGCGCATGTTTTGCTGAGCTTGGAGTTTTCAGTAGTTTGCTGCCACAGAAGAGTACTCACCCCTCCTTTACCGATGGGAATTAGCGTAGGTAAATCACTGGCAGGCTATTCCCCGAGCGATATTGACACAAGTATGAATCTTGGATGATGAGAAAGAAAGGATAATGGACCAAACTAAAACTCTTCTTAACCAGCACACTCAGTACCTACAGTTTTAAGTAATCCTCTCCACGCGACCAATATTTTTAAAATTTTATCTAATTGTAACTCATTTTTAATCAGAAATTTTGTATGAGAAATCTTTGCATCAAGTGGACCAAACTATTTATACTGAAGGCAAAACACAGAAAACAGGAATCAGAACACTCATGTCCCAGCCAGCAAACCATTGTGTCCTTGAAAATTTTCATGAACTTGCATGTATGTACTAGTCTAGAAGCATCTCTCACCCTTCATCTGATCTTTAAGTTGACCTAGCTTTAATAATGAGATTATAGTATTTTAGACCTGAAGGAACCTTCGGAAGAATTTGGCTCAAGACCTACTCATTTTGCTGGTAAGAAAATGAAGGCCTAAAGAAATGAATTGGTTTGGCCAGGCTGACCCAGAAAGTAACGCTCTCCTTACTAAACCATCAGCCTTTGTCTTTCACGAGGAGTTAGATTCTGAGCTTGTCCTTGATGATTCGTGGAACGGGGGCTGTTCCACATCAGAACCGAAACAAAACTCAGAGTCAAGTCCCTGTCGAGGAATCAGACTGGGTTGATTTTGAAAAGCGTTCTTATCTTGGCTCCTGGTACAGAACAGAGTGAACAGCAGAGTCAGCTTTCTCCAGGTGCCTGATGCTGGAAAGTCTCTAAAACTACTGCCTGTGAATTAGTTGTTCCAGAAAACAACACCGTCATCTGCCCCGTAATGATGGTCACAGCGCCCAGCAGGAATTACTTTTCGTTGCTTTGTATTTTTAAAGAAAACCCTTAATTTTGTACATACATGGAACTGGAAACGTTGGAAAATTATTGAGAACAGCTAATTTCATGTTGGAACTTGGGTTTGTAGCTTTTTGGGTTTTTTTTGTTAAATAAGGATTGGTGAAAATGAACCAGCCTACATTATTTAGAATTACGAATAACTTATGTAGCGACATGGTTCAAAGTTTGAGAGAATGGAGAGGCACCCCCCGAAAGCCTTGTTGTTCTCACTGCGCTTGTCCAGCGTCCCGGTTCTAAATTCCCACACGCTCCCCATCCCTTCGTGACAGCTTTGGGTTTCCTTCAGAGTTTCTTATGAACATACAAGCTATTTCGTCTTAAGATTTAGGACCTTTGATTTTCTCATATGATAGGAGTTATTTTCTTTTGTTCTTTAGCGTCTTTTTCTTTGTATTACCAATAATGCACATTATTGAGCACCTGCTATATAGCATGCTATTTAGACTGTTCCATATGTTGGATTTTTTTTTTTTCACTTTCAGAGATACTGGAGATCTTTTTCTTTTATATTATCTCCATATTGGAAAGTATTTTGGTTCTTTTTAAACAATTATATAGTATTCCTTTGTAGACACATGCCATTGCTTTTTTTTTTAACATAGTCTCCTACCGATGAACATTTGGGAGTTTTTTCAGTCTTTTACTATTGCAAACAATGCAGCAATGATTAATGTTATACATATGTCCTTAGGTGAATTTTAGATTTGTTAATAAATGCATGAATACTAATCACTTAAGTAACTAGGTGTGGTGGCAGTTTGTTTTTCTATACTACGTCTGCAATAGCATAGAAAGCTATTTATAGCACTATTCTGCATTTGATTTGGCCTTTGTCATTTTTGAGTTAGACGCCACATACATGATATTAAATCCTTCTCCAAGATCTTTGCTTCTTTAAAAGCCCATCATTATTTGTTTAGCAAAGGTATGGCTCCGCTGAGGAGGTGGTTTTTAATGCGTGCATGGCCATCTTTTGGAAGGGATATCTACATTGATAAAAGTCATTAGGCTTGTTTTCTCCATCCAGGGAGAAATCAGCATGCTATAAAGACCATTTAATTCATTTTAATTCAGGACCTGATAAATCTAGTTCATTTCCCACTACATATTTGAACAAATAGGAGTATTTCATTTTGCTTAAGTGTTAGGAGGTAAACCTTTTATAGCAATTCAGAATGGTCATCAGAGTCCTGAGCAGTTAGCATCATCGTTCTCTGAATTTTTGTTAACATTAGATTACACGTATGTTTGTCAAATGGGTCTGTCTTATGGTAAGAGCAGTTTTTAAAGCATGGGTAATAAGTTGTCTGTCAAATAGTTATAAAAGTTTCTTTTAGCTTTTGGGACCATCAATTTAATATTAGTTTTGAAACCAGGGACTTAAAAATATGGAACTTACTACATAATGGTTATTTCATTCTGCCACAGTTTGATTGATACTTTAAAATTAAGTAGGTTCCTAAAATTCGTAGTAAATACATTTAATACCAGAAAAAAAACTAAACGTTGTTCCGTTTATTGATGAATCACCCAGATCAAGAGCTGAAATGCTCAAACACTTAAAATGTGGGAATTTGGTTGCTTTTGAAAACTCCAGTAATTTTGCCTTATTTGTACATTATTGAGAACAGACCGATTTCTTTCCCTTTTGGCTTTTTATCTTAAGATTTAGGACCTCTGATTTCTGTGTATGATAGTGGTTATTTTATTTTGTTCTCGAGCTTCAGTTTTCCCTTTCTGTTTGTTACCATTCATGTACATTATTGAACACCTGCTCTATAACGCGCATTGGGCTACGCACCAGTATATAGATTCTGATCCTGTGCTCAGTGATTTTGGTGCCTGGGACCAGCAGCAGGATAGAATCCCTCAAGCCAACTTTGTAAATCATGGCGTGGGTCACAGAAGGGAGTATTAGCAACATAAGCTATTTGGTGGCTGTATGAGTCAGGGTTCTCCAGAGAAACAGAATACATATATATTTGCTCGTGTGATTTTTGGGAGCTGGCAAGTCTGAAATCTGTAGGGGAGGCTGGCAAGCTGGCAACTCAGAGAGGAGTTGATAGTATAGTTTTGAGTCTGAAATCTGTAGAGCAGGCTGGCCGACTGGACACTCAGGCAGGTTTCCTATGTCACGGTCTTCAGGTAGAATTCCTTCTCCAAGGAACCTCAGTTTTTGCTCTTATGGCCTTCAACTGATTGGATGAAGCCCACCCACATTATCAAGGGGTTATCTCTTTTACTTAAAGTCAGTTGATTGTGGATGTCAGTCACATCTGCAGTTCCCCTTCGCAAAGGCATCTAGACTGCTGTTTACCCTAGACTAGCACCATAGCCTAGCCAAGATGACGCATAAAAGTTACCGATCATAGTAGCTTCCCATTTCAACTAATTATTCTTACCAAGTAAATGCTAAGCTCGAATTTTAAGTTGCTGAAAGAGTACTCGTGCAGTGAAAACATGTTTTTTAAAAAATCCAAAAATTACAATTTTTAAAAATCATTATTTAAAAGTTATGCTCCTTCTAAAATTTTAGAGCTTATCACCTAGGGTCAGAGGCAGAACGCATGCATACAGAGATAAATAGGAATATAGACTATCCCATGACCAAGTGGGATAGATCCCAGGAATGCAAGGTTGGTTTTAATATCTGAAAAATCAATGTTAATACACCATATTAGTAGAATAAAGGAAAAAACCCCACACGATCATCTCAATAGATGCAGACAAAACGTTTGATAAAATCCAACACCCATCAATGATAAAAACTCTCACCAACTAGAAATAGAAAAGAACTTCCTGAACATGATAAAGGACAGCTACAGCTATGAAAAGCCCACAGCTAGCATCCTATTTAATGGTGAAATACAAAATGCTTTCCCGCTAGATCAGGAACACGGTAAAGATGTCTGCTTTTGCCATTCATTATTGACTGGAGAGTCTAGCTACTAAATATGTCAAAATAAACACTCTGAAAAGAAGTTTTAAGGCATCCCCATTGTAAAGGAAGAGGTAAAACTGTCCTTGTTCTCAGATGACATGATCCTATATATAGAAAATACCAAGGATTCCACACAAAAAAACCTAATAGAACCAATAAACGAATTAGGCAGGTTGCAGGTACAAGATAACATACAAAAATCAACTGTATTTTTATAGAGAAGCAATATGAAAGCAAAATTAAGAAAACAGCTCCATTCTCATAATAGCAAAAAGAATAAAATTCATAGGAATAGATTTAACATAAGAAGTATAAGACGTACTGTGAAGATGCTAAAATGTTGCCAAGATAAATGCTTTAACTAAAGAAGTGTAAAAAGATATGAATAAATAGACACTTGGTGTTCACGGATTAGAAAACAATATCGTTAAGATGCCAGCGTCCTCCAAGCTGATCTAAAGATGGAGCGCATTCCTGTAAAAATCCCAGCGGACTTTTGTGAAGAAATTCACCAGCTCATCTGAAAATTTATATGGACGGGCAAAGGACCTAGACTATCCAAAACACCCTTTGAAAAGGAAGAACAAGGTTGGAAGACGTTCGCTGCCCACTTTCAAAGCTTGCTATAAAGCCACAGTAATCAAGACGGTGCGTTACCGACACCACGCAAGGCCTACAGACCAATGTAACAACTGCAAGCCAGAAATTAATCCTTACATTTATGGTCAATTGATTCTGACAAAAGCGTCAAGACAGTGCAACAAGGAAAGGATAGTTTTTCAACGAATGGGGCTGGGACAATTGGATATTAACAAGCAAAAAGCGAATTTAGATCCTTTTTTTCACATCACCAAAAATTAACTCAAAATGAATCAGAGAATGAAAACACGACCCAGAGGCTGGGAGAAAATATTTGCAAATCACACATATCATAAAGCATATGTATCTAGAATACATAAAGAACTTGTACAATTCCATAACAACAAAAGACAAACCAATTACTAAAGGAGCAAAGGTCTTGAATAGACATTTCTCCAAAAAAGATAAATAAGCAGACAATATGCTCATGGAAAGATGCTCAGCCCCATTAACCGTTAGGGAAAAGCACATCAAAGCCACAATTAGATATAACTTCACACTCACTAGGTTGACTATAATCAAAAATAGTAAGTGTTGGTGAGGATGGGAGAAATTGAAACCTTGATACCTTGCTGGTGGGGATGTAAAATGATACTGTTGCTTTAGAATACACTTTGACAGTTCCTCAAATGGTTGGTTAGTATATGACCAAGCAATTCCTCTCTCAATAGATAGGTAGATAGAAAAATGATAGATGATAGATAGATGATAGATATAGATCTACATATATGTGTGTGTATACATATATATATATATATATATATATATAGCCAGGAAAAATGGGGGAAAAAATCACTCCAAAATGTGTACATGAATGTCTATTCTTAGCAGCATTAGTCACAATAGCTAAAAGGTGGAAATAACCCAAATGTCCATCAACTGACGAATGAGACAAACTGGTAAGTGAAATGGAGTAAATCCATACGATGGAATATTCTTTGGCAATAAAAGGGAATGAAGTACTGATATTTGCCACAACATGGGTGAACCTTGAAAATATCAATGCTCAGTGAAAGAAGCAGATGCAAAAGGCCAATGTCGTATAATCCCATTTATATTTGATGTCCAGAAGGGGCAAACTCATAGAACAGAAGGCAGGTTAGTGACTAGTGGCTGGAGAAGCGGGAAACAAGGAGTGACTGCTAATGGGTTTCTTTTTAGGGTAATGAAAATGTTCTAAAATTAGATAGTGGTGAATAGTCGCGTAATTCTGTGAATATACTAAAAAAAAAACCCATCGGATTATGTTCTTTAAATAGACGATGATATAGTATGTGAATTATATCTCAATAAAGCTGTTTTTAAAAATGTCCCTAGACCTAAATACAAGAACTAAACTATAAAACCACTAAAAGAATATATAAGAGAAAATATTTATTTGATTCCAATTGGGCAAGGAGTTCTTTGATGAAACACCAAAAGCATAATCCATAAAAGTAAAAAACCGATAAATTGGATTTCTTCGACACTGGAAAGGTTTCTGCTTTAAAGACAACGTTAAGAAGTTGAAAAGACAAGCCACCCTCTGAAAGAAAATATTTACAAATCAAATAGATAAAATATTTATATCCAGAACATCAAGAACCTGTATGACTCAAGATTAAGAAGACAAACAACACAGCTTAAAGATGGACAAAAGAGTTGAATGGACATATCACCAAAGAAGATATGAGAATAGCTAATAAACACGTGGCGAGATACTCAACATCAGTAGTTTTTAGGGAAATAACAATGAAAACCACAATGAGGTAGCCCTCCACAACCACTAGAGTAGCTAAAATAAAAAAGGCAGACAATATCAAATATTGGTGAAAATGCAGAGAAATTAGGATCCTTGTGCATTGCTGATGGGAATGTAAAATGGCACAGCCACTTCCAGAAGAGTTTGGCAGTTGATGAAAAAGGTAAACATAAATTTACGATTCAGCAATTCCAGTTTTATGACTCCATCCAAAGGAAATGAAGACAGACATGTCAAAAAAGACGCATGCAAATGTTCATAGCAGCATCGCTCTTCATAGACCCCAAACTGGAAATAACCCAGATGTCCATCAACTGATGAGTGGATTAACGAAATAAGGTGCATTTCTACGATGAAATACTCTCCAGTGATTTAAGAGATGAACTACCAACATGTTACACAACATGGATTAACCTCAAAAATAGTATACTAAGTGAAAGAAGCCGATTTCAAGACTACAATCGTGTGAGTTCATTTATATGAAATGCCTAGAAAAGGCGAATTTACAGAGAGAGAAAGCAGACAGCATTTGCCTAAGTAGTTTGAAACAGCGCCGTAACAGTATGTAAATGGCCGTGACTTAGAGGCCTAAATAGTTGGTTTTTTTTCTATAGGCAGACATATTTCAGTAATTTCATAGATTTGGAAAGAAAAGTTATTTTAAAATTAGAGGTTTTGTTTGTTAACATTTAGGGTACCTATAAATACAAAGCAGAAGAATGAGAAATGGGTTTAATTGTCTTTTATCCTGTGCTATTATAGTCCATAGTGGTAATAGTGTAATTTCCTTCACTTATAAGTAATCTGACTTTTTTTTCTCTGAGGCTTGTTTTTAATACTCTCTTAAAATTTATTTTTCAATTACAGTTGATGGACAATATTATCTTAGTTGCAGGTGTAGAATAGTAATTAGACGTTTATGTGCCCTACGAAGTGATCACCCCGATAAGTCTAGTACCACCTGACATCGTGCATAGCTGTCACGACATTGTTGACGACCCTCCATCCCTAAGTACTGAACTTACGATAGTGTTGCTCATTCTGGGCCATACCTTATAGGGGTTTTCCTTGCTATTTATTTTTATTGTGGTAAAAAGTACGTAACAGCGAATCTATCATCTTAACCATTTTTAAGTGTACAGTTGAGTAGTGTTAAGATAGCTAGAATTTGTTTCTTGCAAAACTGAAAATCTGTACCCATGAAACCCAAATTCCCCCTCCTTTCTCCCACTCGTGCTTTATGTTTTAAATGTCATTTTGGAGATCCGCATATGATGTGTCTTCCCTTTTTTCTCTGCTTTGTTGAGATATAGTCGACATATAACATTGTGTAAGTTTAAGGTATACAACGTGGTGACTCAGAAAATGTACTTTCCTAAAATATCTCTTTGCCTATTTGCTAATAGAAAAAACATATATGAACAGTAGATAAAGTGCAAGTTTTCCATTATTAGTTAGCTACAATTTCTTAGCCGAAACTCCTATTCAGAATTCTTTGCAAGCTTTAAGAAGACACATCTATGGCAACCACTTTGCAAGATACACGAATATCTGAGTCACCACGTTGTATACCTTAAACTTACACAATGTTATATGTCGACTATATCTCAACAAAGCATGCTAAGAAGTAAGAATATACGCAAGTTGTCCAAAAGGCATTTTTTCCAGGAACCGTGACTGTGTTTGGCATTAGTGTCTGCCGATGCGGTAGCTGTGCATTAATCCACCGATTTGTCCCTCTAGACAGCCTGGGCACATCGAAAGCTGTATCCAGGCTGCAAACGGCGATTGGCTCTTTGTCACTAGTCTTATTGGGGCAAGTTATTAGAGGAATCCATTTCAAAGAAAGGAAAAAGCAAAACTTTGGTGAAGGTTCTTTTGCCTTTTGACTGATGAGGTATTTGTATTGTAAGTGCCCCAAGGGAGGTTGGTTTTGTAAAGGGACTTTGGACTGAGTTTTCTACCGAACTGAAAAATCCTTTTGTCATCTGTGAGCATTGAATTTTAGGTCTTTGTATATCTGTGCTCTTGATTTTTAAGGCAAGGCAACACTGCAATGAACTTTACACTGCTTTCTTGATAATTTCTTTTCTTTTCGTCCTATGGCAGAAAAGAGGGGTGCATTTCCAGTAGAATCTTGTCACCTTCTTTAGCCTCCCGAAGCCATTAGTGTTCTTCTTCTCTTGCTAGGATCCTGTAAGCTGACTATCCGTGGATGTCATTGTCCCCACATCTCTCGCCTGACTGCACAGGTCCTGGAGACTCAGTGTGTCTGTCCCATGCTGGAATCGGCCCGAACAACTCCACACACCAGACCTGTGTCCCTCATTCTTTATTCATGATCTGGGCGAGCCATCCATCAATGTAAAATCTTTATCTCTTCTAATTTCACCTAACGTATAATAAATCGGTAATTTCTAATATATAGAAAATATATTTTACCAAGAGTCAACAGTAAATGACTTGAATTATTTGAGATGGCTGTTTCTACTTAAGGCAAATAGGCTCCGCCCTTCCCTATAAATTATGCACTTGGAAAATAGGGCTAGCAAGTGCTGGACATAAATAATTGATGATTAAGCTTTCGTAAATGATGAACTGCAGAATCATATCACCGCAGATGGCTGTTCTTTCTGTTTTTAAGTTTCGGTGGGTAACTGTCGAGAGTTCCTCAGTGATCGCTCTGGTTTTGGCTGCAAATAGTCACAAATAACCTTTTCCCCCGAGTGTTGTTTAATTAAAGAATTGCCCCAATTTGTGGTGAGTGATGTTATTCTCGTCACGTTGTCTACTAGGTGTTTCTAGACTAGAGCTCCATGTGTAGAAAATCCAAAAATGAATATTCGGCTCAGTTTTTCTGTTAGAATTTTCTTCTCTGTCTTCCTTCCTATGGCTTCTTCACAGGCCAAAGGTGCTGAATCTCAATTTTCAAAAAAAAATTTTTTTTGACTTATAATTTCTAGTTCGCACTCTTTCGAATTTGCGATATCACTTTTTATAGTTTCTGGCTTCTCGATGAAATGTTTGGCTCTCATTTTTTTAGAGTTTGCTTATAAACCTTCAACACAAATCGAGACCGATTTAGGGAGGTTGAGCTGTATAACACACAAAGAAGCCTTTTGCTGTTCCCTAAGCCCTTCGTGTTAATCCAAGGATTCGGGGTGTGTGAGAGCATCGATGAGGCACGTCACTGTCTGAGCCCTTCGTCACCTTCATGAGAGAATAAGATTGTAGCAATGCGGGCTGAGAAGCATTCGTTTGTCAGCGTCGCAGAGTGTTCTGTTCTCAGCTGGAATCCGCAGTGTTACCCGAGCCCCTTTCGGTGGCTCATCAGCGCCATCGCGCCCTGGCACGGCTCCCGGGTCTGTCCGGAGGAGGCTGGTGGGGATTCTGACCCCTGACTGTGGACTGCCTCTCGTCGTTGTGGTGTGGGGCAAAGAGGCCCTGCCGTGACTCCCGTCCCCACAACCTCGGCCATGAGCACTGCTAAAGAATTCGATGCCAAGGGTGTGCGTGTGCATGTGTGTGTGTGTGCGTGCACACGCGTGTGTATCTTTCTTTCATAGCACCAAACTGCTGTCCAGTTAAATTCCACAATCCGTGTGGTGATTGGTAGGTAAAGTCAGAGGCAGCCGTATTATTTCAATTTGCATTTTCCTATTAAACCTTCATTTTGAAACAAATACGAAAAATGAAGAAAAGCCTTCATCGTAGAGGGTTATAGAGGTACACACGTGCTGTCAGTGGGCACTGAGACCTCTGTGAGCGGGCGTGAACTGGCTTGTGAAAATGTAGGCACAGAAATGTGCGTGTGTGTACACATGCTGACGCCCGTGGTTCTGATTCCTGAGTACACGTCGGATGGGGAATAACCACTTCGAGTTTGAGGGGAAAAAACCGGAGATGAAATATATGTGTTCATTGATGTGCATCGTGGGGCCTTCTGGTGCCTTGGCTGATGGTATTAGTCACCATAGAGATTCGATTAAGAACGTTGAAGACAGCGGTCCGTTTTACATTGGATATCTTGGGTTCTCACTGCTGCGATTCTGCTCATTTTATGCCATTGTCCCAGGTCAGGAGAAGAAAGCTCTCCTGGGGTTGGGAATTGCTCTGTTCGTTCCAGGGACTGACATTTTCTGAGTCGGACTGACAATTTCACTGGGCTTCGTCTGACTGGGTTCTGTCTGATCTTTCTGTCTCTCCCTCTCTAGGAAGCTATTTTGCCAGCCACTTCATCATGGGAGGAGAGAAGTTTGACTCGACTCACCCTGAAGGCTACCTGTTTGGAGAGAACAGCGATCTGAACTTCCTGGGGAACAGACCAGTGGCGGTACGGGGGGCGTCGGTCTGCTTCCTCGCGGGGCTAAGCGGCCGCTTCGAACAGTCTCATACGCATCAGTCTGTGCTCACTGGTTCAGCGGTGTCTGTAGCTTGGTCTGAGTCGAGGGGGACCCTGAGAGCCAGGCGGCTGCCTCTCTGGCAGAGCTGGGTCTCCTGGCACTCGAGGCTGAGCCCTGGCAAGGCGACCAGAGTCTGCCCGAGGGCGAGGGCATCTCCCCAAATCCAGGGCCTCTCCCAGCGACTCGGACCCCTGCCCCGGTGCCAGCTCTGCAGACCGCGCTCGTCCAGCCCGCCGGCCTGCCCGCTCCTTGCATTTTAATCTCCCTCATAGCGCCTTATACCACATAAGCCTTTATTGTTCTGTCTCACCCTGTTCATCATCTGCCTTCCCCGGGAGAATGTAAATTTCACGGGGCAAGGACCGTTTTCACTGCCGCACCCCGGCAGCCAGAACAAAGCCCGGGACCTCGGGGGAGCTCTTAATAAGGATTTGCTGAATGAATGGCTAAAAACCATCCCCCCCAAAATCCGAGTGGATGTTAAACTATGTCTCTCTCGGTTCATTCACCTCATCCCCTAGACTTTTACGGAGCCTGTTCCCTGCGCCCAGCGCGAGGCTTCGTAATCACAGCTGCCGTGTGGCTATTGAGTGGCTACTGCGTGCTGAGGAAGGTCCGGGATACTGCCAGACATTTTCCTGACCTTTGTGAAGACCCCCTTGTGACAGAGGTTGATCCCATTTCATAAGAGAGAGAACGGAGCATGGTAGTAGCCGGCATTGACGAAGCGCGCACTGCGTGCCAGGCCCCGTCCTAAGTCTGTTACAATATACAGACTTCCCAAAGTCACATAAGTAGGTCTGCCAGGCCACAGGTCAGTAATCTTTCCACTTCTTCTCATTGCTTCAAAATACCCTGCCTTCCTCCAGAGACCCCAGTTTAGTGAGAAAGGCAGAACATACGAACGAGAAATGTTTAAACTGTGATAAAGGTGTGAAGCCATCGGATTCTGTAGAAATCGGGCTGGGGGAGAGGAATGGGGACGGGCCGGGGGGGGGGGGGGGGGGGTGGGGTGGTGGTGGTGGTGTAGAGGAGGTGCCGGGTGGGGAGGAAGGGCTGGAGGAGTTGGAGGAGCGCAGCGAGGCTTTGGAGAATGGCCGGGTGTTCACCAGACCTGTGGGAGAGGGGCTTTCTGGGAGCCAAGGGCAGGCCCGAAAACACTCGCGTTTTCGATGAATCGGTGAACACTTACCGAGCAACTACTGTGTGCTGGGTACTCTGATAGGTGCTGGGGATTCAGAGCTGAAATGAGCTTGGTTTGTTCCTCTCTGGAACAAAGAAAGAAACAGGTCCCACGGGAGTGGACGTTTCCTGATGGCAAAAGGTGACTGGAGAGGTAGGTGGCAGCTCCGTACCCACCCCACCCCCACCTGAGAGGTTTTGGGCCGTCTCCTGTAGGCTGTGGGGGGGCGTTGAAGCTTTTAGGCAGATGAGTGCCCTGGAGAATATGATTTTCGTTTGGTTGGTTTTTTCCAGAAGGTTAATCTGGAGATGGTCTTCCATCTTGAGCTTTAATTAAAGAACATTTTCATCATTGGTTTTATTGGTTTCTTCCTTTCTATCTGGAGTGACCCCTCTTCTAATTCTTTGTGCTGTTGGACTCTTCATAATGCCAGCTTCTGGACA
>NW_011888853.1:2609955-2612825 GCF_000151845.1 Pteropus vampyrus | reverse complement strand
TTTCTTCCTTTCTATCTGGAGTGACCCCTCTTCTAATTCTTTGTGCTGTTGGACTCTTCATAATGCCAGCTTCTGGACATGGTTCCATAGTGTAGTGGTTAGCACGTCTGCTTTACACACAGAAGGTCCTGGGTTCACGTCCCAGTGGAGCCACAGTCCGTGGTCTACGGCCATGCCACCCTAAACAAGCACGATGTCTGATCTCGGAAGTGAAGCAGAGTCGGGCCTGGTTAGTACTTGGATGGGAGACCACCTACACCTAAGAAGACTAGGTGCTGTAGGCATAAATAATAATAATAATAATAATAAATGCCAGCTCCTTTCTGCTTCAAACTAAGCTATGCCAGCTAATGCTTATCGAATAGCCGCCTTTTGATTTTGCTATGACTGCCTTTGCCATTAGAGTAGAAAGATCTTTTTGTTTCTGATAGAGCCAGGTAAGAGCTTTTTGTCACTCACTGGAGTCCGCTCACACTTGGAAATGGCTCATCCTTCTTAGATGGACTTGAGTTTTGAATCTTTCTTCTTTTCTTTTTTCTTTTCTCTGGTATCAGAATAGTTTTTTTGTTTGTTTGGTTGTTTTTTGTTTGTTTGTTTGTTTGTTTTTAACATTTTTGGCTGTTGTGGGCCATCAAAATGATTTTAAAACAAGTCAGTGCTTCATTAGGTTCATTTGGACGCTTATGCCGACTGACAGACTTTACTCTTCCAAAGTTTAATCGCCTTGTTTACACCTCTCTGTGAGCCCGTGAGTGGCTGAGCATGTCCTGAAACACTGGAGAGGGGCCTTGACCTTGACTTGGAAGCTTTTTCCCAAAGGAGCATCAACACTGGCCATTTTGTTGTTGTTGTTGTTTTATGTAGTAATCATTAAATATGCTTCATGTCGTACAGAGCAGACGTTTTCTAAAGACATCATAATTTCACATTAAGAAAGCAAATCCGTAACTTCCGATAGGTATGTAGAAATAGAGTCTTCGGGATGAATGCGGTACATTTCCCTTTTCTTTCCCCAAATGTTATTTAATAATAATAACAGCTAACACTTATCGAACAGTTACTGTTTGCCCGTCGTGGGTGTTCTAAGCTCTTCAGATGTATCATCTCATTTCGTCCTCAGCACCTTAAGGAGAAAGGCTCTCACTTCGCAAATGAGGAGCGTGAGGCACAAAGAATTTAAACAAAGCTTGCAAAGCCGGTAAGCGACTGAGTCAGGAACTGACCCCAGGCGTCCAGCTTCAGAGCCACCTCTGCCCTCAGGTCCGGCGGACTTGGGGACCCTGCCCACATCCTGTCTGTGAGTCTGTCTGAGCAGGTCGTCGAGGGCAGTCTGCGAGATGTGCAGTGACATCTAAAAGTAGACTGGGTGGCAACGGCGTGTCCTCTCGCAGCGCCTCCCGAGATGGCTCTCGGCGTGTAATTCCACCCGCCCATGTGACCTCTGGGTTTACCGGTGCCGCACGGCAGGCCGGGGGAAGGCCCCGGGATTGAGGAGCGACTCTGGCCTGAGTTCTGAAGAACTGACTTCTACTGTCTAGTAACGCATCTCCGGTGTCAGTGAATGAGCATTGGGTTGCAGAAGGAAGGGAACAGCCTGTTAAAGCCATCCGCTAGCTCTTTTTTTCCCAGAGAGAACAAAGATAGAGGTGAAAGATGTTGAAATAAATTCTTACATAAAATAGAAATGCCATAGGCTTCTTGGCTTCTGGGATCGTGGTATTTCCTGGCATTTCCGAATGATCAGAATCACTCGATGGAGCTGTCACTCCGCCCATGGTGTCTTCTGGAGCACCACCAAGCCACTGCTTAGGATAAGCCGTGAGAGTCAAATTTGTTATCAAGTCTTAAGGGTCGGATTTGAAATGCTAGAGTAGACGTATGCATAGAAAGATGGTTGAAGAGAGTTGAGTTAAGATTTCAAATTTTTTTTGGATCTCACCATGTAACACTTCGCAACCTTGGCGAGTCTCCCGCTGAGGCTCTCAGATTACCCAGTGGTAAGGTGGAGATGGTTCTGACTTTAGAGGAATGTAATGCTTGGAAAATGCTCCGACCCTGCTGGATGGAAAGGAGCCTGGAGCGATGTTGGCTGCACTCGCTAACCTTTCGGGTCAGTTATTTCTGCAGCTGCCGATAGTTCTGGATGGAGAGACTCGTCACTGGTTTTGGGATAACTGCTCTAAGTGGCGAGCGGGGCTCCTGCAGGCCTTTCTGCGCCGGTCTCTGTGCGGGAAGCTAAGATCCTTGTGTTTGTACATCACAGTCATTAAATGCTGAATCGAGACCTCCCTCCCCTTCCTGGGTGGTGGAAGGCCGGAGGCCGATCTTTTGCTCCTTTGTGGCCTTAGATTTTGTTTTGTAGGTAAATGAGGGCTAAAACTCTGAGCCAAGTAGAGGCTTAGTGAACCTTCGGACCGTGAGAAAATCAAGTGGTCCCTTGACTCCACCCGAGTTCAGATCTCTCCTCTCATCGTAGAGGAAAGCGGTTGACTTTGAGTCACACTCTACTACTCCACATCACCACGCGTGTCCTGTCACTGGGCCCCGTTGACACATTCGTCCTCCTCATGCTCCCTGCACAGCTGGCCTCAAGAACCACGCCGCACACCGGCGGGCTGTTCTTCCTCCTCTAAAAAGAAATAGACCCAAAAGTTGTACTTAAATCCGGCTTCCGTAGATCGGACCCTTGTATTCACATGTGTGCAGGGAGAGCGAGTTACTCCGAGGAGCCAGACAGCATATCCATTCGTGAAGCAGGGTTTTGCACGTATGGAGCGGTATGTCAGTCACGGTGCCAATCATTCATTCATTCATTCATTCATTCATTCTGTGAGTCAGACATTGTACGAGTCCCAGCACGTGCTAGCTAC
>NW_011888853.1:2601782-2608625 GCF_000151845.1 Pteropus vampyrus | reverse complement strand
CGGTATGTCAGTCACGGTGCCAATCATTCATTCATTCATTCATTCATTCATTCTGTGAGTCAGACATTGTACGAGTCCCAGCACGTGCTAGCTACCGGAATGCAGAGATGGAAAAGGCCCGGCCCCTGCCCTGAGGGGCTTGGGTGTCGGGGCCGCAGACTGCCCTTGACTGTGACGAGTCGTGGTGAGTTCTCTGAGAGAGACTGGGGGCCAGCCTGGGAGTGGCGTCCTTGAACCTGGAGGGGTGAGCGGGGTTCCCCGGTAGGAGAGCGGGAAGGTCACTGAGGTGGGATTAGCGGGCAACACGAGGCAGGGGGATGGCACACGAGCCACGTGTCTGTCTCCCGACTCTAATACTCCACGGTGACACTAGCTCCCTTTCGACACCAGCTGTGTGGGTTTCCCACTCATCGGGCAGGACTCGCGAAATAAATTGTAGTGTGTCTGTCCTACGAAATGGCATTCGGCCAAAAACAAGGCAGATCTGTATCCACTGAGGTGAAAATACGTTTGGGACCACATCGTTCACCGAAAAAAGCAAGTTGCTCTAGAGAACGTAGAGTCCCATTTCATCTCTGATAAAAATAACAGCGTATGACAATACGCGTGTGTATTTATTTTTATAGGCGCTTAAAACGTTCGTACGAGAACAAGGCATTTTAAACAGCTACAGTGGTCACTCTCGGGGTGCAGCGTCGCCCCCTCCTTGTTGTCGGTATTCCCCCCGGTGACCACGTGTTCATTTTCTTAATTAAAAGCATTTTAATTTCCTTAAAACACAGAGAAGGGACTGTCGCCGAGCAGAGGCGTGAAATAGGTCTAGAAGGACATGTAGAAGTAGCGGGATGAAGGAAGTTCATAAAATAATGGGTTTCTTTTTTTCTTTTTAGTGAACTGCAGGAAGGCCTCGGTCTGCTAAGCGGGGCCGGGGAGGGGTCGGGGGCTTGTGGAAAAATGACCGAAACATCAGAATAAGCACAGCGAGGCCCGGAGCCAGGTGACTTCTCTGTCTTGGATCACGGGTCGGTGTGGATGCGGCCTGCTCTCCAACAGCCCGAGAGTAAAAAGAAACCCAGACTATCAAGTTGCTAACCAGGGGAAGGAACGCACATGCTTTTTAAGGGCTCGGGGCTTTACAGACGGTCTTACTTAAAAAAGTTCTTACGAAGACCATCATTAACGATGCACCTCCCTGACATCTAGGCTCCCCCGCAGGTAACCGCCCCGCCCAGTTCAATAAGCCATCTTCCCAACCTTTCCTTTTCCCTTTTCGGGTTTTAAAAACACCGTGACAGAAAATTTAACATCTTAACCATTTCACGCGTATAGTTCAGCAGTAATAAGGACAGTCACATTGTTGTGCCACCAGTGAGCAGAAATCTTTTCATCTCTTAAAACTGACACTCCGTGCCCACTGACATTAGTTCCCCATCCTCCCCTCCCCCAGCCCCCGGCGGCCGCCTCTTCATTTTCTGTCTCCCTGGATTTGACTACTCTGAGCACCTCGTATCTTACGGTATTTGTCTTTTTGTGACTGACCGGCTTATTTCACTGAGCATAATGTCATCAAGCTTCATCCATATCGTAACACGAGTCAGAATTTCCCGTTTTTTAAGGCCGGATAATATTCCACCACGTGGACAGACTGTGTTTTGTCCATCTATTCGTTCGTCGACGGACACGTGGTGTACTTCCATCCCTTGGCGGTGGTGAACGGGGGTGTCAGCTTCGGTCCTAAGGCATACATGTGCACAGTGTTGGGCTAAGGGAGAAATGATTATTCAGTTTTAGAAAATTATATAAATGAAATGATTTTAGCTCTTCGATTTTAAAATTTAGCTTGTTTTTTATTCTTTGTTTTTTGTTTTTTATTCAAAAACAAAAACAAAAACAAAAAACCTTATTCTGTTTATGTTACTTTTTATCCTTAGTAAAGATAAAGAAATTATTTCAAATGCCTTTTTCCAGGGAAAGTTGCTTCGTGCCACTCGGCGAGTAAATACCAAATATGTGTAAACAAAGACTGTTTTGCAGTACGCAGATAACATCATCGTCATATTTCCAAATAACCACATCGTAGGCTTTAATCTAGAGTTAGTTTCAACTGTTTCTTGATTCCAGAGATAACACGAAGAAAAGCTGATTGCTTTTATTCGGAGGGCAGGATCGATTTTTGTCGTTAGGGTAGTTAAGAGCATAAAATATGAGACGCCACAGTAACTGTAAAGTTAACCACACCTTTGGAAAATAAGTTATAGCAGAAAATAAAGACAACTTTGAAAAGCTGGTTGGGTCCAAGCGCTTGCGACTGGCACGTGAGAGGGACTTTCGTGTGGCTGAGACTTTCTGTTCTGGTTTTCGGCCCCGAGACATCTCCTTCACGGAGCCGGTTTCTGCAGTAGACGGGTCATTGGGTGGATGGGCGTGGGGGGCGGATCATCGGTGTGAGCAGGCGACAGGGAGGCAGAGGCCGGCGAGCCACGTCGCAGACCGAGGCACCCGTGGCAAGGAGCGGTGCTCCGAAAGAAGTCAAAACCAGTCGATAGGGTCACCGCCCTACTTTTTAACTTTTTTTTTAAAAACAAGAAACAGCGGCTTTTGATTTCCTTTCTATTGTTGTTTTTTCTTTTCGCTTTTTTACTTAACGAATTGCGAAATATTTCTAAGTGTACAAACCATAGTAAACGTTTTAAAGGAACTGTAGACAAACACCTCGTGACCACACCCGGACCAAGATGGAACAGAGGGCTGCGCCCGCCCCGGCCGCCTCTGCGCTGCTGTGTCAAGCGGCAGCGTTACTGAGGGGGACCTCGCCGCGGGCCCCCCGACGGTGGGGTGGGCGTCTTTCCCTTGGCAGCGAAGTATCTTGGGGGAGATAGTTTGCAACGACTGGCTGGGTCTTTTTTTTAAATTCAAAAACCATCAGCTGAGCTTGCTCCTTTCCTTGGCTGAAGACGCCGCGCTGGCTGAGGTCAGCGAGGCGGGACGTCGCGTGTTAGGTCGACCACGTTGCTCTGAGATGTGAGACAGGCGTCATCACGGTTGCATCTGTCCGCAACTCCAGGGTAGAGCTGGACGGGTGAGAGTGGTAGGAAGGGGTTGCAGTGTAACCCGAAATTATGAGAAAGGAAAGGGCGTCTCTGGGGGAAGAGACGAACGGGGACGGCCACGGGTTTTGGTAGCCGTTCGCCTCGCGGGTCACCTTCGCTGTGTAAGAGTCTCAAAGCCAGTCCAGACTGCAAAACCGCACTGGGAGAAGGAAGGAGGAGGAGGCGGAGATTGTTCCTTCCTCTCTGTTTTTATCTTGATTCGGTTTGTGTATGAGTAGAGAAGACAGTTTTCTTTGGTGATCATTAGGCCACGATCTGCCCCCTCCCCTTACACACATCATCGATTGATTGGCGCTTTTAGTCATTCCTCATTTGCTTTACATGTTATTGATCATCTGTTTTATTCCAGGACAGCCTTCGTCACTAGGGATACAAAGACAAACACAATCCCCGCCTGGGGGCGCTCACCCTATGGCCAGGAGGAGCATCTCCCGGACCGCCCCCCCCCCAAGGACAGGGCCACTAGCGGGGTTCTGTGTGGGAGACCCACTGTAGCAGGCCTCCCCCTCTGAGCCTGCGGATCTTTTCTTACGAAGCCTGCTGTGCCAGTTCCGGAGCCGTGCAGTCTGGTCTTTTCTAAGCTCCCGAGAGGCCCCCTCCCCGCAGCGCGTGTTAGACCCAGGGCCGTTGCCCAGGTGTTAATTCTGTGTCCCGTGAGAGGATGTCCCCGTAGCAACAGGGTCTCCCTCCCCCAGCTTTATCTTCCACACCCCTCCATCCAGCACGCTCAGGACCCACGTCACACACGCTTCTAGATTCTGCCAGTGCGTGTGTCAGCCTGGTCCCTCCTCTCTTAGCAGGCCAGCGGGCCCCGGTTGAGTGATACAGAGAGGTGACCCCAATTTTGCTCTGGTGGCCAGGAGGGAAGGGAGGGCAGGCCCTTTGTAGGACGAGCATTGTCTTCTAAGCACTGGTCTTGTTTGAGACCGCCACGTAGTCTTCAAGCAAGGCGTGGGGCGGGGGACCCTCTGTCTCGCAGGGAGAGGGAGCAGGTCATTTTGCAGGCCCTGGGAATTGGGGTGCGTGGTTCTGGGGTACACATGCGCGGACATCCCCATCTCAAGCCTTGTGCTCTGCGCTTCCCATCAGGGCCCTGATTGGTTTGGCCAGTCGCCTGGGCTGAGAGTTCAGACTTCGTTTTAGTCCCGCTACTCCTCAAGATCAGGTCTCGTACCTGCAGGAGAGGCCAGGGGAGGCTGGCCGACTGTCATCCTGGGCTGCAGATGGTTGAGAGCCGCATCTGAAACTGTCAACGCGCTCTTAATAACAGCCACCCAGTCCCACAGCCCCGACCGTAACCATTTCTTCCAGAGACAGCAAACCCCGCGTCACACTGCGACAGCATGATAGAGAACACTCCTCAGTGAGGGGTCCCCACTGCCGTCTGGCTGGCGGGTGACCTACGCCCAAGTTCCACCCGAAGCGTCCAGCCTCTTATACCAGCTGGTTCAGGCCGGACTTCTGGAAGCAAACCTGAGCGTGAGCTTTGTGACCGCCGCTCACTGGGACGTGCTGGGGGGAAGGGCCAGACGGAGGCCAGACAGTGCGGGGAGGCGAAACTAAGCAGCGACACGATCCCCGGGAGAGCGCCGGAGTCCAACCTGGAGCAGAGCCGCCCCCGTCTCGCGGTTAAGCGGGTGGCCTCTGGTGTGCCGCGTTAGTGAGTCACCAGCTGCTGGCCGTCGTGCGGTGGCACAATGAGGGAGGAAGCGGCCCCTCTCGTGGACCGAGTGGCTCTGGTTCCTCATTCTTGGAGAAGGGGCAGCGATGGGCTGGGTGTGGGGAGCATTCTCAGCAGCTGGGGGATAGGAAGCCAGAGCTGGCAAGGGCAGGGCTGGGCACAGCACTGCGCGTGCCTCGTACACACCGCCCTAGCTTTTCAATTGAACAGTATGTCTCGGAGGTCATTCTAGAGCCATTTATACAGGGCTGGCTCGTCCTTTCGGAAAATTGTGTTTATTGAAGCATAACTATACTGAAAGGCAACGTTCAGTTGATGCTCCAGAGTGAACACTCTTTGGTGGCCAGCATCCCCATCAAGACTGAGAACACGGCCAGCCCCCTGAAACTCCCCTTGGGCCCCCTCCCAGTCGCTCCCTCCTACCCAAGGTAGCTGCGATCCTGCCTTCTCTCCTGGTCTGAACTGAATCTCAGTGGAACCATGAAGCGCGTGTCCATCTGTCTGGTTCCTTTCGCTCAGAATGTCCGGGAGACATCTATCTCCCGGCGTACGGCGACAGCACGTTCATTCCTGTTGGGTGTGTGTTCCGTGCGTGAATGGACCACAGTTCGTCCCCCCTGCTGTGTATAGCGTTTGGCATTCTGCTGTTTGGGACACTTTAGTTATGCTGCCGTGAACGGCCTACTATTCTGTGTGCTGTGCCGAGCACACGTGCGCATGTCTGTTAGGAGCGCACCTCCGAGTGGCATCGCAGCGACACACAGTAGATGCTACTCAACAATCTCCCAAAGCGACTGCACTGATTTCGCTCCCACCAGCTGAGTCTAGAGTCCCCGGCACCTACTCTGGTCCGTATTTTGCATTTCAGCCATTCCGATAGGTGTGTGTGCAGAATTAATTTTCATTTTCCTGATGACTCATGTAAAGTATCACATAGAGTAGAAAGGGAGTGAATCAGCAACATGATTTAGGCTTTAAAATGACAGGTGCAAGGATTTTCCTTCTGCAGAATTTTTCAGAGCAGCAGCTGTGATGCGATCTTGTGTTGCGCTAGAAATTTTCAACTTCCCTCGCTCTCGATCTGCGTGGAGCTCGCCCTTTTGCGTTCCCATGTCACATGTGCTTTCCTCTGTGTTAGCCTGAGGCCGAAGCTCCTGAGTGGTTCTTGCTGAATTCCGTAAAACTTCAGTATTTCCCATAGGCACAAAATTACTCAATGTGAGGCCAAGCCAAATCTGACAGGAAGGAGAACATTCTATGGAAACTCAAGCTGTTTCGCTTTACAGAATTTTCTTAGTTATCTGCATCCAGTTTCCGCTATAGGAATTTATGTTTTCTTTCAACACCAAAGTTTTACCTAAACTGGAAGGAAATCGAGTTGTGTCCAGTACGACGCAATCATGGAAGAGGTGAGCAGGTATTAACACAGGGACAATTCAAAGTAAGAGAGGCCTTTGTCTTCATATTCGAAGGGCTGCTCGGCATCTTACTCAGCCATGTCTCGCTTTCAGTAGAGCCGGCAGACTCATCTCAGCCCTCAGTGAAGTCTGGGGCCCCTCGCACTCATCGGACCCTGGGATCCCCCCTCCTCCTCATACTCACGAGAGGCTCATGTAGCAGCTGAGCGCAGGGCGATCTGTGCAAGCTGAGTGAGGCCTTTGGCTATTTTATGTAAGTGTCGTACGGAATGCGTCTTGTCATTCCGGAAGGGGCAAAACCACAGGGATAGGAAACAGGTCAGTGGGTGCCAGGGACTGGTGGGGACAGAGGGGTTGACAGCAGAGAGGCACGAGGAACGTTTGGGGTGACGCCAGTGTTTGCTTATGATGGTCGTTATACAGCTGTATGTATTCGTCAGAATTTATAGAACTGCATGCTAAAAAAGGGTGAATTTTACCTAGGTATACCTAACTTTAAAAAACACATCTACGCATCTTGAAAAGGAGCGGTGGATCATAGGTGTAAGTATTCTCCAAGGCCTGGTCCCCGCAGAGCCCAGGGAGCCCGTCCAGGCCGTGTGCCCCTTGGCGGTCCAGGCGCCTGTGTGCACAT
>NW_011888853.1:2586252-2597278 GCF_000151845.1 Pteropus vampyrus | reverse complement strand
GGCGTTCAGCAGCGGAACTAAAGCATGTGTCGTAGGAATTTCCTCGAAATTTCTTTGAAACCTACAGAAACAGTATGTACACTCTCACCTCTGTTTCCTGTTATCCGTCCTATCTTACGGGAAACTGTACTTACCGGTGTTGCATTTCAAAGAAAAATGTGGTTTACTTTTTCGGCTTTTAAAGAGATGCACAGTGGCAGTGGCCTTAAATTGTAACGAAACTGTTCTACAGGAGCCTATAAAAGTCAGACTTCGGCATCAAATAGCTTGATAACTGGCCACATGTAAGCAGCATCCGGAAGCAGCACACTTATTTCATTCTCTAAAATGGTCTTGCCGGGGCCAATCAGCTAAAATAGTAGCCCTGGTTGTTACAGACACCAATCAGACATAGGCTTTATCTTTGGAAAGTAGCACTGATAAGCCGGCTTTGGCATCGAGGCGCTATCATTACAGACCAGAAAGCAGTCCCTAGCTATGTTTTCCATTTACTAACGTTTTAAATGCTGTAAACACCAGAGCTTTAGCTCCCCCTCCTGATCCATACTGCAACATATTTTTAAAAGGAAGGAGGCGGGCGGGGGGAGCGTGCAGTTAGCTCAGGCACCTAACAGAAGTCATGATAAAAATAAGGGCCAGCAGGCGACATTTACAGTCTACGAAGCAAGCCGTTTCCCAGTTAACAGTTAAGCTGCTGTGTCCCAGCCCCAAACCACCCTCTAAACTTTGGCTCTGTGATGCCGCCTGCTGTGTTCTGAGTTCATCTATAGGTACTAGAGGGCCTGCAGGGCTGGGAGGAGAAGGGCGAGTTAGCTCACCCTTCACCTCCCAGCCTCAGGGGGCCTCCGGGACCTGATACCCCCAAGCTCTCCCCCTCGCTCCTTCAGACCTAGGAGCATAGCTGCTTCCTGCCATTGCTTTCTCTCTGTCAACTCAGTATCTTGTGGCGGTTCAGTGCTTTAATACCTGTTCGACCAGTTCCTTATACTAAAGTCTCCCCATTAAAATAACGGGCATGGTTTCTATTTTCCTGGCTGGACCTCGATTAGTACAGCCTTTAATCTCACAGATCATGAAGTGGCCGTCATGAAGCATATCTTACCGGTAAGGAAGTGGAGGCTTCGTGGGGTACAACCATCTGTCTAAAGTCCCACAGCCAAGACCTACACCTTCCCCCTTTGAGGTCCTCTGCTTGCCATTCCATTTCAACATTTCTCTTGCAGACCTTCTATTTAAAAGAAATAATTTTATACTTACAGAAGAATAGCAAAGATGGCGGAGAATTCCCACATACCTTTCACCACAGCTTTCTCTAGCGCTAGCATCTTGCCTAACTACGGTGTGTGGACCCAAACCGAAAATTCCCACAGGTGCACTTCCTATTTTAAAAACTACAGGTTCTCTTAGGGCCACACCAGATCAGAGGTACATAGTAGCTCATGACTTATTACTGGTGGCAGTGACCTTGACCACTTGGTCAAGGTGGCGTCTGTCAGGTTTACCCATTGCAAAGCTTTCCTTTTCCATAATTTGTCTGGTAGAGGCCAGTCGCTAAATCCTCTTGCTGATCTTCAACTTCCCAGTCAACTGTGGAGCTGTGCTTTCTTGACAGATTATTAACTAGCGCTTAAAGAATCTTCGTATTAACGGCCAAACCAAGATTATAAACCCAGGAGCCAAGACTAGTGATGTTAAGAGATGCGGTGTAGTGACTCCTGGGGACTTACTATCTGTTACACCATCTTTGCTCTGCGCCATGTTTAAACTTGGAGCTTGGCTATTTTTAGTCTCAGAAAGCTTGTGGTTAATGCTAGGACACCTGTTTACTCTTGATGAACTAGAATCGCCTCTGACAAGCCCCCAAAGATGTCCAGAAGCCCAGGGTCTTAGTAGCAGGCAGGAAATCTGAAAAAAGAGGAAAAGCCATTTAGAGGCGGCTGCCGAGAAGAGGAAAATCGGAGATGTTGAAGGATGTGGCTCAGGAATGGAGACATGCCAGGAGGGACCGAGAGGTGGCAGGTGACAGATGCGGAGGGATGCAGCAGTGTCAGGTAGGAGGCCAAGGGAGGGATGTGGATGGAACACAGGACGAGGGAGCTGCCAGTGACGTAAGTCAGCCTTGGAGCTGGACTCCGGACGTGACATGTTGTGGATAATGTATTTTGTCTCTGAGATACATCATCTAGAAGATGACGGTTAGACTTCTTTGGGGAGGGGGGAAAAAAAGGTATGTTGTGTATTTTAAAATACTAATTTTGACTAATACTGGTAAGCTTGCCTTTCTAGGCATATTATTTGTGTACAGCATCGGGCATCTCAAAATTTCTTTCTTATAAGTAGATTCTTAATTGTGAGCTTGTTTCTGCAGCTCCCGACCAGGCATCCAGAATGAGGTGCTTGTCTGAAAGGTTTAGCTTCTCTGACCGTTAGTCATTATTTGCCAGCTCGCTGGAGGGAAAAGTCGACTGTGTCTGCTTGATTGAAAGCACTTCTTTTTCTCTTTTAAATCTCCTTAAAATTAGCGGCCGTTAGGTAAAATCCTTTGTATCTAAAAACAGCTCATTTCGAGAAGGTATTTTTATTTTGGAAGCGTGGTGCACTTAGGGAGCGTATTCTTCTGCCAGGAGGGTCCTGTGTCTAGGCATATTGGGGCTTCCTCTTAGTGGAGAACTGGAAGTCCAGTGGGTTTCATTTGTCATCAGAGCAGCACACATAGCCCCATAGGTGCTTTTGATGTCCGAGTGGTACTGAAGAAGTCGTGTGATCTCAAGGCTCCCAAACAAAATGAGTCAGGACCTGACCATAAATGAAGAGAGCACATGGCCTGCGATGGTCGTCGACACAGATCTGTGCGATTTTGTGATGGGCGCCTTGCTCTGCAGTGGATTCTTCACGTTTTTCTTATCACCTGTTAGGGCGAACAGAGAGAATCGGTTGATCGGGCATACTCATCCTGGGATTTAAATATTTTAGAAAAGGTCAGCATTAGATGTGATGTCACATAGCCATGACATTGGTCCCGTGTGCTCCCTGCCAGGGGACCTAGCAGAGGAATTAACAGACTATAAATAGATGGCCTTCTTGGATCGATTGCTCGGGTAACCAAACCTGGACACAGAGCATCTTTGTGCCAAGGTCATCTTCTGACACCCTCTTGGTGTCTCCCTGACATCTGTGATTTGTGTGAAAAGCATGTCTCGCACCTCGTCAGCTTCACGATCACCTTTCTACACTGGCTATTTAACTCCCCAGGAGGATTGGATGGAAACTTAGTAAAATTTTACTGCTACAAATATAGCTCCTTGACATTCTCGCGTACTGCGGGCACAATACAGTCTGTCTCAGGGCTGCAGCTGGTTAAATAGGCAAATTTGTATTCATTTTTCAGCATTCACTCAGAAACTAAACTGTTCTCCCCTGACACCGATCTAAGAAAATGTCCTGAAGCATCATCACGGGTCTAAAAATATCCGCTGGTAAGTCTTGGACACACTACATTTCTGAGAAGAGAGGAAGTAGAGAAAGCTGAGAAAATAACCAGGCATCAGATAAAAAGGAACCGAGATTTAAATATAAAAGCCTTAAAATCTATTTTAAAAAGGGTTTGTGTAGTGCTGTAAATGAGCAATGCATATGACTCCAGCTGTCTGTTTCCATAGTAACTATTCTTTGGTTATTTGGCACAAATATTATATACAGCTGCTAATATATAAAATGAGTACTTTTTAAATTATGAATTGTCTCAAATTTCTTTCTCTTCGAGAGCAGAGTCTTGGCATTTGGGGCTTTTTCTAAGTAGAAACTGCATTAGTGCGTGTTAATCTGTGTTCTTTTATCCCCGTTTTTCCCCCCCGTTAAGATTCCTGTCAAGGAATGGTCATTGTATCATTATTTGTATTGACCTGCAAACGACTGAGTGTTCATCAGTGAAAGGTTAATGAGTAAATGACGGGTTCGAGGTAGGCGTCTCTGAAATGGAGCCAGGGCTCCTTGGAGACCTGATTGAGTCGAGGGGTAGGACAGGGAGAACACAAGGTGAACCTGGACTACCCTGTGGTTCCAGAAAGTAAGGAAGGGCTCAAAACCTGTTGGGGGCACGTGAGGCGCCAGCCCGAAGGAGCATCCCAGTCGGGAATGCCGCACGCCTACGATCAGGCCTGAATCGAGCAGCAAATTTTAGCAAATTATGTACTTTTCCAAAAAAAACCCTTTTTATTGAAGTTAATTATTGACTTTTATGCATGGATTGTAGTCCTTTTTCTAGGCCCAATAATTTACGACTGAAATAAGATATCCTACTATCTCATAAGCATTGTGGCCATATTTTCTACAACAGAAATGTGAGTGCATCCATAGGGGCAGTTTAACAAAATATTTGACATTATAATGACTTTGAAAAAATCTAGTATGTGTGGTCAATATATACCTACATATACGTGTGTGTGCGCGCACGCACACACACACGCACATGCACACGCACGCACACACACGCACACACGCACGCACGCACACACACGCACACACACACTGCCCCTTCCATTCCATCTAAACCGGCAGTTCCACGTTTGGTCACCAGGTGGGGCTTTGCCGATGGAAGGCAAAGGTAAAAAGGAAACTGATCAACTCCAGGATAAAAGGCCAAAGAGGAACTTGCTCAGGATTCACGCGGAGCCTTGATTGACAGCCCACTGGGTCCCATTGAAAGAGTTCAGCTGGCTGAGCCTCTCCTATACTCCCGTCCTGTGCTGGAGGCGTTTGGGGTTTAAATTATTCTGAGGTTTGGGCTGATGTCAGTGCAGACACGGCAGGCGGGTCCCAGGAGGGGGCTGCACTGAGTGCGGTGCACCAGATGCAAGCCGTCGGGGTTAGGGGCCCCTTACCGACAGAACTGAGAGAGGTGTGGCTGATCCGTCACTGAGCCTGGGCCCGCACTGTCTGCAGGGCATAGCGAGAGTTGAATGAATGGGGAAGCGTCTTTGTCCTTTGAAAATAATATAGAGGTGAAACCGCTGTGCCTCAGAAACACCTATCAGTAGCGCGCACTTGAGCTTGGGCAGAAGGTGGACAGCGACCGGCGCCACTGCGGCTGCCAGCGCCACTCTGTCACCATGGTACCCTGAATGTCCGTTTGCGTCTTCCACGGGTGCTGTTAGATCTGACAGACAAAGGGATTTTGTCACGCTGTGCTCTAGGACAGCTCTTCTCTGAGAAGACCTCAGATACTCCTGTTAAAACTTAAAAGGAGTGTGGCATTAGGTGTGTTTTTGTATGTACCGCTGCCTAAGGGTGTCATCCAGAGTTTCGACTCGTTTCCAGAACTTCTCCGTGCCTTTCGCAGCCAAGCTCCAAGTTTAACGCTCAGACTCTGCCTCTACTCAGGTTCCTGGGACATCCCGGGACCAGGCGGCCCCCCGAGGTGGCCAGGAGAGAGGGAGCGTGGCTTTTGGATTTCAGTCCCAGCTCTGCTACTCATCAGCCCTGGGACCTTCAATAATTACACTACTTCTGAGCCTCAGTTTCTTTGTAAGCAAAACGGGGATGTTACTACTGATGGCCTTCATTTATTCAGTCAGTCGACATATTTTTTAGTTCCTCCTGCAAGTCAGGCTGTCCTCCGGGCATTTATCATCTGGTAGGCAGGGTAGACACGTCTGTTAGCGTTGAGAATAATAAATAAGAATATCTAAACTAGAGATGGCGATGCTGACGGGGCACATACTTAATGCCACCGAACGGCATGCTCTAAATGGTTAAGGTGATGAATTTCATGTTATGTGTCTTTTACCACAATTAGATAAAGTAAAATTTAAAGATATATCTAAAGAACCCAGCATGATGCCTGGCACATAGTAGGTACTCAGCAGACATCTTAATTAGAGAACGAGCAGTGACAAGCCAGACCAGCTGGAACCTTTTCTCTCCACACGAGCGCCCTGGCACAACCAGGCCAGGAAACGGGAGGAAGGGGACTTTTGTGTCTTGAACACAACACGCCCCCAGGCCCACAGCCGGAGAAAGAAAGCCACTAGCCATGTGCGGACTTCCTGCCTCAGGCTCAGTGCGGGCTTGTGGACTGCCCTCAGACGTCGTCCTAGGGTAAATAAACTCTTAACAGCCTTATGGAGGATAGTGAAAGGCAGTGTCTAAATGCTGTTTCACTTTTCATAATGAAGACAGGCTTAAGGCCAAGACTACTGGATGAAGAATGACATTTGGTCTGCTCAGGGGATTACAGACCAAGCCTTACGGGTCGTGAAAGAGAATCAAGGCTCAGGTAATATTCTAAATGGAAGACGAAGGGCACAAAGTTTCTTATTTATTTGTTTGTTTCCTCTTTGCTTTTGTTTTTCTTTTTTTGGAGGGTATGGAGGAGGAAAGGAAAAGAGCGAAGGAAGAACCATCTTTTTTTTTTTTTTTTTTTAACTCAGGCTCACTCCCAAGTACCTGTGCAAATGAGTATGATTAACTCTGCTACTCCTGAAAAAAAGTTTTAATCCCAAAGTCATTTATTTTGGCTTTAGAATAGACTAGCATTTATGTCAGATTTTCCTGCCTAATTACTTTCTGCTTAAGCTTATTTTAAAATTGTTTTAAATTCCTTTAGTGTGACAGCCCAGGAACGTGGGAGGTGGGGCGATGGGCCACAGATGGGATCTGAACCAGGATTTCAGCTTCCCGGTCTAAAAGCTTCCTGACACGCTTCTAGCTGGAGAGCAGACTTAGAATCAGCTTTCTGGACAACAGTTTGGCAAAATATTTTTCAAAGTCTTAAAAAATATGCTTACTCTTTGATCCAGTAATTCTATTTCTAGGAATTTGTCCTAAGGAAGTAATCAAACAAACATGCAGACATGTAAGAACGAGGCATTCGCCACAACATTTATGTCAAAACAAAAGGAAAAAAAAGTAAAGCCAACTTAAAACATCAAATAATATAGAATTAATTAAAGTGTGCTCCTCTCTCTAATATGTGTAGTCATGTCAGCAAGTTATAGACTTTAAAGATGTTTTACCTCGTCTTCCTAAGTGAAAAAGACTATAAAATAGTGTGTCCGGTTTAAAACAGCGTGTAGAGACACAGGTAGATGAGTGGATGGATGCCTCGCTGTGAAGACTCTGCAGTCTTAACTCTGGTGTCTCTGAGTGGCAAAACGATGGCCGATTTTGTACCTTTTTGTGTTTTTTAAGTTTTCTGCTCAAACTTATAATGACATGTTTAATGTATCAGTGAAGAAGTTTAATGTATCAGTGCTGTCCCCATGCACGCCTGAGTGCACATCTGATCATTTAGATCCAACGTGTATTTTGAGTCACGTTCATGCACATGAATTACCAGCAATCGTGCCGAATCCAGACCATCGCATGTACCGCAGGTTAAACTATGTTTTCCAAGTGAAGGAGCCACATTCGGCAAACATCGGTGAAGGCACAATTCGAGTGTCACGTGAGTGTCCAGTTTTCTGAAACCAGCAGCAGGAGGCAGACTCCTCCAGGTGTGCCACAGGTTTGCGAGCTGCGAGGACTGTAGGTTTTCTGTGAATTATGCGCAAAAAAAAAATGTATTGCCCAAATAACATCAGAACAATACTGGACACATTTTCCATCATTCTTAATCTCCCGGAAGCAATTTCCAGTTACATTTGTTACTATTTTCCCTTTATCTCCTCATTACCGAACTCAATCCAGATGTCTCAATGGGGAAAGAGCGAAAATGTAAGGAAAATGCTCGACAACTGGAAAGAAGCCTTTGATAACCCCGGAGAGCTCTTGACTCGCATCTCTGCCCCACATGGTCAGCGTCAGCAGACGTGCCGTGTGCTGACTGCACGCCCGGCTCCCTGCCCGTGGCGGGTTCTCCTTCGTTTGCATTTCCTGAATTCCTAAGACACCGTGTGGCTTCACTGAAGGCAAAGCCTTGCAGGTCTGGCTCCCTGTCATCTAAGGTCAGATGGGAAAGCCTTTTGTGATTCAGTCGGCCACGGTGTGTCCTTCCGTACGTGGAACTTGGGTGGTCTTTATGAGTTATCCGCATCTCGAATGCCGATTCGGATAAGCTTCACATAAAGGGAAAAGCAGATCAATCTAGTTCATTTCAGGCCAGATCGAACCCCAGTTTTATCACTAGCCGTGACCTTGAGCGAGTTCACGTGACATGTCAGATCTCAGTGTCCTCACGTGGTTAGGAGATGGGCGGCCGCCCACCTCACTGCACAAGGCTGTTCTTTGTCACCCGGGGAACCCTGTACCAGCGAGGGACAGTTGTTGATCCCTATAAACTCACCGCCTTCCCCCTCTTTGTTTCTGACAGTTTCCTTATGCTGCGCCACCTCCCCAGGAGCCAGTGAAGACTCTGAGGAGCCTGATCAACATCCGAAAGGACACTCTAAGGCTCGTCAAGTAAGTCCGGGGGCCCGGCCAGGCCCAGGTGCCCTCCCCCGGGCAGGGGCAGCCAGCTGCCCTAAGAGACTCGCAGATACGGTCATGCGCAGCCCAGAGCCTGACTCGGGCGCTGAGAGGGGCATCCCGTCCACCAGGATCGGGGCTCACTGCATCTAGCTTGCTTACACCTCCTGTCACATCTGTGCTTGCGAAGGACCTCCCAGGAAGCAGTCATTGTCCCTATTTTATGAAATTTTTGTTAAAAGAAAGAATTATTGAAGGGGAAAAAAAACCAAAATTTGCAGATACCTCAACACGCCTATGCAAAAATGGGATATTTCAACTCGGGATATGAAATCCCTATTTATCGCTTGCATTTAGTTTTTTATTTATTCTTGATGTCATCTGCCCTTCCTCTGAGGAACACAAAGTGTCTCGGGTTGGCTTTTTAATCATTGCCATCAATACTATTCACCATTGATTTGCCTGCTCTGTGTTGTCCCCGAGGTAGTGTCATTTTAAAGCCAAGGACGTGCTCCAGCTAGCCCATCTGTCTACTTAGGCTCACTGGTTCCCCGGGAGACAGGTTTGGTGAGGGCGAATCCGAAGTCCCATAGTTTTCTGGATGGACAGGGAAGATGACTCAGATTGTTTCACGCTTGTATAGGTCAGCCTTATGAGCATGAGGAAGTTTGTTTCTGATAGTTTTGTTGCGATATCACAGCTGTATTGAGATAGAGTTCACGTGCCATACAATTCACCCATTTAAAACATGCAGTTCAGTGGTTTTTAGTGTATTGACAGACTCGTGCAATCCCCACCACTGTCTACCTTGAGAACATTTCATCGCCCCCAAAGACACCCCATGCACGTTAGCAGTCACGGCCCATTTCCCCCCAAGCCCCCTTTCTAGGTCTAAATGACCACTAATCTATTTTCTGTCTCTCTCTCTTGATTTTTATATTTTATTTGTCCCTGAACTTTTGACCTCTTCCCTGACCACTCTCCCGCCCCTGGGGTCCACTCTGGGGACAAGGGAGCCAAGGAGATACTCTTGCTGCAGTACCGGCTACCGCTGGGCGGTGCCCCTCCCAGGGGACAGAATAGACTGGGTGACCTTCCAGCAGTCAGCTACTCTGTGCACGCTCGTCACACGTGGCCTGCCCGTGTATTTAATGGAGACGGGTGCAGGGGCCCGATGTGGCAGCCTGGCCACAGCTCGGGGACAGCGAGGTGGCCACGATGTGCTGGAACCCGGCTTGGGAGCACAAGCCCGTTTCGCTCCCCGCTCCGTGGCTGCCTGCTCGAGTAAGGCTCTGAGCTTCAGGTTTTCATGGGTAAAAAAGCGATATGACATGCTACCTTCCATGGCCATTGTCAAAAGTCAATAAGATAATGGAAGGGGAGCACCTGGTGCTCAATCAAGGTTAAGGGGAAGGGTTTGGGTTTTGTTTTTTCTAAGAGCCTGGGAATAAATTCTGGTTCTCAGGTTCCCAGCCAAAGATGGAGGATTGAACATCTACTTTTGCTTCTCCTGTCAAAACCCCACTGAATAGTGATCAGACCTTTTCTAAAAGCATAAATCCACAAGAATTGGGAGAATGGGAAGGAGCAGCAGCAACAAAACTTTAGAAGCTGGAACTCGAGGGCGTAGGTTAAGTAATTCAGCAGATCCAAGAAGTCAGAACCCTGAGTGAGCAGAAGGAAAAGCCGAGAATCACCCAGTTTGGGCTGTGATATCCCCAAGGGCACAGGCACTGGCAGTACCAGCTACCTATGGACGTCGGGGTGGAAGGCTAGAGGGAGGAGGACCCGCGGGAAGTCGGCTTACGAGGCAGTCAGGTCCCCTCCCTCACACTGTACCACTGGGACTGCCCTTCTCACACCCCGGCCAAAGGCTGGCAGATGATTCTCAACAGAATCTCCGGACTTGGGAGCCCCGGGCACAGGTAAGGGCTGGACTCAGTACTAAAACAGGAGGATTAAGTGAATTGAGGCTCACTGGATACTGAGCCCTCTGACCTGCCCCGCACCCCCAATCCCAGAATGCCGGCAAGCGGGCCTTTGTCAGAGGACAGGAAAACTGTTTGCTGGGGAATCAGACCACCCCCCCAGATGGGAAGACCAAAGAGACTGGCCCTGGAGGTTCCTGGACAGACCCAGATGAGTCGCCCCCAGGAGAGCCTAGTGTCCCCAAGCCCCACTATGCACTCAGAGTTCCAATCAGGGGGTTTAAATTTCTTAAACATGAGCAGACAACCAAAGATTCTTGGATGTGTAAGTAACATCTATAATATGAAACACAGTGGCAAAAAAAACCAACAGGAAGGGAACCACTAAGTGGAGACAAAAACTCTACAGGGAGAGGAAGACTTTATTTACAGCCTCAGAGACAGTGTTGTCTTCTTGGCCCATGGACGCAATGACACAAAGCATTTAGGGAACAAAAAAATGCTCATAGAGATTAAAAACATGGTAGCAGAAATAAAACAAAAAAAATCCATAGAATGAGGAAGAAAAGTTGAAATATTCTAGGAAGTGGAACTAACCTAGGATTCTCTCCTCAGCCAGACTTTCAGTTAAGCACGACTGTACGATAAAATCTCTCGGAAAGTTTATCCCCCTCGACACACCCTTTTTCAGGAAG
>NW_011888853.1:2577421-2584597 GCF_000151845.1 Pteropus vampyrus | reverse complement strand
GTGGGTCGCACAGATCAGTTTAATAGCATTACCAGCAAGAGCAAAGGAAATAGGTAATAAAGGAGGTCTGGTCTTTTCGATCGTATTCCCAGAGCCTGCTGATAATTGAAAACAGGCCCGAGACCGAGGAAAAGGTCGGGTCCATCTGGGCCAGATGCTAACTCTTGCTTTGCCTCCCACTTTGATCGACAGCTATATCCCCAAAGACAACCGCCTGCAGTCGGAGACGGTGCACTACAAGCGAGGGGTGTGCCAACAGTTCTGCCTGCCCTCCCACACCGTGGACCCCTCGGAGTGGGCTGAAGAGGAGGTGAGCTGCCCCCCGGATGGGGTCGACAGGCCGCTGGGAGAAAACCAGGGCGAGTTCCGCTCATAGCCCCGGACGGGCCCGGGAGCTCGTGAGGGCCGCCCAGGCGCCCCAAGGTCATGCTCACCTTCAGCCTTATAACTTCCTCATACCCTTAAAAGGATGCGCCAAACCTCAAAATTTTTCTGTTCCAAAGTAGCCCGTCAGCCTGGGATATTTCAAGACATCCGTGCTCAAAGTAAAGAACCTGCACGTTCCACAGCTGTGATTTTAAAAAGAACCGGTGGACAACGGTCCGACAGTCGGACTTGGGTCGTTCCGAGGCTGGTGAAGGAGGGGCGGCGATGAGCTTCTGGTCGACCCCTCCCTCCCTGGTGGATTTCTCTGCTGCTTAAGCCCATTAAGGCCTTTGTTTGTTTGTTTGTTTCTTTTCTGTCCCTTCAGCTTGGCTTCGATCTGGACCGGGAGGTGTACCCCTTAGTGGTCCATGCCGTGGTGGACGAAGGAGACGGTAAGAGCGCCCTCTGTCTTCTGCCGTACACACTGCCCTTTGGTGGCACAAGGCCTGACAGCTTCTCTGCGGGTGTCGGTCAGCAGCCTCTGACCCCCCCATATACACACACGCACACACGCACACACGCGCACACGCGCACACGCGCACACGCACACACGCGCGTCCCCAAGCTCCTGGGGCTGACAAGGACACCACTGGGATCCAGAACGGGGCCTCTCGTGACAGCCCGGACGGTTTGCCCGATGGCAGGGCATCGGGGAGGGTTGGTGGGCGTCGCGGTGCATTGTGTGGTTTTCTTCTTCATCCGTGCGCCTTGATTTCCTCCAGAGTATTTCGGCCATTGCCACGTACTGCTGGGCACTTTCGAAAAGGTAGGGCCTCACTTTACTGTGTTTACCTGTGTTGCTGTTTGCCGTGCACCCCGTTTGCCGGCCGCCTGAGCTCGGCGAGTGGGGCTGGCTCGGGGGGTGCTGCGGGGGAGTTGAAGGGACACCACACCGGGGGCGACACTGGAGTCTGGTTCCGGCTGTGCCACCAACTCGCCACGTGGCTCCCCACCCCATAGGCCTCGCTTCCTCTTCTTCAGCCGGAGGGGTTGGGCCAGACCCTCAGAAGACCCCCGCCGGCTTCGGGGGTCTGTGACGCCACGCTGCGGGTGTGCGGGGAGCACGTGTCACTGGGAGAAGTAACGAAAGAACAGCTGGCACTGCGCTGCCCTGCTCCCTCGTCCTAACGGTCCCGTTTCCATTCCAGCACTCGGACGGGACTTTCTGCGTCAAGCCCCTCAAGCAGAAGCAAGTGGTGAGTGTCTGAGGACCGGGCACTGTCGGTGTCTTTGTCTCTCTTTTCTTTTCTTTCTTCTTTCTTTCTTCTTCTCTCTCTCTCTCTCTCTCTCACTCTTTGCTAAGTGCTCTTCTTTCCCATCCCCCCGCACCCGCCGTTTTGTTTTTCATCAAAGAAGAAAAGATAAAAAAAGCCGCACTTTTGTGTGTTAGGAACTACTTGGGTGGCCTGAAAGGAATACTGATCTGGGGGGTCTTTATGGTTCCCGAATTGTTGGCATTAAGGCATCCATCCTCCGAGCAAAGGACTTGAGAAATGAAAGGACAAGATTTGTCTCCTGTCATTCGGTTGAGGGAGAAGTCTTTTTATCTAAAATGCCAGGCCTGAAACATTTCGGGCTAAAGGATGCGGTGCTGGTGTCCAATTCAGGCCAAGCAGAGCTCTCGGCTTAACTTGTCCCACCATGACTTTTCTGAAATTCAAAGTGTGCTGGCCATCTGCCCCCTTCCAAAATGATCAGCAGGTCATGCCCGTGTCTGCCAGAAGCCCTAACCCCCTGCTGTCTGCCCGCACTTCCTCTCCGCTCTTGCAGGAGGAGGAGAGTCACAGAGAGTGAGGAGCAGAGAGTGTTGGCATCGGCACCCCGCAGACAGATCTCCGAAATCCTCCTTTCATTCTTTTGGGTCAAGTGCTCTCCCCTCTCAGTGAGGTCAATAGAAGTCAATAATACTTTAGTATAAATTTGTCGACGGTGTCCTTTCTAACGTAATCACTAAGTTCAAACAGGTTTTCAGAGAGGCAGAGGAGGAGACAGATCCCGGGCCCAGGGTACTGCCCGCAAAAGCCAGGCCTCGGCGAGCAGCCTCCTGGGGAGGCCTCGTTCTCCAGGAGGCCGGGATGGCTAGCGGAGCTCAAGGACACGGTTTGTGTATGGTCCCGATGCTAGACTGGCATTAGCCACAGACTTCATCAGACTGGAGAGTAGGACAGGAAATCAGTGTCGGCCTCGGTCTCAGGGGAGCGGATGGGTGGGCCAGGGCTCAGTGGGAGTCGGCTCGCATAAAGAAGCAAGGGGAGGGCCAGCTTTGGCTCCACCTGGCCCAGGCCAACGGGAGCGGAACTGGACGTGGAAGCTGGGGTTTTAAGAAACGGGGCCGGGAGGGGTGATTCTGCTGCGTGTCGGAGATGGGGTGGCTCCGTGGCGGGGGCGGGGGCCCCGCCGGCCTCTCTCTCAAGGTCATGCTTTTTCCCCATCCCCTCTTTTTCTTGCCTATTCCTTCTCCTCATGCTTTTTCTCTTTTCCATCCTTTTATTTTTATAACGTCTAAACCTAACTTTTATTCCATAGCTAACGCTCTTACTCTGATGCATTTTCCTCCACCTTTTTCTAATCTACGCCTTTCTTAACTGTCTGTCATCGTGAGGGGCCGGGCACGTATGATGGCTGGATCGGTGAACTTCTGCGTTCCCCGTCAGGCATAATGGCGGGAGAATGAAACGTTTGGTTCTCTTTCCCCTCTCAAAGAGAAAACATAAGTAGAGAAAAGCATCCTTTCCCTGGCTGGGCCTTCGATGTTTTCCACTGTGAATCAGTAGTCCTTGGTTACCAAGGGGGGCTGGGGGAGGCATTCCTACCCTCATCTCTCAGCAGAGCCAGCCTGCCCTTGAACGTCTCCATTTGCTCTTCAGGTAGACGGGGTCAGCTACCTCCTCCAGGAGATCTACGGAATCGAAAACAAGTACAACACGCAAGACTCCAAGGCAAGTTCTGCCCCAGATGCCGAGTGTACACTTCCCAGGAGGCAGAGCGAGAGATGCTCTGAGGAAGCCAGGATCTGGGAATGTCACGTGCCAAACTCTGGAAGCTGCTCAGTCCTAGGAGGGTGTTTCCTTGTTCCTCCTTTCAGATGATTATACTTATACCACTTTGGAAATGGAAAGAAAAAAAAAAGCTGGCTTGGATTAGTCCTTCTGCAGGGCTCCGTTCCCTCTGCTTCCTGGCAGCGTTCTTTACTGCCCTCCCCCTCCGTGTGGTCTCCTAGGCCCTGAGCTCAGGCTGTCACAGGGGCCAGGTCTGAGCCTCATGGGATGAGCTTGAGGTAGCAGTTCCCAGAATCAGTGAAGCTGAGTATGCAAACTCACTTGGTCGACTATAAAGTCCAATGTAAATGTAAGATTTTGTTCTTAGTATTTGTCTCAGTCCTTTAGGCAAGCTGCCTTATAAAGCACGGGACGTACTTTGTGTCTCGGTGTCATCGCCTCAATTTCTGTCTCCCCGGCCAGGTGGCTGAGGACGAAGTGAGTGATAACAGTGCCGAGTGTGTGGTGTGTCTCTCGGACGTCCGGGACACCTTGATTCTGCCCTGTCGCCACCTCTGCCTGTGTAACACCTGTGCAGACACCCTGCGCTACCAGGCCAACAACTGCCCCATCTGCCGACTGCGTAAGCCCCAGAGCAGAAGGGACCTCGCCGGGTCCGCTGACTGAATGGCACTGGGAGGAGGGGTCACGGTTTCTGTCTGACCCCTGCAGCCGGACGCACCGATTGCCTGTTTTCGTCTTCACAGCCTTCCGGGCACTGCTTCAGATCCGAGCCATGAGGAAAAAATTGGGCCCCTTGTCCCCGACCAGCTTTAACCCCATCATCTCATCCCAGACATCAGACTCGGAAGAGCATTCAGTAAGTTGGGCTCAGAACCATGACCCCCCCGCCCCGTGAAGCAAACCCCGTAGGCTTTTTGCTGGCTTATCTCACCTCCTGTCCTTCTCTACGCAACTTTGTGGCAAGTAATTAAACCTCGGTGCACGGGAGTGGTCAGTAAGCCGACTGACACCACGTTGCGTTAAAACCGACCAGTAATACAAGGGAAAATTGGATACCAACCATGAACATGCCTTTTTCTCCTTGGGAGCTCCGGGTCCACTAGGTGCATGCAGTTTCACTTCAACGGATTCTGCCTGGGACTCCCGCAGGCGGGAGGATCTGAATACAGTTTGCTCTCTTTATCTGAACCCTCGAAGAAAGTGACGGCTTTTCTTGATCCCTTTTCATGGCATCAGCGGCTGGGAGCCAAATAGATGACATAATTCACCTCGGTTTCAGAGAGGCAGTGACTGTGTCCGCGTAGAGCCTCAAAGCCTTGTGGTTAGTGATAGACAACCAGGTACTGCCCTCCTTTAGATGAACACAGATTTACTATTCAGAAGGCGGTCCTGGGATAATCAGCTAGCTATTCGAGGAGGAAAAGTCAGTTTAGCACTTTACTCCTTACCAGATACCAAGTTCCAGATGGAGTAACTAGCTAACTATTATTAAAAAACGAAGCCAACTAAACAGAACGTTAAAAACCTAGAGTAAATTATAGATGACTTTTTGGCTGACTTTGGATGGAGGAGGGCTCTCTGAGCTTAAAAGCAATGGAGCATTACAAAAAGAGGATATGCAGATTTTACCACATAAAAATTTTTTAATTCCAAATGTGTACAAGTTGGCCCAAATGAAAAGGCAAAAAACAAATCATTTAAAGAAAAAAATGTATTCGCAATATTTACATCAGAGGAAAGGCTAATATCTTTGCGTAGTTTACGAATGATATAATAGATAAATGTACAAAGGATACAAAAAAAATTCTCAAAAGAGGAAACAGCTGGTTAACAGTCTCTTTTTTTAATAAACCACATTACAAATCAACAATATGCAAATTAATGTGAGATACCATTTCTCACCTTTCAAATTTATGAACTATTTTAAAAATAACCCTGTTGGCAGAATCAAATAGATTTTCGGTACTGCTTGTAGGAGCGTAACTAGAAAGATCACCGAAAAGAATAAACAGCTCTTATATATCAAGAGCCTTATAAACATTAGTATCTGGTATCTAAAGTCTAAAAATTTAATACCAAGAAGATAATCTGAAGAGAAGAGATTTATGCACGAAGATGTTCCTCAAAATACAGTTAACAGTAGGAGATTCTGACACAGTTAAATGCCTGGCACCAGTGGACAGTTAGGAAACTCACAGTATCTACAAAAAGGAAAATACACACCCGAAGGAAAATATTTCTATTCGGTGAAATAACAAGGTATGAAGTTGTTATTTACAGATCGGTTTTAACTGACCATGTAAACACTACAGAGAAAAACGTTGGAAGAAAATACACCAGAATGCTAATAGAAGTTATTACTTTGGGTGATTCGATGACTGATTTTTTTTCCCCCTCTTTTCTACTCTTCTGGAATTCCCAAATTTCCTGTTATAATTTTCTATTACCATCAGAGAAATCAACATTACGAAGTTCGTCTATAAGCCGAATCTAGGAATAATACATCGTGGTTCTCTGACATTTTGTCTTTCTTCGGCCTCTGGTACAGGAGCTTTTTTGACAGACCCCCCCCCCCAGACTAGATGGAAAAGGAAATATTTTTCCAGTGCAGAGTGAGAAACACGATTGCACCATAACTCGAAGAGCATTTCGTTAATTTTGCAACCTGTCTCTGATTCTCCTAGTCCTCAGAGAACATTCCTCCGGGTTATGAAGTGGTGTCTCTCCTGGAGGCCCTCAATGGGCCCCTCACCCCGTCCCCGGCGGTCCCTCCACTCCATGTGCTCGGAGACGGCCACCTGTCAGGAATGCTGCCCGCATACAGCCCTGACGGCCAGCTGCCCCCCGTCAGGACGCTCTCCCCATTGGACCGCCTGTCCGACTGCAGCAGTCAGGGACTCAAGCTCAAAAGGAGTCTGTCCAAGTGAGTAGCCGGCACTCAGCGGTGCTGGCCGAGGTGGGGGTCCCTGGGCGGGTGCTTCCCTCCGCCAGGCACCTCCTCAGTGCCAGCCCCCGTCCTGGATCCCGCGGGCAGCGTGGACCCTCTGGCTGTTCCTGGAGCTCCATGTTTCACTGAAGACTTGAGCTAACGCCTTGGGGGAAGGTTATCCCATCCCTCAGGAGAGGAAAATAAGATGGCACGTGGGTACTAGCGGGGTAAGGATAGGCAGATCCACTATGTGGTCTGTTTTGGGGAGGAGGGGTGTGGTATAGAGCACAGGACAGCGTTAGGGTCATTCAGGCCCCTAGGGGGCGTCTCTTAGCCTGAAGTCTGAAGGGACCTTGTGATCTGTACCTCTTAAGCATCTAAATCCAATTAGGTGCCAGTCCTGATAAGCTTTCCATGGCAGAATAAAGGAGGGATCTCACAGATGTAAATATCGAGACCCTAAAAGTGTCGGTGGTTTTGCCCATTCCGGACACAAAATTATCGAAGGAGCTAAAGAGAACTCAGATTTCTGACACCCGGGAGAGGTCTCGGTCCCTTCCTCGTGCTCTTCCCCTCCTTGCTGCTTCTTAAGATCCGAGGGTTCCCTTCCCTCCCCCTCACGGTCTCCTTCCTGGGATGTCCGCTCGGTGACTTCCGTCCTTTAAGCGGGGGTCGGCTTAGCGGCTTCTCCCCGACTCGGGCAGGTCCATCTCCCAGAATTCTTCCGTGTTGCCGGAGGAGGAGGACGAGGGCTCCTGCAGCGAATCCAAGACTCACCTGTCTCAGGGGCCGTCGGCCCAGCAGCTCGGACAGGTAACC
>NW_011888853.1:2573991-2575702 GCF_000151845.1 Pteropus vampyrus | reverse complement strand
CCGGAACAGACTTGGGGGCAGCAAGTTAATCCCTAAGGGGTGTGACTGCTGAGGTCCCAGTGAGAGGGAAGGGGGCTTGCTCTCCTGCGAGGAGTGGGCGGTCTGGAGCCGGGGGAAGCAGGCGCCTTTCGCAGCCCTGCCCTTCTAAGATTCCCTTTACCACGGTGGTGCCGGGGAAAGCACACCCCTGGTCCCGAGGCTGAGCCCCGAGCTCTAAACTGTGAAGGAGCAGAACTGTGGAGAGCCTTCCATCTAAACCCCGTCCAGGTGAGGGCCAGGCGAGGCCGCCGTGGTCCTGGCTTCGTGGGCCAGGGAGAGGGCTCTGCTCCTCATTCCGCTCACGGGGGCCAAGGCTGACCTCCATCTCCTTCCCTCACCCCCTGTCTCCGAAGACCCTGGCAGCAGCAGTCTGGCCCAGTCGGTCATGTCCATGGTGTCCTCCCAGAGCCAGCACTCCCAAGTCAGCACCGACACAGTGTCCTCCATGTCCGGCTCCTACGTGGCCCCCGGCACTGAAGAGGAGGGAGAGGCTCTCCCTTATCCCCGGGCCGCCAGCAGGGGCCCCTCAGAGGACGGAGAGGTAAGGGAGGGCGTGGGGACGTCCCGGGTCGCTCGCTGGAAGGCTGCCAGGGACATCTGCAGGGCCCCTGCCGCGCTGGGCAGGAGAGCCACGGAAGCGAGGTCCTTCAGACCTGACCGTTTGGCTTCTGTCCCGAGGACGTGGCTCGGCTTTGCCGCCAGGCCGGGGGGTCGGAACAGCCGATGGTCTGGGCCTCGATCCTTGTTGCTCTTTCTCAGGTGATGCCAGTGACATCTCCCGACAGCAACTTTGTCGGCCTCGCTGAAGAGCAGGATGCAGAGGTAACACCAGTGGGGGACAGCCGTGTGTCCTCTTCATCGGAAGGACCGTTAGTGCTGGCTAGGGAGGCAGACAGGATGGGTTGTTCCCGAAGAAGCCTCCCGAGGCGGCCCGCTGGGATGGGTCAGGGGCGCGGTGTGGTGTTGGGGTTGGGGGAGAGCCACACTCTCCGGTCGTGGGCGATCCGATTCGCAGAGGACGCCGGGGTCAGTGTGACCCGCGTGGAGTGGGTTCTAGAGGGACTTCAGACCTTGAGAATTTGTTTGTCCTTCATTCGCTTAGTGAGTGTTTACACGGGGTGACCGTCGTAGGTGCTTCCTGGCACTGGGGGCCATAAGGACCCGGGTGACCTAGTTTCCACCTGCCCCTCGCCCTCAGTACCCATCGGGAGCCCCGTCCAGGGCGGGGACAGGACTCTAACTCAGCATGAGACCTGCCCTGACCAAGGTGTGGGAGGTCCGTGAGATGTCCAGGCCACACTGAGGATCCTAAGGGACTTCGGAAAATTTTACGATCTCGCCCTTTGCTTTCTCACTGGACACCGTGTATTTCCACCTTAGAAAACAATGAGCTAAACTATGACCGAGGCTCTTGCTGACATTTCTAGCGTTTGTCTGTAACGTGCCTGCGACCAGGCCCCTACAGGTCGGTCGTGCCTCTCCAAGCCCACCGCCTCGGCTCGGCCTCTCAGGCTCCCCAAACTTGACCTAGGCCCTGGCCTTAAACGCTCTCGGGAAGAGTGGCTCTGTCCTCAGCCCACAAGTGTACAGTTGACCGTCGAGAACAGCCCAGTTCCAATCCACGTTGCTCCAGGCTCAACCGTACTTTCGACCCACGGTTGGGACTAACTCC
>NW_011888853.1:2564123-2571876 GCF_000151845.1 Pteropus vampyrus | reverse complement strand
CTGTGACAGGCCATGGGCTGTGCTACCCGTGGCTGAAAGGAAGTGAGGAGGCCTCAGGACAGTCCCTGAGTCTGGTGCTCTGAGGGTGACTCAGGACGGGAGGAAAGGAACAGTTCTTCCTCTCCCTCCGACCTGGCCCGACCGGCCCCCGTCCTCACGGCCTTGCAGATCCCATGGCAGGCCGCCTGGTCATTTTCATCAGCAAGGAGTTCGAGGCAGACACGACCTCTCTAGGGCGGTGCCGGAAAATAGCCTGAGCATCCGTAGCTCCTGAGAGGACTGTGTTTAGTCAGGATCAGGGAGGAACTCGAAAGCCAACATTTGTAGGGGAGCGAACGGCTCTGTGACCCCGGGAGCTCTGGGTTACCAGTTGCATTGTACGTATTAGATCTGGATCCCAAAGGAGAAGTCAGGGGTTGAGGGTGACTGTGCTCCCTGCAGCCCTAACTTCTAATCTGATCAGTCAGGGCTGTCAGCGTGCCCCCACTTCTCCCGGCACTAACCCGAATCTCGGCCGATGCCTTGCAGAGGAGCCACATTAGCCACACGTGAGCACCGACCTCCTTGCACCCCGTGTGCTCATTCAGGGGCTCACGAGCCACTTCCGTGAAGCCGAGCCGGCTAGGTCCGCCCCGCCCCTGCCCCTCCTGGTCTCACACTGTGGCGTCTCTAATCTCTCACACGTGCCCCGAAACGGAGATGCCGTTCAGCTTCAGAACAGCCACACGAGTCGTGGGTCCAGTGCTTTACTCGCTCAGCGAAGTGCCCGGAGGCGCTGCGGCAGCGCGGCCTCCTGGGGCTGCCCCTGTCCACCCCCCTGTGTGGGGCACGGGTCCTCCCACGCCCGGGCCCCGCACAGGCCGTGGCGGGGGCCGCACTTCTCGGGAGATGCTTTCTCCAGCCTTTCAGATGCTTTCTCCAGCCTTTCTCTTGGGTCATGTTCTGTTCAGGTCTGGCCTGGGGCTGCTGGGGCCCAGGGCTCACTGCACTTCCTGCCTCCCCCCGCCATACCTCGCTTCTGTCTGTCCATTTGTTTCTCACGTCTTTTTTGCCAAGTGTAAATCTGTCTGTCTGGTTTGTCCGTTTTTTTGAATTCATTTGTGTTATCTAGACTTCGTGTGAAAGTTCACGTTCACTCGTGCCAAGACCGTCCTCCCTGGCTACGCCGTGCCCGACGCCAAGCTTGCGGGGCCTGCGCACACCCCCAAGGCTCTCGCTTAGGTCTCCATTGCTAACCGGCAAGGGCCTGTGTTCAATATACGAAGACTTTCCCAGGAAAAAAAATACATATATGAATTCCTGTTCCAGAAAAATGGGGGTGCTTCTGTGCCAGGGTTACCGTGAGGATGGGGTTGGACGTCCTTGCTCACTAGCCGGGGAAGATGACATCTCCGCCCTCACTCCGCCCTGTGTCTGTGGCAGCTACATCGGCCTCTGCTCACTGGGCTTGAAGAGAGAATCTAGGTTCCCGCCTCCCTCGAGGGGCTGCCCCACCCACCCCCACTTTTCGGCAGAGGGAGCTGCTGGTAATGGTTTCAGCCGACTGTGCTGGTGGAAATTTGAGCTTTTTCCTTCTGCTTCCTCCTCTTCCTCACTCCCTCCGGCCAGCCCGCTGTTCAGTGTTCCACTCGTGGGATTGTGGGAGAGGAGCGAGACCCCGAAGGGAGGGAGGACCCCTGAGCCTCCCGGCGGTGGTCTCGGGAGCCGGCCGACCTGAGATTAAACTGGGTTCACACCAAATGCGTGTGGCGGCTGTCGGGAGAGGGACTCGGGTGTGCGCGCTGGAGCTGAGCCGTCGCACCCTCACCGGAGGCCTCAAAGGCCCCGGCGTACGGCAGGAGGGGGGAAGCACAGCTGCTCTCGGGGAGAATCTTCCTCTGCTTCCGCCCGTAGCATCGGACCGGCGGCAAAGTGCCGGGGACTCTTGGGACGCAGCTGCTGGGTTAGTGACAGGTGTTCCACTTTGGTAGGGCCCGTGGCATGAACGGGCCTCTCCTCCCCCACCTGTAAGGTCGGCCGTCCGTACTATGACTGAGATACCCGCAGGCTGGCTTGGCTCATGTTCCCGCAGCATCACCCCTTTACCGAGGGCCGATGGGAAGCGGGGCGCGGGAGCACCCCTGCTCTCCCTGTCCGCACACCGCCCTCCGCGTGCTCGTGTGTGCTCAGTCAGGAGAGCCAGCTGGTGGCAGGGACCGCACGGGTCCCTATGCTCACCACGCTCATCAGAGCCACACTACGAGGCTGCCTGTGTCGTTCCGGCCCCTCTTCCCCTAGGAAGATTCTTGGGCCTCAGGACCAAGGGGGCCGGGGGTCGCGGGGTGTTCTGAAATTGTTCTGGAAAGTACTCAAACAGAGGAAATCTACGTTGGCAGGTACGGTGGTCAGCACTAGAATTCTGAGACCATGCGAAGTAGATGTGGCTCCTAGGAGTATGACGGACTCCGACACAGGTCACGGAATAGCGGTTAGGGTCCGGTGATAATTCTGTGAAAAGGCTCTGAGGGGGGTGTATGTGATGGAAAAAAGCAAAGATAATTTGGGTTTGTTATTGGAAATGCAAATATATCTTTAAGTGACTGCATCGTGCAGGAGTGGGGTATATCCGATGAAATCTAAAAATACTTACAGAGACCTGAAATTCAATTCATTCCTCTCAAAAGGAGTGAATGACCCAAGACTAAGACGCTACTGGGAGAGTTTACGCTCTGTAGACACTAAGGAAAAATCCACATTAACTTTCTCTTTCCTCTGGAGAGAAACTCTTCAAGGCAACTGAACAACTTTAGCCCTTGAGTTTCCTCAGTGGCTCGGTGGAGGCAGGAAAGGGGTGTACGCAATCGCCCCCACCGTGCTTTCAAAATCTCCGTCTTCAGGGCTCGTAATCTCTCATTTCGGATTCTCCCAAACGGGAATCGAATGGAAAGCGCCTCTATCTGTCTGCGGCAAAGGGTTTTCAGCCTCCAGCCTCCGTCTTCTGGCCGAAGGGCTGGAAAACATGGTAGCGCTCACTCAGGAAGTCTTCCCCAGCGTCCTGGGTTTACCTCCTGCGCCAGGCTCCCTCGCTGGACCGGGCAAGGCGGCGGGGAGCGGCGGCGGGGTTCAGTGTCGTCGTAGGGGAGGGGACACCGCAGAATGGAACGAGAGGCCAGGGAGCACAGGCTTCAGACCTGAGTCGTGAGGCTGTTCCAGCGGGAACCCGTGGTCGGCCCTGGCCAAGGATTCTGGAATGGTGGCGTCTGCAGCAAGGACTCCCGTGAACTCGGAGCAGGCCGCCTGTCGGCCCGCGGTCTCCCGGAGAGCTGGTGGTGGCGGCGGTGGTTCTGTTTTGTGCATGCATGTGTGTCTTCTCTCCTGTTCACCATTTGCTTTTGGTCTTTCCTACCGAACAGCCGCAGTTCCGGAGTCCTGCCCCATAAACATTGAGGAATAGGTATGAGATCTACCAAATTATATAAACAAACGAGCAACTCATTTTATCTGGGGTTCCTAACTTAAAGGGCAGCCTTGCCCTCTCTTCATCCTGTCACACTTAGAGGTGAAGAGCACGGCCGACCCACGTTCCAGACTAGTCCAGGACCCCAGGACTAGACCCCCCCAGATTCTGCCTGGGCGTGAGAGACACCTAAGAATTCCCCGTTCCCCTCACTTCTCTTCCCCCGGGGTCCATCTGCTCAGACTTATTAGAGCCTCAGGATGGATTATCACACCAGGACTTTTCTGGGAAATAAGCAGTTTATATCCACCTAATCCTACTGTTTCTGCCTTAGAGAGTTTCATGTCTTGGGCTGGCCTAACCTCACATTCACCAGCGTCCTGTCTCAAACACGAACACCCCCGAGCCTCAGGCCCGCCCTCCGGAGTGGGTCAGCCCCGCCCAGGAGGAGCTGAAGGCCTCAGGGAGGAGTCCAAGGATTCGGCAGTTTCCACGTAGACAGAAGTGGGGGGGCAGTGCAGGCTGCTGGCGGAGCCTTCATCCAGCGGGGGCCTGGGGGTGCGGTGCGGTCAGGAGGCCCATGGGGCAGAGAAGGAAGGGCCTTCCTCCCCCAACCCTGGAGCCGCATCTTTGCCCTGAGCACATGGCTGCTGAGGCATCTGCCTCTCCTCTCACAAGATGCTCTGGCTGCACTGGATGGAGCCAGGGCTGTGGGCTGGGAGGATGATCGAGGTGAGTTGAGGGGAGAGGTGAGGACGGCCTGAACAGAGCCTGGGGGCACTGGTCGTTGAGCACGTTCTGCTGGCTGTACCCCGCCCAGCACCCGCCCACACCGCCTAATTCAGTCCTCACAGTGATCCTGAAAGGTAGGAAGAAAAGTGGCCTGCCCAGGCTGACACAGTGAGGTGTGAACTGGGAGTGGAGCCCAGGTGTTGACGGCAGACTTGGACGTAATCAGGGAGCGAGCAGACGGGGTGGTGATGGGTTGGATACACAGCACGAAGGAGAGAGAAGGGCCAGGAAGGTTTTGCCGGCATGGGCCGCTGATGCTCCACGTGCGAGAGCGTGGGCAGCTTTGGGGCCGGGGGCGGGGGATGAGGAGTTCTGTGAGTGACACCTGTGGGACCCCCAAGCCTCTCAGACCGGTGTCTCCTGAGGTAGATGGCACCAGCTGATAGCAAACCTCAGAGATGTAGAGCAGCGGACGCAGGGGGAGGGGTGCAGGAGCCATCACACTGTCCCCCGCAATGCCATTCTGTCCCTGGTGCCTGCTGGGCAGCCAGTGGCTCCCTGCTCCACCCTGGCTCCCACAGCAAACATTAACACGGGGGCCAAAGGAACAGCCTTTCCACTCCGCCCCGAGGAAGCCTCAGCTAGAGCCAGTGTCTTTTTTCTGTGTCCACCATGACACATAGGCCAATTCCTAACACACAAAATACAAAAGTGGATCCTAGGGCAAGTTCACAAAACAAGGAACATCCTGCGTGTCCGTCGGTGGGCCGCAGTGGCCGTGACCGCCTAGCCTAGGGGGGCCGGAGAGGTCCCCCGCACATGGCGGCACCCACTTCTCCCACGCAATGTGGCCTGCACACGCACAGGAGTTTCAGGTAGCACGCATCCTGCCAGCTTCCGTGCCGAGCTCTGGGGCTGCCCTGCTGGAGACACCATCTGGACCTGGCCAGAGGTCCGGCGCCCGTAACCTCCCTTTCTGTCCCGCAGGCACCTGGCAAGCTGATGACAACGTTGCCAGCCGTCGGAATGCACAGCACCGGCGCTTGTCCAGCAGCCTGGAGGACACAGAGCACAGGCCCTGTGTGTGGGGTCCTTTGGCCGTCTGAGGGCCCCAGCCCCATACCAGGGCTGCCCTCCTGTCCCACCCTGACCTCGTGGGACCGCTGGCCCCCTGGACATGCTCAGCGAGACACAGGGAGACTTTTATACCCGTGCGAAAGCCAGACTTTGAGATCAGCCTGCTCCTTCTCCCAGCCTCGTCTCCTTCCATGACCACGATCTCTTCCCTCTCCGAAGGGATCAGACGTCTCCTTTCTCCTCATGGGCTAAAGCCACTCCGTGAACTGCGTCTCGTGAGACCCTTTGCAGAGACTCTGGAATGTTCCCACCACATCTTGATCTTCAGGTGGAGCCAAGGTCTTCAGGCCGATGGTGCATCTTTTCTCTGCTGAGGAGTTAGACCAAGAAGACCCAGAGTCTGAGCAGCTTCATCACAGACACCCACCTGGCATTTTCTGGTTTCTGGGACACTGTAACCAGTTTGAAACCTCCAATTTGGGGTGGGGTTGGGGGGCGACTCCGGTGAGAAGGGAAAGCCACATTGCGCCGTAAGTAGAGGCTCCCTCACAAAGCTTAGAGGAGTGCCTTTCCCAAGGACAGGGGACATGGTGGCAACCGAAAGGCTGGTTGAACAAAAAGTTCTTGCTTCTGGTGGCCAAGCTCGTCTCCTGTGCCTCGCGTGTCTGTCTGCTTAAGAAGGAGGCCTCGACTCTGAGACTCTCCCATTAAATGAAACCCTGAGGAGGGGTTCTTAGGATCAGGTGCATTCGCGAAGGCCTGGGACTCCATCCTAAGGTGATATTTCAAAAAACACATTTTTTGACCACCTCTGTGCCAGGCACTGTGTTGGGAGCTGTCGTATATCATCACGTTTCATCACTAAGGCCCTGACAGGCGGTATTCTTATCCCTCCTTTTTGTTAATAGTTGAAGAAATAGTCTGAGAGACGGGTGGACCAGTTTGGTGCCCAGGAGCCCCAAAGGGAGTGGTGAGGCGTGTTGAGCTGGGGCCAGCAGGGTATGGGGAACCTGATGGCTGTGGCCAGGACCTTCACCTCTGGGAGCCTCCCCACCCCACGTTTTCCTCCCCTGCCTTCCAATTCTCCTGAGCCTGATAGGGGAAGGGGAGGTGTTGCCTTCCGCAGGCTCGTTGGAGATTTAGACATGTTCAAATCGTGTGCCCCACCCCGCCCCATCCCAGCCCAGAGCAGAGCATAGAAACAGAAGGCTAAAACAAGTCTCAACTGGAAGCCGCGGGTTAGACCCCTCTCGACACTAGTGTGATGGATGGATTCCGCACAGCTCTTGCACAGATGCTATGTCTACTAGCTTTTGGAAAAGGTGGTGGCTTAGTGGAGCATAGGATTGGGCAGCAAAGCTGGATACAACAGTTTGTGAGGCTGAGCTGTAACGGGGCCTCGGGCTAGGCCCATCCTGATGGCCTGTCTTAGTATTCGGAATTGTCACCCTAGAAGAGCTTCTCGGGGCCACTTCCAAGACCTCGAAGAGAGCCCAGTGCCCAGGGGGTCCTTTGCACATTCTTTGTGGCCTCTGCGCACCACCAGGACCCTCATACTGCCTAGCAGTTGGGGCTCACGTCCTGCCCTGTTGTGCGAGATGGGGGCGGCTGTTGTTCAGACAGATGTGACGTGAACCAAGCTGGAATCTAAACTTCTGTCTTGAGTTCCCACATCCACCCTCTCTGAAATCCTGCAAAACTGTTGGTCAGGCCCCATTCCGTGTCCTTCCTTTCTCCCGACAAACTCCCAGCCCCTTCCATATTTAAGATCTGAGCAATAACTCTACTTCCTGATGTCCTTGAAGTTCGAACCCCAGAAACACCAGGGAATGGGCACCTCCCTTAGCCCTAGGGTGGTGGCCCATGGACCCACCTCCTCCCCCAGCAGGTAGTATTCACAGTGTGGTGTTACCTGAGATGAAGGAGATGCGGGTAAACAGTAGCCACAGTGGCCAGGAACCCTAAGGGGAAGCCATTATCTTCACCCCTTCTGAAGGGTCTGTGTCCTCTTCCAGGCAGAGGCTCAGAAAGATTTTTCTAGGCCTTGGTTCCAGAACCAAGACACATCGGCATTAGAATGGTCCTTCTCTCCTTGTTTCTCAGACACTTCCTGTCCTCTCCCCACACCCCCTTGCCCTCATTTAGATCTTTGGAAGCAGAAATATCCCATCCAAAGGGGCTGGATCAAGGAACAGGGCAGCTGCCAGCCCTATGGCCGCATCCATCATGGAGACAGTTGTGTTATAAGCAGTTGACCCAGAGAGAATAGGACAGGACCTGGCTTCTCACACGAGGGCATGGACTGGAGGCCTGAGACTCCTTCCCGCCACACTCAGGTCCGAGCTCTCGTCTGGCCTTGGGCAGTGTGGCGATCCTGGCTTCCTCACAGAGCCTTTTCCCCTTCCCCTACCCAATTCCATCCTACTGGAGTTCATGCCCACGCTAGGGCATCTCCTGGGCACAAGCCCACACACTTTACGCCATCTCACCTGGGGAGAGTTAGTGTCC
>NW_011888853.1:2553990-2562848 GCF_000151845.1 Pteropus vampyrus | reverse complement strand
GGGAATGCGCGGAGCCCAGCCGCGCGGCGGGTAGGGGGTTGGGTGGCGCGGGAGAGCACGGCAGAAGGAGGGAGTTCGAAGAGAGTTACCGCCAGAGAGAGTGGAAGGAGCCCGCGGTATCCATGGAGACGTGCCGGCCAATAGCAGCAGCGAAAGCTGTTTATGGGGGCGGAGCGTCGCCATGGCAGCAGGAGAAGCCTTTCGAGCGGCTACTTAATGCCGGTCCCGCGGCCGCGGGCGCTCAGAGAGGCGCCGTCGGGCGGGGGGGCAACGAGGGGCGCTGGCGGGGCCCTTGAGCTGGGGGCAGAGAGCGGCAGGGCTGGGAGGAACTTCTTCCAGAACCTTCCTTTGGCCTGGGCTGCGCTCTGAGCCAGGTAAGGGACGGGCAGGGCCGCGGGCCGCGGAAAGGGAGAGGCGTCGGTACCACCCCGCTCTCCCATCCGTCCTCGACGGTAGTGGTGGGCCCGAGGACTGACATCTGAGGAGTCTGGGGGCAACTCGCTTCTCGCCCCCCATAACTTTGTCCTGCTCCCTTCCTTCCCCGAGATCTTCTATCCTAATATCCCTTTTCAAAGATCAGACGACCAACCCCGTCTCCCGCCCCGTCGTACTGCCCTCCCGGGCTCCGTCGCCCCCGTTTCTCTGTGTCGCAGGGTGTGGGTGTCTGATTTCCCGCTCTTGGGGAGAAGGGGATGGCCTCGGAGGCCTCGTCCCTCGTTTGGCTAATAAAATATCTCCAACCTCGAAGGGGAAAAGAAGAGGGAGGCCGCCCGCCCCTCTGGGGTCTGACCCCAGGGCACGGCTTCTGTTTCCCAGACCTCGGCACTCCGAGATCCTCCAGCTGCCAGGACGATTTTAGAGGAGCCTCCCCCCTCGCACACGCCTCCCCTCGGGCGTGAGGGAGGAGTGTTCAGCTCCCGCTGTGTCCCCGCAGGCCCCACATTCGTATCCGGAGGCGGCGACCCCCGGGTTGCGGGATGGAAGCGCGCGTCCGGGAGGCTGTGTAACTGGAGCCGCGGGAGTCAGCGGGCCGGAGAGCGTGGCGGGCCACCCTCGGCTCAGCCCGTGGATGTTGACCACCCCCTCCGAGAGTCCCCGCAGACATGGCGGAGAGCTGGCTACGCCTCTCCGGAGCAGAGGAGGCCCGGCCCGAGGGAGGCTTGGAGGAGCCCGACGCCCTGGATGACAGCCTGACCAGCCTGCAGTGGCTGCAGGAATTCTCCATTCTCAACGCCAAGGCCCCCGCCTTGCCCCCGGGGGGCACTGACCCCCACGGCTACCACCAGGTGCCAGGCTCGGCCGCACCAGGGTCCCCCCTGGCGGCGGATCCCGCCTGCCTGGGGCAGCCGCACACTCCAGGCAAGCCCACGTCGTCGTGCACGTCGCGGAGCTCGCCCCCGGGTCTGCAGGCCCCGCCCCCCGACGACGTGGACTATGCCACCAATCCGCACGTGAAGCCACCCTATTCCTACGCTACGCTCATCTGCATGGCCATGCAGGCTAGCAAGGCCACCAAGATCACTCTGTCCGCCATCTACAAATGGATCACGGACAACTTCTGCTACTTCCGCCATGCAGATCCCACCTGGCAGGTAGGGGAGGCGCGGGTTGCGGCCGCTCCCTCCCCACTCCCTTCCCCCTCTCCACTCCTGAGCAGCGTACAGGACTCAGGTCCCAGGTCCGCAGGCCAAGTATGGGCAGTGCAGCCAGTTCCCCAAGGGAGGAAGGCCATGGAGGAAGGACCTCCAAGGAGCCCAGGGCTGGAAACTGCCCCTCATTTGGCTTCAGAGAGGAAGGAGGAAGGATGTTCAAGGGCTTTAGAGGTATGAAAGCCGAGGTTCAAAGGGCAAGCACTTGTCACTCATCCAGGAGGCCCAGCCCAAAGACCAGGGCCAGACACAATCCCCTTGGGGGGGGAAGGCGGAGACTGAGGAACACATTTTTATCCCAAGTCCTAGAATTCCTAGACACTGCCTTGCCCAAGGACAGTTTGTCAGGACCTGACTCAGAAGTAGAAGCTGGAGCCTGGCCCCCCTGCCAAGCTCTCTGTCCTGCCTACATGCATTTGGCTGGGGGGGAGGGGAGTGCCATGGGGTGTGAAGGCCAGCTGTGTCCCAGTGGAGAGGTTGTGGGGCCTTCCTAAAGCTGCTGTCCCAACCCCCCTCCCAAACCCCTCCCCAGTTTCCTGCCTCCACTCCTCCCCCTCCTCTCAGGCAACCTCCCTAGGGGAACAATTACCTGAGCCAGGTGCTTTCCACTGGGGCTCTGCCTCCAGCACTGGCTTCATGTTCCAAGTCTCCGGAACCTGGCACAGAGCAGCCAAGGGGCCAGGCCACCGTGTAAACATCCCAGCCTTGTCAGGGGGTACCCATCCGCCCTGCCGCCCACATTTGGACAAGACTACGTACCTAGGAATGAGCTAGGCTAGATGGTGATTTGAGATGGGGCAGACATTGCCCTGCCCTGAGTATCTTCATCCATCATGATTGGGGGCAAGTTGGGGACAGAGGCTCTGAGGATGCCCAGATTCTTCCCTGGGGCATCTGTAGACAGCAGGCGGCAGGATTACAGTCCCAAGCTATTCCACACTCGCTTGGGCCCTGACTCCGGGGCAGTGCCGTCTGTAGCCTTGCTGAGAAAGCGGAGACCCTCACCCAACCCCACGCCTTCCAAGCCTGAGCTTTGGAAAATGGGCCCAGGAAATGAGCACTCTGCCCTTCGCTGGGTAATAATCAACTGGGGCCTCACAGCTTGGGGTGGGAGGAGGGGGCCACGGGCAGTTAGGGCCCAGGCCAGCAGCTGGCTCAACAAACAAGGAAAGTCATGAGATCCCGCCACACTTCATCCCTACACACACTCGCGCGTGAGCGCACACACCACACACACACACCCTCGATCGCCCAGTGTCCCTCACCCTGAACCACGCACTTCACACACGGAGAGGGCCAGCCAGGACCAGAAGGAGGGAGATGGCCATCCAGGCCCTGGGGGAGCTGAGGCCTTTGGCCAGAGGCCACAAGCAGTGGGGTAAGGGAGGGAGGGCAGGACGAGGTGGCACTGAGAGCCGACCCGCGGCTCAGGGCTCGGATGACTGAGCAGGCAGATATCCTGGCAACAGGGAACAAAAGCCCCCGACAGCACTCCTGGCTCCGGGTGCCCTGTGGCTGGTGTCCCAGAGCCTCCCCGTTAGAGCAGTGCCTCCATCCCTCCTCCCTCATCAGAGAGGAGATGGTAGGAGGACACGTAGGAGCATTAGCAGCCACACGTCACCAACCCTTCCTTCCCACTCACCCAGCCGTCCTCTGTCTCTCCTCTCTCCCTGTGCCCAGAATTCCATCCGCCACAACCTGTCCCTGAACAAGTGCTTCATCAAAGTGCCTCGAGAGAAGGACGAGCCAGGCAAGGGGGGCTTCTGGCGCATCGACCCTCAGTACGCCGAGCGCCTGCTTAGCGGGGCCTTTAAGAAGCGGCGGCTGCCCCAGGTCCACATCCACCCGGCCTTCGCCCGCCAGGCCGCTCAGGAGCCCAGCGCTGCCCCATGGGCCGGGCCGCTGACCGTGAACACCGAGGCCCAGCAGCTGCTACGGGAGTTCGAGGAGGCCACCGGGGAGGCGGGCTGGGGTGTGGGCGAGGGCAGGCTTGGCCATAAGCGCAAACAGCCGCTGCCCAAGCGGGTGGCCAAGGTCCCGCGGCCCCCCAGCACCCTGCTGCTGACCCAGGAGGAGCAGGGTGAGCTGGAGCCCCTCAAAGGCAACTTTGACTGGGAGGCCGTCTTCGACACCAGCACTCTGGGTGAGGAGCTGGGCACGCTGGAGGCCCTGGAGCTGAGCCCCCCGCTGAGCCCCGCCTCGCACGGGGACGTGGACCTCACCGTCCACGGCCGCCACATCGACTGCCCCGCCACCTGGGGGCCTTCAGTGGAGCAGGCTGCCGACAGCCTGGACTTCGACGAGACCTTCCTGGCCACGTCCTTCCTGCAGCACCCCTGGGACGAGAGTGGCAGTGGCTGCCTGCCTCCGGAGCCCCTCTTCGAGGCTGGGGATGCTGCCCTGGCTGCCGACCTGCAGGACTGGGCCAGTGTGGGCGCCTTCTTGTAAGAGGCCAGGCCCCGCCCCACCTCCGGACAGCACCCAAGTCAGTGCCCAGACTGCCCCCCAACACAGGCCGATAGAATCCTACCGCCCAGGCAGGGGCTGGGCCAAGTCTCCCGAGGCTGGCCCCACGAGGCCACACGGTCCCTAGCCCAGGCTGCCCTCAGAAGACAGCCCAGGAGGCTGAGAACTGGGGCTCAGGACAAGAACTGCTGCCTCCCCTCCCCAGTCCCCCCCCACACACAGTGTTTCATTGACCCTCATCTTCCCTTCGCCAGGGACCGGCTAAAGAGCCCCCCACTGTGAGAGCAGCGGCCTGGAGGGGCGCTGCCCTGGCCGGGGAGCAACAGGACAGGGCCCGCCCCCAGCCCCTCGGCTCCAGGCTCCAGTGCTTCTCCCTCCCTCCCCGCAACCCCCCCCCCCACCGCCTTTCCTCCCCAGGTCTCTATCCAGAGAAAGTTCCCAGGTACAACAAATGCTAATTAGGTGACAGCAAATTAACCCCCTAGAGGCCTCTGCAGGCAAAGCCTCCCAGGGGCTGGGGCCGGGGCGGGCAGTAGATGGGGCGCAGAGCTGGGGGAGGGGGCAGAGAGAGGAGACGGACGAGGTCGGGGTGCCAGGTGGGGCAAAGAAATTTTCTAAGGCCTCTGGGGTCTTCTCCTGGCCCCATCTCCAGAGGTGGGACAGAGGGTGGAAACTCCTAATTTTTGAGCCCGACTGGAGGCTGAGAGCAGCAGGGAGTTGGGGTTCTGGGGGTGGGGGTGGGGGGAGCAGGGGCAGCCGAGCTGCAGAGGGGAGGGGACAGACAGACTAACGTAGTGAGTATAGCTATAGCTGAGGCTTAACAGGGATGCTGAGATGGCTCGAGCCACTGGGACCAGGAAGGGGGTGTCGCCCGTGCCCCTGCCCGCACTCGTGGGAGGGAGTGTCTTGCTCCACCCTGAGCCCCCTGGGGCTGCATCCCACATCCACTCTCCTGCCCCATGGGGCAATTTAACCTTTTTCATGGAACGTTATTTACAATAAATTTTTTGAAAATAAAATTTTTTTAAATCCGAAAATGGACCTGCTTGCAACTTTCTTCAGGAAAAGGTGAGGGACAGTTTAGGAGAGGGGACTTCAGTGACAAAGAGGACAGCGGGGAGGAAGGTGCGGGGGTCATGGAAGGCCTGAAGAAGTGCCTGCCCCCTGATGAATTCCCCACAACCTCTGTGTCCCCAGAGAAAAAGGGGTGAAGAGGCAGCCCTCAAGGGGTTCCCTGCAGGCTGGGCCTCAGTACCTCCATCTGCACAATGGGGAGAGCTGCACCCACAGCCCCCCAGGAGTATGCAACAAAGGAGGCAGGGCCCCCTCCCCGGCCCTGGGGAATCACACAGGCTGAGCTTGCCCAGGGCTCTGCTCATGCGTCCCCCGCTGCGAGGGCCTGCCTGGGCTTGTCTGCTGGCGTCTGCGGTCCCCAGCCTGGGCCCGTCTCCAGCACCTCCCTCCCTGGGTCCTCTCTTGGACGGACAAGGTGTGAGGTCAGAGGGCCCCGGCCCCAGGGCCCAATTCGAGGCTGGAGGAGGCGGGTGGCCAGGGCAGCCCGAGTGCCCAGACCCCGCTTCCCCACTCACTCCCACGGGCAGGTCTGCTCTGCCAGGAACCAGCCCGCAGGGCTCTGATGAGGAGACAGAGACACAGGAAATGGGTGACAGGGGCACCTTTCAATCCCCTCACCCCAGCTTTGCCTGGAAACCACCTCCCCTCCCAGACCCGCAAACACACCCTCGTGCTTCTCAGCTCCTCCCCCAGCACGCACGCGCGCACACACACACACACACACACACACACACACACACTCGCACATTGGCACAAACGGGCACTGTTCCTACACAATCCTGCCCGGCCTCGGCCTCCACGGATGCCTTTCTCCACCAAGCCCTTTTCTTCTCCTTCACTCGAGCTTGGCTTGAGGCCAGCCTGGCATTCCCTTGCTAACTTGCTGCTTTCACTTGCTAATTATTCCAAATATTTCAGAAGGGCTGCACACAGCGCAGGGCCAGCGGGGTTGGGGCCTGACAGAGCCCAGAAGCCAGCCCACCCCCTTCCCACAGCGGGCTGAGAAGGCTGCCTCAGCTCTGAGACTTCCTTTGCCCCACAAGCAAATCCTCCCTCCCTCCCCCACCACCCAGCAGCCTTCATCTCCATGGCCCCCAGGGTTGGGGAAACAACGGGACCTCTGGCCTTCTCCACTGGCCCCCAGGATCAGCCTCCAGACCTGGCCAAAGGGGCAGAATTGACAGGTGGGGCATGCTGGTGTCCCCAGATCCACACCCTCTGCTTAGGCCATGCTGGGGGAGAAGGGGAAAGGTCAGGGGCAAGCAGAACCCCCCAAACAGAGGTTCCAGTTCACTCCTGGCTGCAGGGAGGAACAGAGGGAGCTCCTAAAAATCCCTGCGCCCGGGACCAGAATCTCTGGGGTTGGGGCCCTGGCATCAGCACGTTTAAGAGTTCCCAGAGGCTACCAAAGGCGAGAGGGCTCGGAAGGGCTCTGGAGCACAGAGCTGAGCAAGCAGCCTCGGGGAGATGGAAAGCGAGGTCCCTCCTACCCATCCCTGCCCTGGACCGTGGCTGGGCTGCTTTATTAAAAAGGTGTTCATTTACCTCCTATTCACTTGTGGGTTCGAAGTAATCCAATCAAGATATATTTTGCAGCATCTAACAGTAAGCTGGAGGCATGATGCCCCATTAGTGAGAACTACTTTAGTGTGTATTTCCTTAGAGCAAGGACACTGCTACATAGCCCCAGTGCCACCTTCACCATCGGGGAATCAGCATGGACCTGGCAAGCCCCCCGTCACTGCAGACTGCCTCCAGGTCCTGCCCACTGCCTGGCCAATGCACCTCTCTGGACCAATGTCCCAATCTAGGGTCACATGTTGCATCGAGCAGCCCTGTCTCTTTTGAGCTGTGTGGCTTGGAGCCCATGACTTAAGCTCTCTGAGCAGGTTCCTTTTCTCCTTTGGTCCCCACCTCTGAGGCAAGAAACCCTTGAACTACGTCATTCTTGGGTGTTGGGGACAGCCCTTCCCAAAGCAAGGAGCTACTCGTCTACCCCCTGACTTGCCACCTTTGTCCCATCCTGCCTCCCCTGTGGATCCCCCAGCCAGGCATGGATCTATGGAGAGGGCAGGAGCTTGAACCTTGGGGGCCCTCTTCCGCCTCCGGCCCAGAGCACATCCTGTCCCACGGGACAGGTCACCCCCAGCTCCAGGCTCCAGTGACTCTCAGGGCTTCCTGTCGTCCCACACTCCATGCCGTCCCGGAGCAAAAGGCCAGGCACCTGCAGAGCTGAGATGGGGGCAGCGATTGCTCCCCATCCCCCACCTCCCGCCAGGCACACTGGGGACACTGGATTTCAGAAGGAAGAGGGTGAGCTGGAGGGCAGGAAAGAAGGGGTGTGAGGGCGGGTGCGAGGAGAGGTGGCCAGGAGTCAGGTGCACTTCCATCTTGGGCTGAGGCCCGAAGGTAAACAGGTGTATTTGGACGCCCGGCAGGGGCAAGTGGGCCGGCCCCATGGGGCAGGCCTGGGCCTGTCGGGGTGGGAGTGTGGGGAGGTGCCTGCATTAACAATGGGGTGGGAGAGCGGCCCCAGGTCCTGCGGACACATTCTTGTGTGATGAAGAGGAAAACACAGTGATAGTGAGGGGAGGCACCCCGGGGTGGGGGAGGGCTTTCTGTGAGGCCACCCATGCTGGGGCTGTGCTGACCAGGGGGAGTCGAGGAGGCACACGGAAGCCCCAGGGGTCACTAGTCTTCCAGGGCACCTGGGTCTGTCCCGCTCTGTGGCTCGCAGGTGGGTCGGGTCAGAGCCACCTCGACGGGCGTGCTGGGACCTGAGCTTTTCCTGTGTGCGTCAGCATCGGGCAGGGACCAGCTGGAGGTCACTGTCAACCAGCCCGGGGGGAGGGGGGACAGGGAAAAGTAGGGTGCATGTTAACCAAGGGGGCTGACGGCAGGGCTGACGGTCTCGCTGTCCCACCCCCCAGCTCCAGCACAGTCTCTCGCCCCAACTGACCGTTCTGAGGGCAGTAGGGTGGCCAGGGTCCGAGCCCCAGATGTGTTCCCCTTGAACAAAGCAGGAGGCTGAGCTCCCAGGAAAGTAAGAATTCCAGAAACTGGGGAGGCAGGCTTCCCTGCATACGGCCCACCCCGCCCATGGCCCCCAGGGCTCTTTGAAGCCACAGCATTGCCCACAGCCCTCCCGGAAAGGCTGTTTGCCCAGGGAATTAAGCTGAGGCAGAGAGGCTGGCTGCCAGGTGCCCTCCGCCCCTTACCCAGCCACCCACGGACTCTGTCAGTGGCCCTGCCCTTGCCCCAGGCCACTCTGCCCCCACCGCTGTCCCTGCCTCACTCTGGGCACCAAACCCTGTCCCCAGGCCCACCTGGCATTCCAACTCTTTCCAACCTGCTTAAAGTGAACCGTGGCCCTGTGTCGGGCCCAGGTAGGTGAGTGGGGAAGTAAGTGGTGGGGAAGAGTGACCCGCCTGAGAGTGTTCAGCCTCAGACGCTCCCAAAGTCTGCAGACCCCCGAGGGCAGAGAACCCGCCTGTCCTGCTCACTCCTACACTCGCAGCATAAAGCACCTGGCCCAGCGTCTTAAGTATTCAACGAATGAATGAATGAATGAATGAATGAATGAATGAATGAATGTGCTGGCTGAGCAGGTGGATAAAAGGTAGGGAAACAGCTAAGAAGCCTTGGCCAAATGCAACTACCGGCAGTAAA
>NW_011888853.1:2550533-2552800 GCF_000151845.1 Pteropus vampyrus | reverse complement strand
GGAGGGGAGGAGACGACGCAGCGTTAGCTGTGTCCTGTAGAGGTCACCCCAGGTTATGCCGCGGAGACAGTGGAGTCCATGGGCGAGTAGATACCACGAACCGGAAAGAGAGAGAGCTGGGCTAAGATACAGTCCCAGGGCCACCAGGACGAAGGGAAAAGTTAAAGCCCAGAGATGCTTGGACTCTTCCAGAAGTGAGGCAGGAGAGGAGAGGACGGAGCAAAGACCAAGCTTTGGAGAAGGGCCATTGTTAGGGCCCCTCCCCGCTCCCCACACACCTGTTCCTGGCAGGCCCTGCCCCAAGGAGCCTGCCCTGAGGGCCACCAGGCGGGAGTGAGCACAGGAAGCTTTTCCTCAGGAGGGCTCCAGGCCTCCCATGGCATTTCTGTAGCACGGTGCGGGTAGAACCCATAGACCGAGAGCAGGCAGCCAATTCAGAGCTCAGAATCAGGAGGAAAGAAGGGGCGTGTGGGCAGTGGCGAAGACGGGCCGAGGGGAGCTTTGCTAAGCTGGCGAGACCTGAGTGTATTTGAAGGAGAGAGTGTTTCCAGAAGAGCCGGCGTGGGTATTCAGCAGGATGCAGCGAGGAAAGGCGTTCCCGGGCAGAGGGGAGTGGGCGAAGCATGGAGGTGGGGACCCACCTGGCTTGCTCAGTACTGGGGAGGTTTGGGGGCGACTGTGACCCCTCTCAAGGGCACTTGCCACTCATCTGTTGAGAACACTGTGGTGCCTCCCCTCACTACAGAAGAATCCGCAGGCCCTGTGAGCACAATCGAGTCCCGGCCCAGCCCACACTCTTCTTCCCACCGACCCTTCCCTCTGTGACCAGACACGCAAAGCCATGATCTCCACCCTCCGTCCCCTACCCCTGTGCCCTACTTTGAATGAACACCCTCCCACTCTCCCCCTTCACCTGGGGAACCTCCCCCATGACTTTCAGGGTCCCGTGGGCTGCGTCTCCAACTCTGGCCCCCGCCAGCAGAACTACACCGTCCTGAAGTCATGCCAACCCTTTCTGCACTCCCGCTCGAGAAGACAGTTGGCTACATATGCTGGGCCCCCCAGGCTGGCACCCGAATCAACGACAGCACCAGCAGTGCCACCTCCTCGAGGAAGGGTGGGTCAGGCTGGAGCAGTGTCCCTGGACACTTGCTGTGCCTCCTCCAGCTGGCCAGACTTCTGGAAAGCCGACTTCCCACGGTCCACTCTCAACTTTACGCCCTTTTATCTGCTGGATCTAGAACTCGATTTGTGGGATGACCTCCACCACGATCCCTTTCCTGGCTTCGCCCCAGCAGTCTGCTGCATGATTCCAGGTCAGAGGACGAGTACTGGGGATTCTGTCCCCTTTTTCCTGGCCCTCATGCCCTTCCCCTGCTGCCAGCACAAACTGTCCGCTCGGGGCTCTCTGCTGCTGTCTGGACTTCAGGTGTGTTGGGGAAGGTCTTGGGCTGGGCCCTGAGCTCCAGGAGGCCACCACCAGTAGAAGCTGGCTGGGCCTCTGGCAGACCTCGGGCTCCATGTCTGGTCGGAAGGGTCTACAGGCCTAGACTCCTGGGGGATTGGTGTAGCGTGAGTCTGGTCTCTCTGCCCTTTCTGTGGGAGGTAGGAGGCAGTGGAAAGGACCTGTCGTAGAGGCATGGGCCTCCAGCCTGCGGGAGACTTCAGGGGCCTTCGGTGTCACCTGTGGATGAAGAAACTGAGGCACAGAGGACACAGCTCTAAGCCTGTCGGCACAGATGAGAGATGAGGTTGTCTTCTGAGCTGTTAGCTGGGGACCTATCTGGACAGTTGTCACCTCTCCACTCCCTGCAGTCCACCCCGTATCTCACCACGTTGGCAGCGTGTGTGCCCCTCCCGGGGACGGAGAGCTCCAGGAGGGCAGAGGCAGTGCCCAGTTCTCCATGGCACCTGCCAGGAGTCTGGAGTGGCACATGGTGTGGGTTCAACGGAGTGTGGCAGAATGAATGGAGCGGGTGTAGGGCACACCCCAATTCTCACAGCAACTTATCGGCAGAACTAGATCCAGAAGCCAGAGCTCTGAGCTAGGCAGGCAGTGGGGATCCAGGAAGAGGGCAGCCGGGGCCTGTCCTCCCTGCCCTCGGGGACCCCAGGCTTCAATTCCCAGCCCAGCCCACCTCCTCAGCCTCGCTAAACAGCCCGTGCTGAAGACGTAATCGTGCGTCCTGTCCTGCACACCGATAACCACATACACCCATCACTGGCCTCTCTCTGCTTGCTCACTCATTCATTCATTCATTCATTCA
>NW_011888853.1:2547793-2549488 GCF_000151845.1 Pteropus vampyrus | reverse complement strand
GGGGCAGCGGGAGGACGGTAGAAAGGCCGCGAGCAGTGGCGCCAGCCACTTGGTTTCTGCTCCCTTCCTGTCCCTGTCCCCGCCGTTCCTTCCTTCGTGCTCTCTCGAATTTTCCTAGTTTTTCGGCTGTCTCCCGGTCTCCACGTCCCTCTCTTCTTCAGGGCCCCCTCCTGACCCCCTCTTTCTGTTTCCATCCACCTGCCTGTCCTGCGGCCTCGCTCCTCTCTTTCCTTGCCCCCGCCCCGACATTCTCGGAGGGGGGGTCCAGCCCGCGGGGCGCCTCGGACCCGCAGAGGTGGTGTCGGGCGCCCCCTCGCGGCCCCTGGCAGCCAGCACCGCAGGCCCGGGCGCTCGCCCCCCACGCCCTCCTCGCCCCCGCCTGGGGTTCCGCTCCCGGGTCAGCCGGGCAGCGCGCCCCCAGCGGCACAGCCAAGTCCCAAAACCCGCTGGGAGGTTTATGGGAAGCGGGAGGGGCGTCCTAAAGAAGAGACCTGGAGACCGAAGATACCCCAGGGAGAGTGGGATGGGGAAGGGGCGGCTGTCGTTACAAGCAGAGGTGGAAAGAGGACAAATGTCGCTCAGATTTCTTCACACATTTCTCCACCGAGCCTGCACAGGGACGTGCTGGGAAGTCTGCGGTCGGAAATGGAGTGCGAGGGAACGTGTGTGGGGCGGCGGGGCGGGGCGGGGCAGGCCAGAGATGGAGAATCGAGCTAGAATTAAAGGAATAGGGAGTGGCCCCCTGCCCCTGGAGGGTCGGGAGCCGTGAAGAATCGGCTGGCCTTTGAGGACTGGGCCTCTGCCGCCGGCTTCTTGCCAGGCCTCACCCCTGGATCTGAAGCAAATCCCTGCCCTCCCAGAGTTTGAAAAGCTAATAGGATAATTTTCCTCCAGTGGTGGTCATCTTCCAAATCCAGATGGTGAGAGTCTCCTGCCTGGCAGCCGGTGTCAGAGCGGATGTCCTGGAGGCAGAAGGTGACCAAGGACAGCGGAGGGGCTGTGGCATGTGGACAGCCCACAGCAAGGTAATAAGCTGGGTGTTTCTTATACCCACTACCCCACTGTGGGATCTAAAAGGCCCCTGGCCAGACTTTTTCAGGAGCCCCGGCTGTTATACAGCCTCCAGATGCACCATCTGGCCAGGCGAGACTGAGGCTGTGGTTCTAGAATGTTCCAGCCAGTCTCAGGAAGGTCATTCTGACATTTCTGTGTGTGCCAGCCTGCAGCATGTGGGACAAAATGGACCATCTGCTTTCCAGGCCTGGCTGTGGCACCTTTCGGACACTTCAGTTTGTTTTCCCCTTCTGTAAGGACAATAATTACCACTCCCCGCATGCCCCACCCCCCCACACACAGGTTGTCGTGAGGGCCCCAGGAATAACCATTATAAAGGTTCAGCATGGTGCCACATGCATGGTAGGACTCATACCATAGGCTTACTTCCTGGCCAGTGGGAGATGTCACTCACGTGTCCCCTGAGCCAGTGCCTTGTGGCCCCTGCTCTTTAAACAGCCTATCCAGGATCTGGCGCTTACAGCCTCGTGATTGTCTTTCCTTCATCTTCAGGAATAGCCTCCCTGTGCAGGCCACGCAGGGTGCTGTCTGTCCGCAACTGATGTTCTGGGGACAGCCAGGAGGTTGGGGGTTCCAAAGGTTCTGGATAAATTGACAGTTTGGAACTCAGGACACTTTTTT
>NW_011888853.1:2544571-2546888 GCF_000151845.1 Pteropus vampyrus | reverse complement strand
CACTCCTTGGCTGCAGCTCTTGCCTGTGAGGTCCTTCTTTTGGCAGTGGGCCCTGCTCCCTGCTGGCCACTTCACAGGAGGACTCTGAGCCAGCCCTCCAGCCCCCCAGCCCTTCCTTTCCAGGGTCACACTTTGCCTCCATCCCTCAGGAGGGCGTGATGTCCTGGTGATGTCCCAGCCTCTTTGAGGACATGAATTCAAACCAGTTTACTCAGAGGACATTCAGTTTACAGTTGTAAAAATGATTTTAAAGATCACCTGAAAAAAATAAACAAAATGAGACTAGGAAGTTTCTTCAGGGGGGGAGAAAGGCCAAGAAAGAAATTTTAAAAAATTGACTATATAATTAAATTGTCCCATTAAGTTGAACCAGCCTTGCACACCTGAAATAAATCCCGCTTAGTCATGGTGCTGTGATTCTTTTTATACATTATTAGATTTTATTTGCTAATATTTTGAGTATTTTGGCAACAGTATTTATAAGAGATACTGGTCTGTTGTTTTTCTTTCTTGTAATGTCTTTCACTGATTTTACTATTAGGGTAATGCTGACCTTATAGAATGAGTTTAGAAGTATTCCCTTGGCCTCTGTCTTCTGAACGAGATTGTAGAGAACTGGTATCGTTTCTTCCGTAAATATTTGGTAGAATTCAGCAATGAACCCATCTGGGCTTGGTGCCTTCTGTTTGGGAAGCTTATTAACTGATTCGATTTCTTTAATAGCTATAGGCCTCTTCAGATTATTTCTCTTTGTGTGAGTTTTGGTAGATAGGGTCGTTTGAGAAATTGGTCTGTTTCAACTAAGTTACCAAATTTGGGGGCAGAGCATTATTCGTAATATTCCTTCATTAGCTTTTTATTGTCCATGGGATCGGTAACGATGCCCTCTATTTCATTTCTGGTATTAGTAATTTGTGTCTTCTCTCTTTTTTCTTGATTAGCCTGACTAGCGGTTATCAATTTTGTTGATCTTTTCAAAGAACCAACTTTTGATTTCCTTGATGTTTCTCTCTTGATTTCCTATCTATCTTCAATTTTATTGATTTCTGCTCTAATTTTTATTACTTCTTCTGCTTATTTTGGATTTAATTTTCTTTTTCTAGTTTCCTAAGGTGGGAGCTTAGATTATTCACTTTAGATCTTTTTTTTTAAGGTATGCATTCAATGCTAGAAATTTCTTTCTAAGCCCTGTTTTCACTGCCTCCCACAAACATCAGTAAATTGCTTTCCTTTTCATTTAGTTCAAAATTAAACATGAAATTCCATTTTTCATAGATCAGATTAGCAAAAATGTTAAAGTTTGATCATACATAGTGTGGGTTAAGGTGTGCAGAATAGGCACATTTATACCTTGGTGTTGGAAGTATAGGTTAGTTCAATCATTTTGGATGGCAATTTGTACATATCTATAAAAATTTTAAAGGTATATACCTTTTATTTTTGTAATGTATAGATGTCTGTGTAGAGTGGTCATGCACACGCCATCTGTGTATACGGGGCAGAGTTTCCAATAGCAAAAAACCTGGAACAACCCAAGCGTCCACTAATGAGAAGACTGCTTCAATATTTCTATTAAATGAAAGTCTATGCAGAGAATGGAGTATATCTAATACTCATAGTGAAAGATGAACAAGATACAGTGTTAAGTGAACATGCAGGCTACAGCAAAGTATGTTTGATGTGCTCGCATTCGTGTGTGTGTATGTTTTAAGAAGAGCTTATTCTGTGTATAATATGCTTGGATTCGTATGAACACATCTGGAAAGTCATAGTTGCGGTGACTTCTGAGACAGAGAGGCTTGGGGGTCAAGGATGAGGAGTCACCTATGGTTTATCACCGTATGCCTTCTTTACAGTTTGAAGAGGATTACATTTAATTTAAGAAATCGTTTTAAAACCAAACTGCAGATCTGAACCCAGAGGTGGCTGAAAGCATGCTTAAATTTCCTTTGCTCCCTCTTGCTTAGAGGAAAGCACGCGATAGGCCGCCCACTCCTGGGCTTTGCACATTCTGGTTCTTTCTCTCATTTTATATCTAAGAGGATTTCAAGGGGGAAAAAAAATGAAAAACCGTCCTGATCATTCTGCCAGATGTCACTGTTAATGGCTGGTCATTTCTAAATGAGGAGAAAAGACTATTTTTTGATCATTACAGAAAGAAGTAAAATTTGTTTTCTTCGAAGTGTTTTAATAGAAAGGTAATTTAAACTCGCCGTCTTTAGAAACCAGAGAAACTGAAGGGCCTTTGTGCCCTACTGCTTATCATTTGGGTGTTTCGTGCTGTTTCCCTGAAGTTTGTTTTTCTGTTGTTGAGTTG
>NW_011888853.1:2535951-2543446 GCF_000151845.1 Pteropus vampyrus | reverse complement strand
AGGAGGAGCGGAAAGGGGCCGAGACTTGGGCCCGGGGTGGGAGGGAGCATTCCCTGCGAGGTGATGGGGTTGGGGGCGAGGCCGCCAGGCCGCGACGGCGATCTCCCTTAGCCTCCAGCTTCTGATCATGTCCTCCCCTCCACTCCCGCAGGAGGAGGAGACACTGTCCTTCATCCGAGACAGCCTGGAGAAGAGCGACCAGCTCACCAAGAACATGGTGAGTAACCCTCAGCCGGGAAGGGCTGACAGGCCGCCAGACCTTGCAGGAGGGCCCTGCGACCTGCGGCTCGGGTCCATAAGGCCCGGGTTCTGACCTGGGTAGTGATGGCAACGTGTGGGTGTCTCTAGCAGCAGTGTGGCCTGTCTCTTACCGAGTTCCCTTCTCCTTTCCGCCCCTTCACTGAGCCTGCGGCAGCCCCCGCTGGCCTGGACTTGCGGCTTTCCGTCCCAGCTCTCCATTTTTCCTTCTCTCCTTCTGCAAACGTGTAGTGACACTGACTTTGGTGGGCTGGATACTGGTCACGTGAATCGTCAATTCAGGTGTCCGTGGGAGGGCAGGGTTAGCACTTCCAAGATTACTGAGGACAGCGAAGACTCAGCCATCACCCCTGGAGAGCTTTAGGCATATAACAGCTCTGAAGTCAGACATCTGGAATCTTGTCCTCACCCTCTACGTATTTGTGTGTAGCTCCTGACGGGTTACTCTGAACCTCAGTTAACTCATCTGATCAGACAGACAATGCCAACCTCCTAATGTGGTTGTGAGGTCGTAGAAACTAATGCATGGGAATCTTCCACAATACCTGGTATACAGTAGGTGCTCAACAAATACGAGTTTCCTTCCTTATTTATAGAAGGGGCTGGAAAAGTACACATTGAGTAAATACAAACTTAGGTAGGTATTTAATAATTTAATGAGATTTGCCTTTAGAGAGAGAGGGTTTTGAAGGTACCTGCAATGCATTTGAGGCTACTCTAAATGAAACTACTTCCCGGTCAGTCTAGGAAAGCCTCAGAGAGAACAGAAATTGAGATTTGGCTTCAAAGGGTGGAAGGGACGCCATCCTGGGGTGATTGCCGTAGGAGAAGTTAATTTGATGCTTGGCTTGCCTTCAGATCAAACTTTATCCAATTTATTTGGACCACCGTCTATGTGCCGGGCACACGGTAGGTGCTGAAGATACAGTGGTGAACAGATAGACTCTGTCCCTTCCCTCATAGAGCTTATTGTCTAGAAAACCAGAGAAAAAGTAGCAAATGCCATGAGTTGGTAGAAGCAGTCTGAGAGTATGGGGCTGTCCCCTGCAGGTGTCTATCCTGTCATCCTTTGAGAGCCGCCTCATGAAGCTGGAGAACTCCATCATCCCCGTGCACAAGCAGACAGAGAACCTGCAGCGGCTGCAGGAGAATGTTGAGAAAACTCTGTCCTGCCTGGACCACGTCATCAGTTACTACCATGTGGCCACTGACACTGAGAAGATCATCAAAGAGGGGTGAGCTAGGGCCAGAGGGTCACATTTCTAATGCTCCCTGGACCAGTGGCCCTAGGCCTTGGGAGGAAGGGGTTGAATATAGTTGAGCCTGGAGTCCCCTGTGTTAATTCTCTTCTTTTCCCTTTCAAATACCATGCCCTTGATCCTTCGCTTCATCTCCCATCCACCCAGGCTGATATGGCTCTTCTCCTTCCCAGTCCCACAGGTAGGCTGGAAGAATACCTGGGAAGCATGGCCAAGATTCAGAAGGCTGTGGAGTACTTCCAGGACAATAGCCCAGACAGCCCAGAGCTCAACAAAGTGGTAAGGGGCCAGCAGGGCTTTTGCTGGAAGCATCACTTCCCAGCTTTTCTCCCATGTGTCTCTGTCAGAAATGAGGATATTTGCGTGTCTCTGGCAGCCCACAGCCACACCTGGCTGCCCGGAGGACTGAGGGGATCAACTAGCCCTTGCCTCCCGCCCCCTCCTCTGCCTTCACTTCCTTTAATCCAGGGAAGGAGGGCCAGGAAGCCTTCAACTGGGCATACCAGTATGACCAGTACACTGCAGCCCATGGGTGGGGAGCTTGTCGTCAGAGACTGGGATGTCAGGGGCCTGGAGAACTTCGTTTTTGAGAGTCACTACCAAGTTGGGATCACAGAGTAAAGACCTCTGTGCTAGAACTTGGATGTGGGAGTTGGGGTGGGGGGGTGGGTGGAGGAAAACACAAAAGATAAGGAACTATAGGTTGACCCTGAGGACTTTTTTTTTAAAGCAGAAACATCCCAACTCCTTTCTCTCTCTTTTTTAACATCCTTAATGAGATATAATTCACACGCAATAAAATTCACCCACTTAAAGTATAAAATTCACCAGAATCAAGTTTAGAACACTGATTCATCCCTCGAAAAAGAATTCTGAACATGTTGGAGTCACGCTTCTCCTCACCCCTCCCCTCCCCTCGCCTGTTCACCCGGCCTCCATCATCACCAATCCATTTTCCGTTCTCTACGGATGTGCCTTGTCCGGATTTCTCGTATAAGTGGAATCATACGATATGTGACTTTTTGTCTGGCTTCCCTCACTTAGCATACTATTTGCAAGGCTCATCCGCGTTGGAGCACGTGTCAGCGCTTCACTCCTTTGCATTGGCAAAAAATACTGCATTGCGGGACTATGCTACATTCTTTTTATCCATTCATCCCTTGACGGACACTCCACTTTCTGGCTATTATAAAAAATGCTGCCGCAAACCCTCGTGAACACATTTTTTGTGTTTTCCGTTCTCTTATGTGTTCTGGGTACCTGTTCCTTATCAGATATACTCTTTGGAAATATTTTCTCTCATTCTGTGGCTTGTCTTTTCACTTTTTTGATGGTATCACTTGCAGCGGAAAAGTTTTTAACATGACATAGTCCAGTTTATTTTTTTCTTTTGCAAACCCTTCTCTCACAAGAAAACAAATTAATAGTGCAGTGAGAAAATAATCAGCCAATGTTTATGAAGCATCCACTTGGCGTAAAACCCCAGGTGTCACCTGTGAACATACAGTTCGAGAGACCGTGAGGCAAAGAAATAACAGAAAAAGGCTTCCTGGCCCTCCTTCCCTGGATTAAAGGAAGTGAAGGCAGAGGAGGGGGCGGGAGGCAAGGGCTAGTGAATGCTGAAGCAGTCGTGGACCCCCCTGCCTGCCTTCCTCCCGTTGTCCCCACAGAAGCTGCTGTTTGAGCGGGGGAAGGAATCTCTGGAGTCCGAGTTCCGCAGCCTGATGACCAGGCACAGCAAGGTCGTCTCCCCTGTGCTCATCCTGGATCTGATCAGCGGCGAGGACGAGCTGGAGGTCCAGGAGGAGGTGCCTCTGGAGCACCTGCCCGAGGGCGTGCTCTTGGACGTGATCCGCATCTCCCGCTGGCTGGTGGAATATGGCCACAACCAAGGTGGGTGTGGGCCGGCGGGCATTGGGGGGGGGTCCTTTTATTTCTTTAATTCACCTGGGTTTGTTTCCTTTTTTAAAAAGAAGTTGAATAGGAAACAGCATAGCAATAAATCTACAGTTTATGTACCAACTTGTGAATCTAGCCAGATCCTAGCTTTTCTTTATATAACTTCTTTTGTTTTGGGATTAATTATAAAAGATTAATTATGCAGACCCCTCAGTGCCCTTCAGCCAGAGCCTCTGTGCTTTGGTCCATTCTCTATGTTGAGGTTCCTTGCCATACATTTGTTGGGAACCGCTGGAATGTACCACAGTATCCGTATTTTTTTTCCTCCCTCACTTGCATTATTGGATTTTCCAGTTTTTCAGAACTGATAAATAATGCTGCACTGAGCATACTTGTGTGAATTGCTCTTCTTATTTAGGGAGTTCTTCAGGGTTTTTTCTCAAAGGTGCAGTTATCGGGGAGATTTGTCCAAATAGGTCTGTAACTTTCCTGCCTTCTAGAGTCGCTCTCCAAGTTGGGGCCAGTTGACGGCCCTGTCGACCGTCCCGTGGCTATTTGTTCGTCGTTAATTCTGTCTATCGTAGCTGTTTGATAAGGAAGGCCTCTTATTTTTTCTCAGTTTGCACTTTGTGAGGCTGAGGATATGGTGCGTGTTTTCAGTCACCGAAGTTCGTTGTCTCTTTACTTCCTATAAATTGCCCACGTCCTTTGACACCAAGTTGCATTTGGATATTAGCTTTATATTTTTTATCAAAAAAAACCCCTTACCTTCAAAACTTAACTGGTGGATATTTTCCCTTTCAAGACTTCGCCTGACTGGGGACAAGGCCCCGTGGGTGGCTGTGAGCCAGAGCAGACGCTGGGAGGGGCTAGCAAGTAGGAATAGTGGGCTCTGCTGCCTGGCAGAGCTGCTCTAGAGGGGACGGGGAGCTTCTCGTGGCAAGACAGGCAGGGACCTCGGCTGCCACAGCTCTGTCGCCCCGTCTCTCCTCAGATTTCATGAACGTCTACTACCAGATTCGCTCCAGCCAGCTGGACCGCTCCATCCGAGGTCTGAAGGAGCATTTCCGGAAGAGCAGTTCTTCCTCCGGGGTCCCCTACTCCCCTGCTGTCCCCAATAAGAGAAAGGATACACCCACTAAGAAGCCCGTCAAGCGGCCAGGTGAGTCCCCACCCCAGCCCATTAAGCATCAGCCGGAAGGCCAGAAGGTCACATGGGACCTGGATTGCTTTCAGCCACCTTGGGGTTAGCTGCGTGCCCCTCTAGAGCTTGTCCTCACAGTCGCCCCCCACTGTAGCTACACGGGACAGGAAGCAAGTGTCTGCCTACCCAGCATGTCCCTATCACATGAGGCTCTTCAACTCAGCAGACTCTGGGGGTTACATAGACGTCTTTGAAGTGGGGAGCAGAGGCACAGATGGGGAGAGGCAGGGTGACGGGGCGCCAGGGCAGAGCCAGTGCTGGGCCCCACTGCCTGCCCTTCGCGGGTCTGTCAGGAGGCCGAGCACACTGCTGCAGCCACGACAGCGATGCAGCGGTGCAGGCCCTGTAGCCCTCACCCTCCAGGAAGCCGGGCTGGCTTGAAGCGCCCGTGGCTGAGGAGTGGATGGGGGAGGGTGTACACTTCCACAGTCAATCCAGAAAGGAGCGAACATCCCAGCAACTCCTCTCTGAAGAAGTTAGTCTGGCAAAGATAGTGCCTTGTGGTGGGAAAGTCGAGGGAGGGCTGTTGAGGGGGCAGAGGCCTGGGCCGAGGGTTGCTGCTGTCCTGAGTGAGCAGCTCACTGTCCCTCTCCCCATCATCGTGTCCCCCGTAGCCTGTGCTCCAGGTAAACAGCTGCAGCTTGCAGACTGGACTGTCTCTGGCTGCTAGAGATGTTTTCGCTTGGCTCAATTTGAGGCTGAGACATTCTGGGGTGTTGGGGCCGCTGCAGGCACGTGACCCCGGTGTGGCCCGTGAGACAACAGGCTTTGTGTAGAGCTTACACCCTTCATCTGTCCAGTCCCTGTTTGCCCATGCCCCTCAGAGGGCACGGTGTCTGAGGGCACGCTCCTCCTTGTTTGGGGTTTGGAGAAATGGAGAGCAGAGGCTGCCCTCAGGCGGCCAGTGGGGAGGGCGTTAGGGAAGCTGAGTGTCCCTGGAAGGAAGCACACTGCTGTCTCCCACCCTGACCGCCCACCCAGAAAACCTGCTGCCAACAGCGACTCTACTAAGCCAGCCTGCTCGGCCACAGCTGCCTGCATGCGGTCAGCCGTCTTGTGCCTTTGTGTGTTGGGCAGGGCTGTCTCCAGGAGGCTTTCTGGGCCTGGGCCGCTCTGCACTCGCTTCTTCTGTCTCTGGGCCCCTGGATGCCCCAGGACCCGATGTGCTCGCTGGCCATGCAGGGAAGGGGCCTTCCGGGGGGGAGGGATCTGATCTCGGGGTTCACAGTGGACCTGATCTGTCCTTGGCTTGTAGACCCAGGGGGAGAACCAGCTGGGAAGGCCCCTGTGGTTTCTGTGGGGTTTCAAGATTTGTCAGGAGCCAGCGAGCTGAGGACTGATGTCGGCAACTAGGGAATCGGGCCTGGGGACATCAGGTCCTGGCTCTGGGGAGAGGAGCGGGGAGGCCTTGGTGGGTCGGTAGTGAAACACCAACCTCAGCATCGTCCCTGGTAATCGGGCCCCTGATGAGTTTGGCGGCTGCCGGATCAGCAGCCGCGACCCACTTCCATGGCAGTGGGCTGGCTGGGCTCCCGAAGGCCTGGCGGCCCATCTGCTCCTGGGTGGGTGTGGGACAGGAATCTGATGCGCTCACCCGCGGGACCACTCACTGACACAGGGAGACAGATGCTGTGCCGGGGCCTTGAACTTGGTTATCAGTAACTACTTGTGGTGTGGTGCAAACAAAAAGTGAGCCCCTCCAGACCCTGCCTCTAGTGGGGTGCATCAGGACCTAAGCAGCTTCACTGCTTAGAGATTCTGGGGACTGCGCACCGGGAGTCCCCAGGGAGGAGGGACCAGAGTTATGTCCCCGGGCACCTCCCTTCCCCACAGTACGTTTTGATACTCGCTTATTTTATTTGAAAGGCTGTTACTTCCCCAGCTTTTCTGCCCTGAGGTGTCTCATTCGCACAGAGGCGGCCGACCCCGGAGGCTGGGGCGTTCGGTTTGGTTTCCATCAATATCGCTTGTGACACTAACTGTTGTTTTCTCCCCCCATGCCAAGGGCACGTGCCCTTTCCCCCCGCCCTCCCTCTGCTCTCTGCAGGGTGGCTTCTGTTAACCCCTCTCAGCTCTCGGGTTTTTCCCCATTGCTTCGGTGTCTGGCGCTCGGTGTTCGGGTACCTTCAGCGCGTGGGGCCGGGCTCCCTCGGGGTCTCCACGCCTTCCTTCCGTCCCAGGCACTGTTCTCGCAGGAGGCCCTCTCCCGCCTCACCAGCTCCTGGGCACTGTTTTCCAGTGACTGCTGTGGGCCGAGTCCCAGCACTGAGCATGCCCAGAGAACTCTGCCTGGCATTCACGGAGGGGTGCAGGCCTCCCGGCTTCGAGGTGCCCCAGGCTCTGCCACCTGGTCGTGCCCTCGGGGTGTGAGAGCTTCGTCACCAGCTGCTCCGGCCCTCATCTGTTCTGATCTCAGTGCCACTCGGCAGGACTTTTTATTTTGGCTGCTGCTGGTGGATCTTCGTCCACCTCATCTTCACCCTCTGCGCTTCCCAAAATGAGCTCAGAAATAGAACAGTGAGCGTCCATAGCAGAATCAGGAGGTCTGTTGAGAGAGCGAAATGTGTTTGTTCCTTCCTCTCTGTCCGCAGGGTCTCTGGCGGTCCTGGGGAAGGGCCTGCTGCGGGAGACGGTGCCTGGGTGCGCTTACTGTCGGGGGGCCGGGGGCGGGGCCGGGGGGCAGGTGGAGGGCCGCTGCTGTTTTCTCTCACTCATTTCCTAGGTCTTCTTATCTCCTCTCTGTGTGGCTCTGGTGACAGGGACGATCCGGAAGGCTCAGAACCTTCTGAAACAGTATTCCCAGCATGGTCTAGATGGGAAAAAGGGGGGCTCTAACCTCATTCCTCTGGAAGGTAACCACCCCGTGTTCCTCTCC
>NW_011888853.1:2532361-2534621 GCF_000151845.1 Pteropus vampyrus | reverse complement strand
CAGCTAGCCTCATAGGCTGGGGCCCACCGCCTTCTTATGTTCCCGAGGACTGGCCAGGCCGGTAACTGCCTTCAGAGGCCCAGCATTTTCTGAGATGGACGTGCCTGCTTCCTTGAGGTGGGCACTGCTGCCTGCCCATCCTCGGCTGCCCTCTTTCCATACAATTCAGAATTCTTAACCCTGGGGTCAGACATACGCTGTCCGGGAAGAAGATTCAGGAAGCTTCCATCCTTGTTCTTTTACCCGCGTCCCCACCACCTCCAGCACCTGTTCATGGCAAAGCTGAAAGCGAAGCCAGGAGAAAGGCTGGACTTTTCCCCTCGAACCCGGTCGGGCCTGCCAGAGTCCTCAGCTTTCTGCCCGGACAGTGTTCCTCCTCCCCATCTGCTGCCAGTCTGGCCCACAGGCCAGGAGCTGGGGAGACCCCTTCCCCCCATAGCAGGGAGAGGGCTGCCCCCAGACCAGCAGCTCAGCGACACTGCTGTCCCCCCAGGGCGAGACGACATGCTGGACGTGGAGACCGACGCCTACATCCACTGCGTCAGTGCCTTCGTCAAGCTGGCCCAGAGCGAGTACCAGCTGCTGACGGAAGTCATCCCCGAGCACCATCAGAAGAAGACCTTCGACTCCCTGATACAGGTCCTGCCCTGCCCCTGACCGGACGTCCCAGCAAGGGCCGCCATCGAGTTTGGGCCGGGCCCATTGTCTGTAGCCTCCAAACACAGCCACCGCCTCCACCTTGCATCCCAGGGAACTGTCCTGGGTGCTGTGTCCCTGTCGGCACCTCCCATCCCCCATCGGAGCGTACTGGCCCCCCCCCCGACACCCTTCCAGGTGCCCTCCCTGTCCCTGGGAACCAACTCACCACTCCTCGTCCCCTCCCTGAACTGTGTCCTCGTCCCCCTCTCAGGATGCGCTGGACGGGCTGATGATCGAGGGGGAGAACATCGTGTCCGCCGCCCGGAAGGCCATCGTGAGACACGACTTCTCTGCGGTGCTCACCGTCTTCCCCATCCTGCGGCACCTCAAGCAGACCAAGCCCGAGTTTGACCAGGTGCTCCAGGTATTTGGGCGCGGAGGCCCCTGGGGACACGAGGAGGAGGAATCCCGCTGCCTGGCATGGCCTCCCAGGAGAACCGCTTTCTCTGACCCCACACCTCTGCTCAGAGGGTGAATGGAAGCAGCTCACAGGTTTCGTGAGTGACAGAGAGGCAGCCATCTGGGGTGAGGGGCAGGGAAGCGTCTGGGAACATGCCAGGCCACGCGCACAGGCCGCGGCCGAGGACAGTGGCCGGGGCTCCGGCCCACTGAGTAGCTGCGTGCTTCCTCAGGGAACGGCCGCCAGCACCAAGAACAAGCTGCCGGGCCTCATCACCTCCATGGAGACCGTAGGCGCTAAAGCGCTGGAGGACTTCGCCGACAACATCAAGGTCAGCTTACTCCTCCCATTGCCACGGCCAGCTTGCGGGGCTGTGAGCAGGGCCACCAGTGACCTGGCTCAAGGACCCCTTCCGAGAGTGGCCTCCAAGCGGGCGGGTCTGCCCTGAGGCAGAGCTGACTGGCCGGCAGTCTCCTGCCAGTACCCACTGCCTCCCTTTCTTTCCCAGGGGCCCAGGGCATAAGGCTCCTGCCCCACTTTGCCTAGAATGTCTGTCTTGCTTACCTTTGTGCGGAGGGGCAGCCTGACACCTGTGTGCCAGGAGGGGGCGCCAGGAGCAGGCTGACGGGCAGGCATGGGCCAGAGGCCTCCTCGGAAGCTGTCTCAGGGAGCGGGGCTGTCTCTTCCACAGAATGACCCGGACAAGGAATACAACATGCCCAAGGATGGCACTGTGCACGAGCTCACAAGCAACGTAGGTGCCGCCCGAGGTCACCTGGCGGGGCCTAGCCTGGCCCAGAGCCACCCATGCCTTCGCTACTGGTAGCTAACGGCAGGAGGGACCGTGGAGTGCTTAGCGCCCCCAGCTGACGGGGTCTTTCCCCAAAAGCCAGACCTGAAGCATGAACCGTGAATTGTGCAGCCCTCTTCGCTGGCAGACCCTTAGCCCCGCCCTTGCCGTGGAATGGTCGCGGGGGGTGCATAGCGGGAAGCCGTCTGACCTCTGGGTCCTGCCCTTGGCCTTCTTGGACCCATTTTCTCCCCCATGCAGGCCATCCTCTTCCTGCAGCAGCTCCTGGACTTCCAGGAGACGGCGGGCGCCATGCTGGCCTCCCAAGGTACTTGGCACCTCTCATTGGGGCCCCCTGCCCCGTGACCCCC
>NW_011888853.1:2506289-2530585 GCF_000151845.1 Pteropus vampyrus | reverse complement strand
TGCGCCCCGCACCCTGCCTGTCCTTCCCCTCTCCTTGCGCTTTCCTGCTGTTCCGGGTCATCCTCCTGAGCCCCCCTGACCTTTGGGATTACAACCTGACCTCTGATTCGGGGGCCGGGGAGCTGGGCAAAGGGCTCCCGAGGCTCGGGGCGTCTGGAGTCAGGGAGGGACGAGGAGTAACAGGTTTGTGAATCTCAAGATTGGGTCATTTTAGTCAGACTGCCATGTGGGTGTGGCCACATCCATCCTGTGCAGGTAAAGTCCTGGGCAACCTGCAGTTGAACTTGCTGAGCAAGTCCAAGGTGTACGAGGACCCCGCTCTGAGCGCCATCTTCCTGCACAACAACTACAACTACATCCTCAAGGCCCTGGAGAAGTAAGCGAGCGCAGGTGCCGGTCTGCGGCCCTCACCTGGTCCGGCGCCCGCCCTCCCGGGGCTGGCTGTACCCTCCCGTGTCCAGTTGGGGAGGGCAGCGTTTCCTCTCCAAAGTCCCAGGACCCAGGGAGGCGTGTGTGCAGCTGCCTTCTTAGAGCTCTTGAAAGTGGGGCGGGAGGGGCAGGGCCTGCTGGTGCTGCTGTGGGGCTGCAGGCCGTGGGAGCCAACTGCATCCTTCTCTGCTCCCTCCCCTACCCTACTGCAGGTCCGAGCTGATCCAGCTGGTGGCTGTGACCCAGAAGACTGCCGAGCGCTCCTACCGGGAGCATATCGAGCAGCAGATCCAGACCTACCAGCGCAGGTGAGAGAGGCTGGCCCTCTCCCCCACCCCCACCCCGATTCCCACCACGCACTCTTCCTTCTCAGAGTCCCAGGACGCTGGGCCCAGATGGAGTGAGGTCAGTAATGGGGAACTGTCACCCGTGGACCCAGTCATGTGTTTAATCACATTCGTGGGGTGGAGATAGAAGCTCCCCTCTCGTACCTCTGCTAGCTCTCACCCGGCCCCCTGTGCCAGCGTCTTCAGAGGGTAGTCTGCCTGCCGAGGGCGAAGCTAAGAATGGTAGAAGGGCTGACTGCCAAAGGCGTGGGTAATATTTGGCCCAAGCAAAGAGCAAGGTTGCAAGAGCCCTTGAACTTGGCTGAGCCTCGCTCTGCAGTGCTCCCTCTTCTTCTCCTGGGTCGGTGTCCCTCTGTCCCTGGCCCCTCCTTTTCTTCTCATCTGCTTCTCCGTCTTAGTTTGCCATGGTACTGACGTGAAGCATAGTTGATAGTGTGTGTTCAATTTATTGAGTGCTTTGTTATTTGTTCTTAATTTTTGAAGCAGGCAGTTCAATCATGTTCCCAAGGAAAATTCTCAGTTACGTTTTGCTTAGTTGTGACCCAGATCAATTCCTGCCCTCCCTCCCCACCCACCCTGAGTAGATCAAGAGATTTAAGAAACAAAACAAACCAGCCCCAGGAAGCAGCAGCTGCCTGAGGCCGTCCCTCCCATGCTTCTCTCCCTCTGGGCAGTTGGTTAAAGGTGACTGACTACATCGCTGAGAAGAATCTACCTATGTTCCAACCGGGAGTCAAGGTGGGCTGAGGACCTGGGCTGGGAAGGGCTGTCTGGCAGATGTGATACTTTTCGTTCCGTCTCGGGGAAGATGGACAGGAGTCCCGCCGGAATGGGAGAGTGGAGGATGCGTGTGGCCATCGGGGAGGGCTGGGCCGGGGTGTTTGGGGAGGGGTAGGGGCCGTCAATTATGCTCTGAGGAAAGCTCTCTCGGCCCCCCAGCTCCGGGACAAGGAGCGGCAGATGATCAAGGAGCGGTTTAAGGTGAGTGGGGTTTAAGGGGTGTGGGGATCGCACCCCGTCCACCGCTCGCTGCTGCGGTCGTAGCAGCAGAGACCTAACTACTTGGGTGTGTTTGGGTGGCTTCTCTTTCCACCCTTTTGGTGGCCAGGGCTTCAATGACGGCCTCGAAGAATTGTGCAAGATCCAGAAGGCCTGGGCTATTCCCGACACAGAGCAGAGGGACAAGATTCGCCAGGCTCAGAAACACATGGTCAAGGAGACCTACGGGGCCTTCCTGCACAGGTGAGCCCCATGCGCCTCACTCCCCCCACAAGACCTCTGTGCTCTTCGAGAAAATGCAGAGGGGGTGGTAGGTCTGGGTGGCAGATCCAGTGCCCTGGGCTTTGGTGTGGGGCCGTGGCACCCCGGCGGGAGGGCTTTAGGCTGAGGTGGAGCAGGGGCGGGCTGGGCTTCCCTCCGACCTCAGTGCCTGGTCAGGTACAGCAGCGTGCCCTTCACCAAGAACCCTGAGAAGTACATCAAATACCGCGTGGAGCAGGTGGGAGACATGATAGACCGCCTCTTCGACACGTCCGCCTAAGCCTGCCACTGTCCCTGCCCGGTTGCACCAGACCGGCCATGTCATTGGACACATAAACCAGTGTTCACTTGCCTCTGGGCTGGGTGAGTTTGCCGTCCTTTGGCACAGGGACATTTCTTCCCTGCCCGTGCTAGGAGCCCTGTCCCTGGGTCCTTGAGTCCTGGCTTCTGCTTCTTCCCACAGCCCCCACTCCACACCAGACCAGCACACTCCTGGGCACTGGGCTTTCTGCACACCTTGAGTTTTATGTCCCTGACTGCACCTGCAGGGGACATGTGATGGCTTCAAGACAGGGAAGGCCAGAGAAGGAAGACACAGGCCTGAGCTCACAGCTGCCTCGTGTGCACAGGAGCAGGAGGGCACAACCACTCCTCCACCAGCCCAGTTCAGAGCTGGGGGTGGAGCCCCCCACTTCAGCCCAAACGCACAGGGGGGCTCAAAGGAGCAGGCTGACCACAGCCAGAGGCCTGGGGCGAAAGCAATCAGGATGGATCTGCTCTCGCATTTAGTGCAGAGGGCGCATTCCCCATCACCCGCATCCTGAGGGCTGGGGGTGTTCTGTCCCCAGCTGGCCGGAGCAGGAGTGCTCTCTCTCCATGCCCTCAGGGGCTCAGCACACCTCAAGAATGCAGAGCCGTTCTGATCACCCTCTGCAGCCTGACTCTTGGGCCCCGCCTCCTGGTCCCCAGTGCCTGCTGGCCCAGGGCCAAGCAGCAGTGGTTGCATAGGAGCAATTCAGCGGTGGGTGCGGGCTGGGAGACTGGTGGCCACTGCTGAGAAGTTCAGGAGTGGAGTGAGGGTCGGGGTGTGAGGTGGGGCCCCACCTCCATCGGACAAGAGTGAACAGCTGAGCTCAATGAAAATGAAGGCAGACCCTTGGGTGCACTTGAGCTTGGGTGATGGGTTTATTTCACACTGCTTACATGCTAACAGAAGGGAGAGCTCAGGGTGGCCTAGGGTCCTCCAGGCTTCAGGAAGAGAGTCAGCGTCCCTCGCTGTCTCTCCAGAGACCCCGTCATGGCCCTCCCCCAGGTCCTGCACTGTTACAGCCTGGGCTGCCCACCATGGGGCGCGTCCTTGCCAGGGGCTGGGTCAGACTTGCACGTCGTCCACATCCAGAATCCAGCGAAGACAAACTGGCTACACACCACCCCCGCCACATACACCAGGAAGAAGGTGTGGTCGGCAGCCTCAGCCCAGCTCCTCCATGGCCCCTGTACTCCTCTGGGGGCCTCTGTGGGGGAGAGGCAGGAAAAGGAGCAGCACTTCAAGGCTCACCCAGAACAGAAGGGTGAACCCCAGGGCCTGTCAGCTGTATGGCCCCCTTCCTGAGACCTACAACTAGTGAACGTTTGGGTCTGGCCCACTGTAGGCCACCTCCAGTTGAAGAAAGACTCTGCTAGAGAGGCTCCAATGGCACAGGGTCACCTCAGGGGGTCCAAAGTCATCCAGGCCTTTAAGGAGGCTGACCTTGCTCCCTGCTCCAGACCTGCTTCTTCCAAGGGCTGATGTGGGAACAGTGGGGCACAGAATACAAGGAGCCTCTAATAGCCAGGCCACTTCCAACGCCAGCCCCAGGCGTGCATCCTGCCAGCTCTGCCCCGTCAGACCTGCTCCCGGCCTCATTCCTCACCCACCCCCAGGAAAGGCCCTGGCCCCTACCCACCTTCAGGATTAGGCCCTGGGTTCCCAGGGTCTTGCCGCTCCCCTCTCGGAGCTGGGCCGGGGCTGCTCTTGGCCCTGAGGTGGCCACAGGCCAGGAGCCCCGCCAACAGCACGGTCTCCATGGTGCTGATGAACAGCAGCAGCAGCAGGATGGTGAAGTAGTAAACTGGGGAGGGGGCGGGAGCGTAGGTCAGGGGCCAGCCTGTGCCTCCGGCGCCCGGGTCGCTGAGCAGAGGTGGGGAGAGAGAAGGCCAGCCAGGCAGAGGGCCCCTGCCCCGGGTGGGTGAGGGCAGAGGGCTTACTGAGCAGTGGGTTGCAGGAGGAGGAGCTGGGCAGGCCGTCCACCAGGGAAGAGTGGAAGACGAGGTAGCCCAGCAGCAGAGTCACTTTGTAGGTGGTGCGCTCTGTGGCCCGAAGGGGCAGGAGCCCCCCACACACATCAGCCAACAGCAGCGCCTCCCCGGGTACCAGCAGAGCTATGATGGCCTTTAGTGCCGTATTCTGTAGGCGCAGCTGGAAGGAAGAAAGTTGGGGCTTTCTGGGGGGGTGTGCAGAGGGTGGGCAGGGCAATGCTCCATCAGCCCTCTGTCGGCCTCTTCCCGACTCACCGTCACCCGGAAGCAGGGTACCAGCTGCTGGGGCAGGGCTTGGACTTTCAAATCCCGAACCACATATTCCCGCTTGACACTCACAATCTCATTCACCACATGCGCCTGGAACTCCAGCTCCATCGCTAGGAGTAGGGATGAGAACGGTGATCTAGGAAAGAGATACCCCTGCCCCCACATCCCTCTCGGGAATAGGGGCAGGGACAAGCTGGTGCCCGGGACGGAGACTTCTGATGGCTGCTGGGGGCAGGCTTGGAGATGAAACTGAACCATACAGGGCTTCCCAAACCTGAATCTGCACCCCTAAGTTTTCTCCAGTTAAAGGAAGGGCCTTATCAGATTCATAGACAGATTTTTATGTAAAAATAAATACACTTCGCACACTTCGTGGAGCGGAAGTGGTCCCAGACTCATCCACCAGTGTGTCATCTCACACCCAAAATACTAGAATTCATGCCCTGTAGTATTTCCCGGAGGCAGGGGTTATAAGGGAAGGATGGGACTTCTCTGCCAAGTTGGACAGCGTCACCTGAGGGGTCTGTGGGATATTGACTGGGTGGCGGCACCTTCAGGATGTTTACACGGATGAGGCCACGAGCTGAGCTTACACCAGTGGCCCAGCCGCTGTGGTTTGGCCCTGGCTGTTGAGGGCAATCGCCTTGGGGTAGCTGAGGGACAGAAGACTGAAAGGGGGTGGGCTACAGGGAGGACAGGGGAGATCTAGTGAGAGGTGCTCCGGGATCCATTCAGCTCCCCTAAGCCTGGGGGCTAGACTGGGGTGGACACAGGCTCACCACCCCCATGTCAGACGTGGACCCGAGGCTTCCCCTCTCCTCCCCCTCCCCCCAGCCCCTGTCCTGTCAGCACCAGCGTTGCTGAGAGCGTAGAAGCTGAGGGTGCAGTCACTCTGGTCCCTGGGGAAGTGGAGGAGCTCAAAGTCACAGTTGGTCTCTGTGGTGAGGGCCAGGTGGAGTTCGACGTGGCCATCTTGATCCACTTGGGCCCGTAGGCTCTGGTCTTGCCAGTCCACCCAGAGCCTGCAGGAAAGGCACCGCAGCTGGAGGCCTAGCCCCTTCTCTGAAGGGGGTGCAGGGGGAGAGTCAGGCACATGCCCAGCTGCCATCCCCTGACCTCAGGGTTCCAAAAGAGAGGCGTGCCAGTTGCCTGGCAGGGTGCCCAACAGAGAGATGTTCGCTCAGAGGGCCTCCAGGTTCCAGATGGGGAAGACAGGGATATGCGCAGTGGTTCCTGGGACTGGCACTCTCGCCTCACTTACGCCTCCTGGATAGTGAGTCCCGGCGTCCACAGTGAGTTCCAGGGCCGCATGACCATGCGCCGTGGGTATACACTCCCGTTCCAGGCCAGGCGAGTGTCCAGCCAGGACTGGGGACACAAGGATGCCACTAAGGTGCTGGCTCTCCACAAATTTGTGCCTCTTGGCTTGGCAGGTTGATGAAGGCCAGTACTTCTGAGCTGGACTCAAAGGGTTCTCCTGTCCCAACCCCACCCTTTTATACTCCCCCCCACACACACACACACACACTGGGCGCTCACCAGCCGAAGCAGCAGCATGGAGGACATTGTGTACCGCAGGATGTCCTGCAAGAGGGGGCAGCGTGTCACGAAAGAAGGTGGGAGACCTTAGCATGCCAGGGGCTGAATCCTGCCCCACACCCAGCTCAGCGCTTGGGCCCCACCTGCTCCACGGCCTGAGGACACTTACCACGTTGAACACATTCGACACGACCACCTGCACATCCACGAGCAGGGGCGAGCTCCCGTTTTTGGGAATCTGGATGATTTCCTGAACCTCCAGGGGTGAGTTGGCATCAAAGAAGGATGGCCAGGCTGAAGGATGGAGGGCGAGGTCACCTGGAGGCCCCGAGGCCCAAATCTCAAAGCTCACTACCTACCAGTGCCTTCCACTTACCAAGCACTGGCCTGTGGAAGTGACGACGGCCCTGGACGGAGGACTGCGTGGTGCCTAGTCCGAGCAAGGCGACATGGAGCAGCAGCCGCAGGGCCATCATTGGCGGCTCCACGGAGGGGCCGGGCAGAGCAGCGGCACCGGAGCTCCAGCCTCTAAGTCACTTCTCTGGGGTACTGGGCAGTTTGTCGAGGCAGCTGCTCTGTACCATGATCCTGGAGCCTTGGACTTGGCACCCCACGCCCACCCTGGGTTCCGCAAACACCCGAAGACAAAGCCCGGGACCCAGCCCTGCACCTGCCTAGGCTTTCCTGTCTCGCTCCACTTCCACCACCTGGAACCCGTTGCCACATTCTAGGCCCAATTTGGGCAGATGCCGCAGGCCTACTTTGCTTTCCAGAACGAGCCTGGCTAAGTACCCAAACCCTTGCCGAAATGCCTTGCGCTCAACGATAGGAAATGGGCACACCCTTAAGAGTTTTCCTGCCTCTTCTTAAGCCCTGAACCAATTTCATATAAAAAGCTTTGGCTTGAGGACTCCAGGAGGGGGGCAAACCCGGAGACAGATAGAGGCTAGCTCATGAGCAAAGCCGGGAGGCATCCCTGTTCCCGCATCAGATTCTCAGCCTGCCCCAGTCCAACGCTGCCTTAGAACCGCTGCTGTGCGCCCTGGAGCAGGACCGGTGGGGTTGGAGCGAGACTTTCTGGCCAGGAGAAACTGAGTTCTGATCCTGGATAGCTGCAGCTGAAGCAAGGAAAGAAAACCTCAAGGCTGAAAGTCTGTAGGCACCGATAGGGCTGCGGAGAATCCGAAGGGGCCCAAGGAGCTGGGAGCAGGCTAGGACCCGCCACACACTACTGCAGGAGCGCTGTGAGGAATATAGTATCCGCATCTGTCATCGACCGATTTTACGGAATGCGCTTAAACACCCTGCCTGCCTTTGTCGTATGCATCCGCAGCTGCTGGTTTGCCAAACTATATACACCTGGCGCCTCCGGACGGCCACGTGCAAAGAGCCTTCGGGAGTCCGGCGCTCCCCAGCCTCATTTAAGAGTTCCTATGCGGATTTTAACTCGGCTGTCTTCCGCCCTCTTTCCCTGTAGCTCGGCAAAGCACCCTGCACCCAAGCCTCTGTGAAGTCCCAGAGGCTTCTTGCCACGGAGCCTCACGACTGTAAGATTCACAGAGACACAGGGCATCACTGCACGTGAAATAGTTTCCGCATTTTATTAACAGGCGAAACTCCATCTACGATCCCCAGACATGTGACTCCAATCTTTTAACACCCTAAGCGAGGCTCAGGTCACATTAACTGCCAGGATGCCGTTGGGGGCGTTTTGGTCCAGCCATGGCAGGCCTGGGACCCGGCGCGAGGCCGAGCCGCTAGGAGGCGCTGGCGCAGGGGCGGAGAGCGCGGCCACCTCGCTCACATGCGTCAGGTCTGTGGACTCGCGCTGCAGCGCGCTGCCGCCGCGGGTGCCCGGCGCTGCGACGCACACGCGGCCCGAGGCTCTGCGCGGGTCGTGGCGCAGCAGGCCCTCACAGACCCTGCGGAAGCCCTTGCGGAAATGCTTAGACACCAGCGCGTAGACAATGGGGTTGACGCACGAGTTGGCGTAGGAGACCAGGTGCGACAGGATGCGCAGCGCGTAGGTGGCGCGCGTAAGTGGGAAGTGGCCAAACCACACGCAGAGGATAAGCGCGTGGTGAGGCATCCAACAGAGGCAAAACAGCGCGGCCACGATGATTATCATGCGCGTCACTTTGCGCTTGGCGCCCCGGGAGCCGGAGGCCACGGGATCGACAGCGCGCCAGAGGTAGCGCAGAGTGCGCGCGTAGGTCAGACCCAGCACCAGCACGGGCAGCAGGTAGCTGAAGACAAAGGTGCAGAGGTCCATGGCGCGGCGGCGAGGCGCGCTCCACGCCGGGTGGCACACGGTCAGGTTGGCCAACTGCGACTGGCGGTAGTAACTCAGGTAGGGCCCGGAGAGGAGCAGCGACAACCCCCAGATGAGCCCGATGGCCGCCAGGGCGTTACGACGCGTGCGCAGCTCGCGGGAGTGCAGCGGGTAGCGGATAGCCAGATACCTGCGGGTCAGGCCAGGAGGGGAGACGTCAGCTGAAAGGGCGGATTCGCGGGAGCAGGGCGGGACCCCTGCACCTCAAGTACCACACCCACTCTCCAGGAAGGTCCGTAGCGCACGGCCGCACCGCACAAGTCTGGAGCGCGACCCACGTTATCCCGGACACTCAGCAGCGTGTAGATGTGCGGAGGGACCTAGCAGCCAGAAAGGCAGGCGTATAGGCCATTCATCTGCTCTTCCCGCGACTAAGACCACAGTCATACTCCATCCTGGAGGGCACCCCGAAGATCGTACAGGCATTGGGGCCCGGAGAGGTAGGACTCAGGCGCCTTGAAGCTCTAGCAGACAGCCTGGAGACACGTCAGGCAAAGTAACGCGAGGGGATTTCTCAGGGAAGCTGACGCTCTGTGGGTCCCACCGGTGCTGTCGGAACCTACACCTCCGTGCTCAATGGAACTGAGGGGTGTATGGGGAATGTGGCCTCTCCTCGCTGCTTGTCCAGGGGAGGTGGGGAGGACGTTGGGGCGGAGGAGCCAGAGAGACACCATAGTCAGACCCAGATTTCCTTCCCAGGAATCATCCAGGTGTCCTCCTAAGCTCCAGCTGGGGGGTGGTGAAGCTCAGGCGCCCTCCTCTCCCTGCCCTTGAATGGGGCCTGGAGGTGGGGCGCAGAGGGGGTGGGGCCGAGCTAGGGACCCAAATTCTGCTGTCCGGACCAAAGTCGAAAGCACCGAGCAAACCGTGGTTTCGAGTCTAGCGAGGTGGAGGCGCCTGTGTTTGACGCCAGGAGACAGAACGCTGACTTCACGCACACGATTACTGCATAGGTGACTCTGCTCAAGTCACTTACAAACTCAATCTCGTCTATAAATTGGGCATAGTAATTCCTCCCATCCCAACCCCACAGGGACGTTGAGCGCAAGCCAGAACAAGCATGGGAAACGCTTTGAACCTGGAAACGCTGCTCTTCCGCATCCGCGGCTCTGGAGAGCTGAGGTCTCCAACCTGCAGCCCCAAGGATGCACCTAACGGAGGGACACCGCGGTCCCCCATTCTTATTCTTTCTCCCGTTTGTCTTTCACTCCCTTTCCGGTCCCTTTGCTGTCTTAGTGGCTTTTTGTACTCTCTGCAAGTCCCTCCTTGATCCTCGAGCCCTGCCCCCGCCTGGGTACCGGACCTGTGGGTCGCCAGGGCGCTTGCTTACCTGTCCAGGGAGACGGCGGCCAGCGTGAAGCTGCTGGCGTGCATGGTGAGGAAGATGAGGAAGTGCACAGCCTTGCAGAGCAGCGAGCCGAACACCCAGTCGTCCAGGGTGTAGATCGTGGCCTGGAAGGGTACGCAGCACAAGATGAAGCACAGGTCGGCAACACCCAAGTTGAGAATGAACAGGTTGGTGGTGCTAACCGCCTGGCCGCCACGCAGCAGCACGGCCAGTACCAGTGCGTTGCCCACGGTGCCCACGAGGAAGATGAGCGCGAACAGCATGGGCACGATGACCGCCTCCGGCTGCCGGCTGTCCCCGCCGCCCGCCTCGCTCGCGTCCTCGGCCCCAGGGCCACCCGAGCTATTCATGGTGCCGCCGAACCAGAGGCTATCCGGGCTCCTACAGCCTCCTGGGTCTTGCCGAGCGCGCGGCTCCCACGACTCGGCCGCTGCAGCGCCCAGTGCAACTCCGCGGAGCTGCGGGCAGAGTGAGCCTCGTCGCGGCTGGAGCTGGAGACCGCGATGCGCTGGATCGCAGGGAGGAGCGAGCAGCTGGAGGGGTGGGATGGTCCCCCAAGGCGGCTGGCCACGCGGAGGGAAGTGCTGTTCAGCAGCCCCAGAGCGTCCCAGCTGAGGCACGGGCAGTCCACTCCGGGGACGCGGGGCCCTCTGGAGAGGTCCAGCCCCCGGGTTTGGGCTGTGCGGGGATGAGCGGCGCACTGACTGACCTCCCCGGCAGTCGCCAGAGTGGCGAAGGACCGACCGCCCGGACCTGCGTCTGCGCGGCGCTGCCGGGACCCCGCGTTCTTCCGCGCTTCCCTGCAGCCTGGCGGGCTCGCCGAACCTCCCCGGGGGAGTCTAGGAATATTTCCGGGAGGATCCGTGGGGGTGGGGGTGGGGGAGGTGACGAGGGGCGGAGGTGGATTGGATGGCCGGCCGCAGTATTCCAGAACTGGCTAGTGGGACGGCCCCAGCGTGTACGCCACCCCGCTTCCCATTTCTAATTCCCAGGAGCACGGAGCCTCACAGGAACCCCAGAGAGCCCCGGTGGGGAGGATGGAAGGTTTCTGAGGGACCTTGGTTAGCTTCATCTCATTCCCTTCTCACCCATTGAACATTTTTCCCTCCAATTCAATCCAATAAATACTGAGCATCTCCTGTGTGTCAGGCGCTGTCCTGGGCCGCTAGGCCTGAATTTCTTCAGCTGTAATTTGGGATAAATAACATCTCTGAGGGCCCTGGTGAGACTGGAATGAGAAGTGTCTGAGAGGTGTGACTCTGAATGATTTAAATTCTCCTTACCCTGGTCAGATATCCAAAAAGGGAAAACTAAGGAAATACAAAATAGCAGAGTCCAAAGCGCTAATTGCATTTCCCTAGATGGCCAGGAGGGCGTTTAGGTTGCAATAAAATTTTAAATATTTGTTTCTAATTTTGACATATTAGTCATCAAGCATTTGTGATGTGGAAATCATTGCAGTTTCTATAGAACTTAAATCCCCTGGTTCACAGGTCTGAAAATCACCTTCTGCCACTGTAGCTTGATCTCTGCTTCACCTTTCCCTGCTCTGTCCCTTGGGTCCCAGTCAAGAACATTCTTTTTCTGTTTCCTCCCAGGATCTCAGTCTCAGGAGCTCAGCTACCTACTCCTCTGGGTAGTAGAAAACCTTATTCACACCCCTGCCTTACCTGCCTATTCATCAAATAGGAAGATAATAACCGTTCATGTTTATGAGATACTCGTCATGCACTTATTCAGTAACTATTTGTTAAACACCTAATCCTTGACAGGCACTGTTTTGGGTCCTTGGGATCTACCAGTGATCTCTACAGAGATCAAGGCCCTCCATGGGCTTCTTTTCTAGCAGGTGAGAAGTACAAAAACACAACTCAAGTAAGTTTTTAATCTATTACAAGTTGATAAGTATTTGCAGGCAAAGTAGATCTGGGTAAGGTAATTTGGGAGTACAAGGGGTGGGTGGTCAGGCAGACCTCGTTAGGAGGGTGACATCTAAGCAAAGACTCAAAGGAGGTGAAGGAGCTAGGTTAGCAGATATTAGGGGAAGAGCATTCCAGATAGAACAGCCAGTGCAAAGGCCCTAGAGCAGGCGTGTGCCTGGGTCCCTAAGCAGGGAGGCTGGTACGAATAAGTTGAATGAAGAAGGACGAGACTGGCAGGGAGGAAGTAAGAGGCATAGCATGCAGGGCTTTTTTTCATCTTAAAGACCGAGGCTTCTAGTCTGAGTAAAATGAGGAGCCACTGCAGAGTCTTGACGAAAGGGCTAACATGATCTGACTTACCTTTTTGAAAAAAGCTGTATTGAAATATAACTCACATACCATACAATTTGCCCATTTAAAGTCTTTATTTGGTTTTTAGTATATTCACAGAGTTGTGTGAGCATCACCACACTCAATTTTAGAATGTTTTTGCTCCTCCCCAAAGAAACCTCTACTCTTTAGCCATCGGCCTCCAATCTCCACCCCCACTCCTAGCCCTAGGCAACCATTACTTTCTGTCTACAGATTTGCTTGTTCTGGACATTTCAGATAAATGGAGTCATACCATATGTGGCCTTTTATGTGGCTTGTTTCACTTAGCATAATATTTTCAAGACTCATCTACGTTGTAGCATGTATCGATATTTCATTGCTTTTTATAGCTAAATAATATTCCATCGTATGGTTATGCCATATTCTATTTATCCATTCACTTGTCAATGGACATTTGGGAGACTTTTCTAAGATTTATTATTATTTTTTAAACAACTTAATAAATTTGTTTATTAAATTAGTTTTAAGTATACAGTACGTTAGTTCGACATCTATAATGTTCATAAAACAATCTCCCCAATTGCTCCCTCCCTCCCCTGGCCCTCCACTTAGCCATCATGTTAATACTAACTGCATTCCCTCTGCTGTGCTCCCCGTGCCCAACTATCAACTACTAAGTTGTACTTCTTTAACCTTTCACCCCTTTCTCCCAGCTTCCCAACCCCTCTCCGCTCTGTCCGTCACCAAGTTGTCCACTATATTTGTGAGTCTGTTTTTCATCAGTTTGTTCTTTTTGTTTCTTAGATACCGTCTATAAATGAAATCGCATGGTATTCATCTTTCTCTGTCTGACTTATTTCACTCAGCATAATAACCTCTAAGTCCTTCCATGTCATTGCAAATGGTAGCATTTTATTTTTTTTTTTTTATGGCTGAGTAATATTCCATTGTATATATGAACTATATGTTCTTTATCCAATCATCTGTTGATGGGAATTTAGGTTGCTTCCATATCTTGGCTATTGTAAATTGTGCTGCCACGAATATAGGGGTGCATAGATCTTTACGAATTAGTGTTTTGGTTTTCTTTGGATAAATACCCAGAAGTGCAATTGCTGGGTCAAAAGGTATACCTATTTTTAATTTTTTGAGGAACCTCCATACTGTTTTTATAGCATAAGATTTATTTTTAATTGTGGTAAAATACACAAAACATATAATTTACCATCTTAAAAGCATTTTAAGTGTACAACATAGTAGTTAAGTATATTCACATTGTTGTGCAGCCAATCTCCAGAACTTTTTAATCTTACAAAACTGAAACTCTATGCCCATCAAACAATAACTCTCCATTTTCCCTGCCTCCAACCCCTGTGAATTTGACTACACTAAATATTTCATATAAGTGAAATGACACCATATTTGTCTTTTATGACTGGCTTATTTAGCACAGTATTTTCAAGCTTCATCCATGTTGTAGTATGCATCAGAAATTCCTTTTTAAGGATGGATGATATTCCATTGTATGGTTATACCACATTTTGTTTATTCAAGTGCCACTGGGTGTCTTCCATCTGACGTCCATCGTGAATAATACTGCTGTGAGCAGTGAGTGTACAAATATCTCAAGACTCTGCTTTCAGTTCTTTTGGATAGATACTCAGAAGTGGAACTGCTAGAGCATATGATGATTCTTTAATTTTCATAAGAATTATCATACTGTTTTCTACGGCGGCTGCACCATCTTACACTCACACCAACCGTGCACCAAGATTCCAATTTCTCCACATCCTCACCAATGCATGCTATTTTGGTTTGTTTTTTTCTTTTTAGATAGTAAACATCCTAATGACTATGAGGTGACCGTTTATTGCGGGTTTGATTTGCATTGCCTTAATGATTAGTGGTGTTGAGCAATTTATTTTAAAATGCATCAGTTCATTTAATCTTCATAACAACCATCTTAATTGGTTATCCTTATTGCACAGACGACGGGAAAAGGTTTAGAGGGAGAGTAAGTTATTTGCCCACCATCTCCCAACCAATAATAGTGGAGTCAGGATCGGAACTACAGGACTCAGATTTCAGAGTCCACAATGTCCTATGGCACAGCGAAGAGCCATATCTCCCTCGCCTCTACATATCTCCCTCTTCCGACTGCTCGCTTATAAGTCCAGAAAAGGGAACAGGTCCCTAGCTGTCACAGTTTCCACACCAGGATGCTGCTTGCTGCCTCCACTAGCGCTTCCTCTGACCACTGCTTTCTTGGGGGTAGGGGGTTGCTGCTTGTGAGGCTGCTTCCTCACAGGCGAGGTGTTTCCTTTCTGTAGGTGGGCCACCCCATCTCCCAAATCCCCGGGGAGGTAGACATTCCGAAATCCAAAGTCCTTAGCCACCCGCCCCCGGCGTCTGTGCGCGAGACGCGAGCCGGATCCTTCGTGCACGGATGAAGGAGCTGAATGTCCATCTCCAGGTCCTCCGCCCTTGGTGAACGGGGAGATGGAATTGCTCCGGAGAAGACTCCGCCGGCTGTGGTCCCCTCCGCCCCTTCCCCGCCCCCGCCTGCGAGCCCTCAGCCCCGCCCGCCACGACTCGAGACCGGGAATCCGAGCCGGTGCGCAGGTGCACTCCAACAAGTGGCCGCTGCCTGCGGGCCCGGCCGTCGGCAGCGGAGTCCGCCGCTATCCCGTCAGCCCGTCCTGGCAGGTCCCGCTCTCTCCCGCCGCAGTTGTCACGCCTCCTCTATCCCGTCCTGCTCTGCGGCCGAGGGGCAAGATGGCTGCCGAGAAACAGGTACCTGGAGGCGGCGGTAGCGGCGGCGGCGGGGGCAGCGGTGGCGGCGGACGCGGTGCCGGAGGAGAGGAAAATAAGGAAAACGAACGGCCATCCGCCGGATCGAAGGCAAACAAAGAATTCGGGGATAGCCTGAGTTTGGAGAGTATCCTGGAATAATAGGGCCTAACTCGCAATGATTACGTGTCGCTCTGGCGGGCCGGGGGCGGGAGAGGCAGCGGGTGTCCGCACGTCCTGGGCAGGAGAGGCCGAGGGGTGCAGTTTCTCTCGCGCTTACTTTTTAACACACTCAGAGCTTCAGGGTCTGTAGTTTGACCGGCCTTTACTCGCATCACCTTCGCCTTTCAGGGTGGGGAACGTCCTTTTCTTTCGGGCAGCACGGGGATATTGGGCAGATTTCTGCAGTTTTCCTGACAGTTGCCCGGTTGATGGGCTGGTGACGTGGAGGGACAGCCTGGCCACCCCGGGGAGCTCCTGGCACCTTGAGCCACTAAACTGGGGAAAGGAAACAGCACTCCTGACGTCCTGGCTTAGTACTTTTGTCTGACAGCCCTTCTGCCGTCGGAGAATGGGTAGTAAAATAACAATTTGATGTTCTGGGAGTGAAGGCAAAGATTGACTGCTCCAAGGAAAAGCTTGTCGCTCCTTTCGAATAGAAGTCATCGTAGCTTTTTAACATCGCATGTATAACTTTATAAATCTGTTGAGAGTTGTTCAGATGAACCGAAGGAATTGGTTTCTAGTTTTCATCAGTGTAGTCACAGTAGAGTGCTCATGACACTAGTGTGTGGCTTTTTGAAACGAAATAACAAGTGGAGAAAATAGCCGAATCTCTGAAATAAAACGTTTAGCTTTAACATCTTAATGTCTTAAGTTTTCAGGGGATTGGAGTTTTTTACTTTTTGTGCTGGTGGTATAGTTCTAAATGGATGTTAGAATGCCCTGATTTTACTACAGACCTTATAAAGCCTGTCCCCTTTTAGTTATTGAAAGTCTTTTTAGTGTTCAGAATTTTAAAATACACCTATAGAGAAGCATTGAGGAAACTTTAAAACTAAAATTGTAGATAAAGGTCATTAGACTTCCTAAAGTTTGGTACATAATCTCAAAATATTTTAAGATTCTCCAAAAGGAGAGTTTGGTCAGGGCTCTTTCTTTTAAAAGAAAAACTTCAATATTTTAATGCGAACCATGGCCTAGTTTGGTTGACATGTGCTAACCGTAGGCTCATGCAGCATCACGGCTGTTAAGGAAAGTTAGATTTGACTGATGTAGGAGGTTATGCAAATGGAGGAGTGATATACTTATGACCTGTATCTGTCTGAGTGCAATACCTTTTCCAGGTGCGAATCAGTGGGAACCACCCGTTATAGTCAGTATTCAGAATCCAGCCGCTTTATTTAAGTTGTTAGGTTTCAGTAGCCTTAATGGCTGATAATGTTCTCTTTTTTTATTTTTAAAGTAGTAACAATTCAGGCAGTTGGCTTTTCCATACGCTTAACCATCCTAAAACAAGATAGCTATTGAAAGTGGTTACAAGAGGTTTCACTGGTTAATCTATGTATTTCAGAAATATTTAATGTGCTGCGGTTTGATACAAATACAGACGACTGGGGACATGTTTTGATGTATTTGGATTCTTGCCATTGTAAGCTTTTCCTTAATCTTGGCTTTAGTTCTTCAGATTATTAAGGAATCCCAGCAGCAGCATGGCTTACGGCATGGAGATTTTCAGAGGTACAGGTTAGTATCATGTGCAAGATGTGTGGAAATCTTTCTGGAAATTTCAAATTTCGTTTGCCTCTTCATGTCCTACTTACTCTCCTGTATCAGAAAGTGAACTTAAGGCATCTAGCTCTGAACATATATCGAGTCCTCAAAAGCAACTTAATTTGCAAATTAAAATTTTTCTGATGAATAAAAAGAGTGAACCTTTTTATCCATTTTGCCTCACAATGTTGCGGATACCTTGGAGGCTTCTGCTGAAATTAACAAGCAGTTAATGGTAATTGGGTTTTTTTTAACTTAACTATATTGTAGACTCTTGGTAAAATGCAGAGCTTTTCAGTGTTTTAAACGTTATATAAGGGGAATTTCCGTCATAATTTACTGGTAAACTTTTATAACAGCTGTCAAGTTGGAAAACAAATTTAACGTGACTCTTAAAAAATATAATAGATGCTTAATGTATAATATACAATTCAGTACTTTGAAGGCAACTATTTCTATATTGTAGATATAGGCTTTGACTACCTGATTTTTAGAAGTAACTGCTGAAACACTCTGCATTTCAGAGACTCAGGAGTCAGCCTTGCGGTGGAGGCGGCAGCACTGGGGCAGAGTGAACGAGATGGGAAGTGGTGGGAATGAAGTGGGAGAAGCAGGCCGGGCCAGAATGTGCAGGACCCGTGGGCCAGGGAAGCGCATGCACATGTTCTGGGGGTGGGGAGGAAGCCACAAAAAGAGTTTTAAACAGAAGACCGTTGTGACTTGATTTTTTTTTTTAAATTATTAAGGAAATTTCCAAAAATCGTAGACACGATAGTATAACGAAACCATCACACATTTTATTATAGCGATTAACTTTCTGCTCTTTTTGTTACATCTGTTCCCTCCTTTTTAAAAAACATTTTATGGAAGGATTTTTTTTTTTTTTTTACCACTTTATTGAAGTATTACTGACATGCAACGAAGGGTACAGAAATTGATCAATTTTTCACAACCTGTAACCAGCACCCAGATTAAAAGACAGAACATCACCAGCATCCCGGAAGTCTCCCTTTTTCTCCTTCTAATCACAAACCCGTCCTCCTCAAGGGTCACTGCAGTCATGATTTCTAACACCTTAGGTTAGGTTGGCTTATTTTTGAAATGTATCTACACAGCAGCACATCACATATACGCTTTCGTGAGTGCCTTCTTTCAACATTGTTTTAAATGCCGCCATATTGTTTGGGGGTTTTAGTTCTTTAATTCCCATTACTACATGGTGTTCTCTTTTGTGAATATGTTGCATTTTATTTTCCTGTACTGTACTGTTGCTGGGCACTTGGCCAGTTTCCCGTTTGGGCTTTTAGAAATAATGCTGCCGTAAACATTCTTATATATCTTGGTGGAGGGAAGTGTGTGTTTCTATTTGATATACACCTGGGAGTGGAATACTATAGGATATGCTATGTTCAGCCTTCAGATAACATATCGTCGAGCAGTTTTCCAAAATCATTGTGCCAGTTTGCACCGCTGCCAGTGTGTGAGAGCTGCAGTTGAGCGCATCCTTGCCAGCAGGGATATGGTGTGGCTTGTTTTTGCCGAATTATTTTAGAGCCAAGTCTAGACATCATACCGTTTTACCCATCAATACTTGAGTTTGTGTCCAACAAAGAAGGCTTTTAAAGAAGTACAATGCTATTATCCCACCTAACCAAATCAGCAATAATTTTTCAGTCTCATCTTATGTAATGATATTGAATAATATAAAAGTACTGTCTGTTCAGTTTTTCCTAACTTTTTTTTAAATTTTTTTTCCTTTTTTTTTTTCCGTCTGAAATAATCTCAGACTTGCAGAAAATTTGCAGGTACACTACAAGTTACATTTTTTCCTGAACCATGGCAAGTAGCTTGCCTACTTAATGCTGGTTGCCGCAGAATAATGTGTTTTCCACAAACAAGGACATCTTAATAAATATATCCATATTGCCAGAAAATTCTTACCAATTTGTATTCCTTCCCGTAATGTATGAGTCTTCCATTTGATTTTCATATAAAAGGGTAAGTGATAAAGCAGAAGTTATGAATTGAGTTTCAGATTTTTTTCTTTATTTTTCTTTTCAGACTACTTTTCTTTTTAATAACCTGTGCCCTCGTAACTTTAAGGTGCTAAAGTATCATTTAAATACCATTTTGTATTGTAAAATATTTGATTAAGGGTTAGTAAAACTTTGTATGTATTTTTACACTAATTTGGTCAAAATACATTTATTGAACATCTATATGCTAGGCACTGTGCTGAGACATTTGAAAGTAAAATCTCTTTGCACTGAAGCAGTGTGTGTGAGTGTGATAGACATGTAAGAACATATTTGTAATGCCCTGTGCTATAGTACAAGTAAGAATAAAGAGCTTCATGAGCACGAAAGGGAGTCTTGGCATAAGAGGCCCCCACTCAGTTTTTCAAAACCCACCCTAAGTCCACTGCAGTGAAGTGTTGTTAACAAGAAGAGAAGGGTTACTCGTGTCCTTTACATTCAGTTTGACGTTTGCCTTGTTTTCTCGGTTGCCATTTTATCTGCATGATCCCAAAGTGCGTGTTCTTTGAGAATGCGTACCGTGTCTTCTGTCTCTTGTTCCCAGTCATACTGCCCTGCATGCTTTAGGTCAGTGAATGTTTGCAGGATGATGTAACCCTCAGTAGGACACCTCAGACCTTTGACCTTATTAGACAATTTGCTGTTGAAAGGACTGTCATCTCGGCTGAACGATTTTTGCTTACGGTCTCTTACAGGGGCTACTGTTCCCGCAGACAGAGACGGCTCCGGAAAACGCTTAACTTTAAGATGGGGAACAGACACAAATTCACAGGGAAAAAAGTAACCGAAGATCTTCTGACCGATAACAGGTACTGACGGCTCAGCGCTAGGTGCTAAATACTTTTTGCTAATACATTTATTGAATAATTATAATGTGCCAGACATTTTGCCAAACTCTTTATCTCATGTGACTCTTTTAGCAGCTCTGTGGAGTGAACATTTTTACTATTCCTGTATTACAAGATGAGGAAACTAAGGCTCAAAGAGGCTCAATAGTTTGTTCAAGAACTGTGGGGTGGTGAATGTTAAAGTCAGCGATTAGAATTTAATCAATTATTGGGTAAGGTTTCTAGAATGCAGATTTCAATGTCTATAAGTGCTTACTTAAATCATTATATCTTACGTGAAATCTGGTTGTGTGTAAATTATTCTAGAAGAGAGCTGTGTTTCAGTGCCGAGTGTTACCATGCTTAATGTTAGCGGAGGGGTTAATCTGTCCAGCAACACGGATAGAACATCTCTAGGTCAGTTCCTCAAACCGTGGCCTGTGGGCCAATTTGGTCCTCCTACCACTTGTTTTTGTAAGTTAAGTTCTTCCGGTGCATGGCCATTCCTCTAGGCGGTGTTTACAGCTGCTTTTGTGCAGTAATGGCGACAGAGAGCATAGATTCTGCAAAGTCTGAAATATTTACTATTGGGCCCTTTACAAAAAAATGTTTGCTGTTCCCCAGTCTCATTTGTGGCCAGGACTGAGTATAGAAGGCTTGGGGAGGTGTGGATCTTCCACCTCGTTGATGGTGATCTTATTGAGAGATGTTGGTCAAGTACAAAACGGAGCACTATGAGATAGTGAAACTGCCATGTCGTGTGCCATTTACTCTTAATAATTCCGAAATCTTGGAAGGGAGAGTTGAGTTTGGGGGTTTTGATAGGGAAGCCAGGAGGCCTGCATGGAGGAGGCCAGACTGCGAAGGATTTGTGAGAGGAAAGAACATTCTGTGTCGAGGGAGACATCATGCCATGGTGTCCGTGAATGCACTCCAGGAACTGTCCTCCTCTGGACAGTTGTTACCCTCTGCTCAGGCAGTGAAGAGGCTGGGAGCTCGCGGTGTGGAGACGGTCGGCACCTAGAGCATAGACCACGACGAGACGGGGCAGGAAGTGTTGATTAAATCTGATGTGATTGAGTTACAAAGAGTCTCTTATGATAGCAGGACCCTTTATTTTGGAAAGATGAGATTAAGCTGACATTTTAAGAAGATTCGTCAAGGCAGTAGTTTAAACAAAGATTCACGTAGTAGTAATAAAGTAGCTAACTTATTTAGCACTTAGTAAGTGCCAAGCTCTGGTCTTAAGCGTGTTATGTGTATTACTGCATGGGAGAGTGAGACACAGAAAGGTTAGTACTTTGCCCAGAGTCACACAGCTACTGAGTGATGATGGCACTGAGATTCCAACCCAGACTCTAGAGCCTTCTTCTTAACCACTTCAGTATATTGCCGCTTAAGGCCTGGGTTTCTAACTGGGTCGGGATGAAGGAGGTGTTAATTCAAAGATGAGGCCAGACCGCATGGACTAACTCTGTTTGCTAAAATTGGGAGGGGTCAGTCAGGTTTGCCAGGTTCGAGGTGGAACAGGCTTTTCAATGACATGTGTCCGGTGGGTGGTTAAAACCTGATGCATGGCCTGAGTCGGGATCAGAGATGTGGATTTGGGATCTTGGTCGATGCCACAGGAAGAATAGCTAGGAAGAGAGCCAGGGAGCTATGGGGAGAAGTCGAGAGGCCGGAGCTGGTGCTGTGAATGCCTGAGTCTCATGCTCCTGGCCTTTATCGTTCAGCTTGCTCCTCCTCTCTGGTTTAGATATTTGCTTCTGGTTCTGATGGATGCTGAAAGAGCCTGGAGCTATGCCATGCAGCTTAAACAGGAAGCCAACACTGAACCCCGAAAACGGTTCCACCTGTTGTCTCGCCTGCGGAAAGCTGTGAAGCATGCCGAGGAATTGGAACGCTTGTGCGAGAGCAATCGCGTGGACGCCAAGACCAAGCTAGAGGCTCAGGTTAGGGTCTTAACATCAGCCCCGCTTTATCTAGGGATTAGCGACGTGACCTTGAAACAATACAGTTAAACAGAACAGAGTTTCTGATGTGGGAGGAGAAAAATCCTGCACTTGCTTTTTCAAGGTGAAGTTGGCCTCTGCTTTTTGAGCTCTTGTTTTTTAATAATCAGCTCTCACTTTTAAAGAAAGCTCATGTTTCTTTTAATACATAGAAAGCTTGCATCTTTTTTTTTAGGCGAGGCAACCCTTGGTTGACCTCACAGATTGCAAGGACCTTGTCAGTTTACAGTCCCTTTTTTTTTTTACACCTACAGCGCTTGGTCTTCCTAGGTGGTCTCCCATCCAAGTACTGACCAGGCCCGACCCTGCTTAGCTTCCGAAATCAGACGGGATTGGGCTTGTTCAGGGTGGCATGGCCGTAGACAGCTTGCATCTTATATCTAGGAGAGTTCACAGAATAATTTTTTTCATGAATTTTTAAAAAGAGATATTGCAAGTGTATATTCAACTTTTGATACTTCTTATAGCCCCAAAGCTGGTTGTTAAGTCAAATGAAGAAAATAAATTTCCTTTTTTTGAAGTTCTCTCCCGGGAGGTAAATGAATCATAACAAGTTCCCTGTGTGTCACATTTTATTAGTGAAAAGTTTCTCTCCCTTAAAATCAACCTGCATGTCTGTGTTCTTGATATCCAAGTTCAAAGCAAATAGAAGAGATGGAGCTGTAACCCTCGTTCTCGGGTGCTGAAGCAGTTTCTCTTTTCCTGTCGCCCTCCAGGCTTACACAGCTTACCTCGCAGGAATGCTGCGTTTTGAACATCAGGAGTGGAAAGCTGCCATTGAGGCTTTTAACAAATGCAAGTAAGTTTTCCAGTCTAAAGGCTTTGGCCGGTTTTGATTCTAGATAACGTTCAAGCTGCAGATCAACCGACAGTTGTTTCAGTGAAAGTACAGTTTCCTTTTTTTTCTTCCTGGTAGGAATGTTGATTATTCCCTTTCATCCTAAGAACATACCAGTTCTGGTAGCTGGTGGAGGGCCTCAAAGTTCCTTATTTTGTTTTTAGCCACTGTGTTCCTCGTGAGTCCATTTTCTTAAGGCTGCTCTGAAACCTGGTGGTTCTTTCCTCACAGAACGATCTACGAGAAGCTCGCCAGTGCTTTCACAGAAGAGCAGGCCGTGCTGTACAGCCAGCGTGTGGAGGAGATCTCGCCCAACATCCGCTACTGCGCGTATAACATTGGTGAGCAGGGACTGCCTGAAGCGTCGTCGGGTTGCTGGTGGTGGTCCACCTTAGAGAGCCTAGAGAATTATGTGACTTTCTGCCCTTTCCCTTGCATCCATCCTTGACATGGGTTTTGGTTAATGGAAAAGGTAGAACTGTCGAAGTCAGCCCTGCTCCACATCACAGAAGGCATTTCCTTTGCTGCCGTTCCCATCATGCCGTCTTCTGTACCCCCCGCAAGCTTTGTACAAGGGCTGGGGTCCACCGCAGCGTCTGTGGAGGGCGGAGCTCTTTCAAGTCCCAGGGTGAACCTAGTAGTTCTTGAGAGAGCAGACCAGACCCTAGAGGATTTGCCACTCATTCTTCCTCTCTCTTTCTCAGGGGACCAGTCAGCCATCAATGAACTCATGCAGATGAGATTGAGGTCTGGGGGCACCGAGGGTCTCCTGGCTGAAAAATTGGAGGTAATCTCATATGTACATTTTGTGAAAAGTCTTTGGTTTGAAAAAGTCCAGAAAAAGAAGTAATCCACCCAATATAGTTGCTATGAGTATGTGCATATTTATATCTATGTCTGTATTTTTAATGAAAATTTTTCATTTAGTATTGTTTAACTTTTTTTTTCCCATGTTACATTTATTTTCTAAGTAACATAGCCTCATAGAAAAAATAGGAAATACAAAAGGTGGAGGAAAAATAGAATCATATGGATTATCACCCAGAGGTAACCACTATTAATGTGATGGCTGTCTTGCAGACTTTTGTACGTGTAGGGAAAGAAGGCATATGTTTTTAAAACGAGGTCTCATTATGCACTGTTTAGTAACATTCTTTTAAACTGTAATGTCACATGCAGTTTTTCCACTTCAGTAAATACATTTCCACATCGTTGTCTTTCGATGGCTGCGTGGACTCCATTGAAGTCTGTTTTATTCGATCACTTCACTATTACTGATTAAATGGTAAACGATATTCCCGTGAGTACCTGTGTCCCCAGTTTTTGTACACATTCTTAGTTATCTCCTTAGGACAAATTCCTAACAGTGGAATTTCTGCCTGTGATGTATATAGATATACTTTTCTTTTTACATCCTTACCAAAACTAGTGTTGGCCTTTTTAACCTTCTATTATGTCCTTTTAAGATTTGAGTTTCTTTAAGCTAGGATGTGTTATGCCAAGGAGGAACTTAAATATAAATTTGTGTGTACTCTGTAAAATGTTTATATGTTGGTTATAGAAGAGACATAATTTCCACTCATTTTACCCTGGTCACTCGTATCCACAGTTAAAACTTGGCTGACTTTTTAAAACTGTTTTCCAGGCATTGATCACTCAGACTCGAGCCAAACAGGCAGCGACCATGAGCGAAGTGGAGTGGAGAGGGAGAGCGGTCCCGGTGAAGATCGACAGGGTGCGGATCTTTTTGTTGGGGTTGGCCGATAACGAAGCAGCCATTGCCCAGGTGAGGAGGAAGCACCTGCTCTGTCTTCTGCATGTGTCTGAAGGTGGTTCTTGTTTAAGAGGTAGTATTTCGTTGGTGTTCATTTATCTTAAAAATGTATCTTAATATTGTTAGGGGTTGATGCACCCTCTTGAACAAAATTATTTTAAAAGCTGA
>NW_011888853.1:2480545-2505049 GCF_000151845.1 Pteropus vampyrus | reverse complement strand
TTTCCTTTTAGTCTTTTTTGTATTCGTGAGATGTTATGTATGTTTTACTTGTTAGAATTATTATACCGAGATGTGATTTTGTAATCTATTTATATTAACATATTTGTAAGTATTTTTCACATTCTTCCATATCATTTCACAAAACTTTTTAAATACCTGGTGGTCACCTGGACAGAGATACCACAGACATGAGCAAAAGAGGGCAATGATCCCCTTTAATGTCCCACTCAGATACGCTGCTTTTATGTTTTTATCTTTTTAACCCTGTAGTGTGGGTGACACTCATTTTACAGGTGGGAAACTGGTCTCAGAGACTGTTTAACTGGCCCACAGCCATATACCAGATGGAAGGCAATGCTTACATTCAAAACCAAGCCCTTTTATCCAGAGCTCGTGTTCCTGGAACTTTTCCACGTATCCTATTAGATTCAACAGGAAGGCCTATGACGGGGTCATTTTATTTGGCTTTGATAAATAGCTAAATATAATTTCACTTAATAAAGTATACCGGCAGAGTCCTGGGGCCCTGATAGAGACTTAACTAAGCAGAAACTTAATGGAAACAAATAGTCGTTGGCAACCAGTTATTTTCAAAAGGATCACTCTCAAACTTGAGTTTTAGTATAGTTAAAAGGTTGACTTCTGGATACCGGGGTCATAGCCACCCCTTCTAACGCAGTTCAAGAATGGCCAGAATTTTGTTAATATTGGCAAGAAAAAACTGACATTATTCCAACCTTGACTAGATAAAAAATACAGTCTGTCATCTCAGCACAACTGCTGCGAGGTCTGTGTTTTCACCTCATCTGCAGCGTGCGTGTTGATACAGTTAAACGTGTTCCAATTAATAGCTGTCTCTAACACACACAAAGAATGGCAGGTGTACTTATGAAAATGCCGTTTAATCCAAGCACATCTATTATTGGGCATTTGCATTTCATACAGTTTTTAAGCACTGTAAACAGTGATCAGTGAATCTTTATATGTGGATTTTTCCATATTTTGGGTTACTGTTGTAGAATAAATGAGAATACCACGTAGATTGAAAAATATATATAGATTTCTTTTTGATTGAATAAAGTTATTTAGATTAAGAATTTTCAGTCTCTAATGCAAAAGATGTTTATTTTAAAGCTTTTGTTTATTATTAAGCACCTGCCCAGAAAAGTCAGGTAGAAGGAGAGCAAAAGAATCTCAATGTATTTGATAGTTTGGGGTTTTTCCTCATGTGCTGTGTTTTGTAGCAGTATTTAAAGGCCTTATTAAGACGAAAACAGTTCTTCAATAAACAGCTCTTTGGAATAACATAAAAGCTCAATAATGAAGGTGATCCTGTTTTGCGTTGCAATCACATTTTCTAAAGCTCTCCAACATCCATTTAAACCCATTATCCTCCCTGTGTTACTTTGTTTCAGTTATTAAGTTAAAAAACTTAAAAGTGCTTCTGCACAAAAGGGGTAGAGCCCTTCCCACTGGACATGGTTTACGCAGGGACATGGTTTACCCAGGTCCCTGGAGAGAGGGGCCAAGATTTTATGTTGAGGGGAAGATAGGATCAGTAGCCAAGGTTTCCTGCCCCCGCTGCTGCAGGCTTTCACTGCTAAACATAGCTGCTCCTCGGTCACATTTGTCATTAGGAAACCTATTGTAAGGCTTTTCCTAAAGTATCAGTGAAACTTGCGATGTGCAGATACAGTAGGAATGTTGTATGGGTTTTTCATTGTTCTTCCACAAGATACAGTGGAGGGTTTGAAAGGTGTATGAAACCAAGAGTGGAAGGAACCGTACGAGGACAATTTCAGATCTTTCAGTCTAGGAAGATAAAAGGCTGAGGAGGGAAGAATCTTCGGAGCCTGTTAACATAATAGGTTACGTTGGTGAGTTTTTGTGTTAAGCCAACACTGTATATCTGGGGTAACCCCGTTTGGTTACGATACGTTGTGCTTTTTATGTATTGCTGGATTTGATTTGTTAATGCTTAAAGAATTTTGTATCTGTTTTCATGAGGAATAGTGGCCTATAATTTTCTTTTCTTGCAATGTCTTTCAAGGTTTACTTTCAGGGTTATGCACACTTCATAAAACAAGTTTGGAGATGTTCCTCCTCTGTTTATGTAATGTCTGTATTTTTCTTTCCTTAAATGTTTATTATAATTCACCAGTGAAATTATTGGGACTGGAGTTTCCTTTGTGGGAAAGTTTTTTGATATGTCAGTTTCAGGTGTACAACATAATATTTGTGGGAAGATTTTTAAAATTTGTTTTTGCTTGTTTTAAGCAAGTATAATTCCTTTATAACTTATAATGCTATTCAATTTTCTGTTTTTTTTGTGTCAGTTTGAATGAATTTTATTTTAAAAAGGAATTTATTAGTTTTATGTAAATTGTTGAATTTATCGACATAAGTTTATGATATTACTTTATCATTTTAATGTTTATAGGATCTATAGATCTCCTGTTAAGTGCCTGGTTAATGTGCTAGTTGCAGTAAATATAAATTATTTCTGGTTTTTGATGAATTTATAATATATTAGGTTTACTTCTGAGTATCAGAGATCTTTAAATTATACAGTAGAAGTAAAAGATGTCGATCAAACAAAATATGTATGAATTCCAGGGAGTCCTCGTAGGGTTTTAACCTACAAAACAATTTAGTCTGTAATGTCCTATCATACGTATACCAAATCTAGCTAGTAAATAAAATAAGTACAGTGTTAAAGTTTACTTAAATCCTTAGAAGTCAGGTCTGGCATTGTAGCTGTCAAATGTCTATTGAAGTGAGTGACCCATGGGTTATTAAGTATGGAAGATACCCTTCAGCCATTTGAGATTAGTTCCAAGAAGAACCACTTGCCCCAAGTGCCACTGTCAGATGACCCCGCTCGCTCCACCGTGGGCCTCACTCAGCTTTCCAGTTCCCGTTGTTGTGCTGAGTTCTCTGCCCTGGAATCCAGGAGCTTTCTTTGCCTTAGAGACACAAGGCTTCTCATGTCGCTGCCCTGCCAGTTATGGGGTATTTGTCATCCTCTAGGAGGTGGGATGCAAAAATTTGGTAGCCCCAGCTTATTGCTTGTTTGTCAAGGGTTTTATGACTTTCAATATTGAAACAGCAGTTTACTGAAAAGCATGGAATGAAGAAATAATTCAGGGAGATAAAATATTAGACTGAAAAGACTAGAGCTGAGAATGAATCGGCTGCCAAAATCCAGTTGCAAAATCCTTAGTCTCGTCAGGCAAGCTTTCAGTCTTCACGTCTTTACGTTGTCTTCCTTTATAATTTATTTCTATTTTGCTTTTATTAATACTTGGTCACCCCTAAATTGTCACTGGTTGCTTTGTGAGGATGTTCTTTTGCAGCTCTTTTGGAAGGGGGTGGGCAGGTTTAAAAATATCTGGAGGTTTGATCATTCTTATCCTCGACTTACGGTTAATATTTTAATGTTTGAGTGGAAAGGAGACCGTTTATCCTTCTCGCTTTAAAAAAAATCTGTTCTTAAGAAGCGAGGCTTGTATGCCCCTTTACCAGTTACCAGGTTTCTGCATGTGTTTTTCTAGACCTCAGCGGGCTGGGCGAGGCTCGGTTCACATCGCCTGGTCCTCCTCTGGGTGTGGTGGAGAATGTGGTCAGACTCGCCTTGTTTGTCTCCTTAGTCACACCACCGTCTTCCAACAGTTTTTGCAGACAAGCGAAAACAATCTGGAATCTCTGTTTTTCATAGCCGGGGGTCTCGACCTCGGGACATGCAGCAGCTGATTGTTCTCTGTACCCCGTCAGCCTTGAGATGTGGCCTAAGCCCACATCCTGGGATGTTTGAACTTTTATAGAAACTACAGTTCTTAGGTGGGGATCTTGCTGCTTGGGTTGGAGGCGCTTTCCCTGTTGGCGACGTGGGGGGCAGACTTGGGAGGCCTGCGAGTCGGTGCTGGGGCATCCCACCTCTTGTTCCATTGTCCTTACAGGAGTTACAGAGTTACAGAGGGTGCTGCGCGGTATCACCTAGCGCGGGAGCTCATCCTGCCTGCTCACGACGTGTGTGTGCACGGTTGGTGCCAAGCGTTTTCACGCGTCTTATTCCAGTTGTGAAACCGAAATGGCTGCCCCGTCCCGCGCGATTTGTACTTTGAGAAATTGGCCGGCAAGTTTGCGTAAGCGATTATGAAGGATCTTGCTAACTCGAGGTGCTTAACAGTGTCTTGCGTGAAGTGTGTTTCTCTAGAGCCACACTGTCCAGTATAGTAGCCACTTGAACACATGGCTAAAGTTAAATTAATTAGAATTTCCAAGTGCTCGGGAGCCACATGGAGCTCATGGCCGCTCTAGGCAGTGCAGGTAGAGAGCGTTTCTGTCATCACAGAACGCTCCACTGGGCCGCGCTGCTCGAGGTTTCACGGAGCTGATGGTGGCCATGTTTGCCTTTGTAGACTTGTAGAATGACTGTGTCCCTGATTTGTTCCTAAGTTAGGGAAAAAGAAAGTCAAGTGACTTATAAATAGAAAAGCATGTTTGATTTACATTGTGTAATTCACAAAGTTTTTTTTTCCCACACTGAAAACTAGGAAAAACATAAGAGTTCTTAAGAGAAAAAAAGTTTTTCTTTAAACCTCTACCGGCCGTCTCTGAAAGGAGTGGGCAGTACTGGGTTTGCCTTTGGACTTTCTCAGGGGTCAGTTGAGTGTCAAGAGATCAGGTTGGATATTGGTTTCTGTGGAGAGTCAGGTGTAATAAATGTCACAGCGAGCCTGCCGGTAACTCAGGTCCATCTCCTTTCTGCCTTTTGTCCATGCCCACCTGTGCAGTCAGATTCTTTAGGATAACGTGGTATGGCAGGTAGTCAGTTAATGAGTCACCTTTCCTTTATCCCAGCTGGCCCGCCGAGGGCGACGCCCTGTGCTTGTGCAAAGGCTGTCACTGAGTGCTCGTCAACCTTGTCTGCCCTAAATATGTTCTCAGCGGAGCCATGCAGAATATCTGAGTGCAGGATGTCTGTGGTGAAGAGAACCTGGGATGATATTTAGGAGAACGTATTTCTGATTGGGCATTGATCAGAGGTGGTCCTTGTAGCTCCAAGTCTATCGGGGCACGTTTGTAGGGTGATTCGCTGGCATACAGTAGGATTTAAGACAGTTTGTTCCAGAGGGAAAAAGGAAAAGAAGCTTCTGGGGAGCTGTGCTTTGGCGTGGGGTAGCAGCGCCCCAGATCCAGTCTGCGAGGCCCCTCTAAGGGTGCCGGGGCAGGTCCTGAGCACAGGTAGAGGCTTCGGAGGAAAACAGTAGGTAGTTCTCTGATAGGGAAAATTTTGAAGCATCAATTACCTGACAGTTTTAGACAGTTATACAGACATTTTTTCAGTATGTTCACTTTATTCGCACACATAGAAAATTCCCATTTCTATACAAATAATGAATAAGACTACAAGGAAAATCTTACCTGGTGGAGAATAGTAACGATGGAAATGATCTGATTCGGGGCATGTTTTGGTCGGTTGGGTGAATTATAATGGGGGGAATCAACGCACCGTTAGGCCTTTCTCCCATCAGAATACTGCAGCTTGCTCTGAAGAAGTTTTTACTGCATTCTGCCTGTGTTTAGGCTGAGAGTGAAGAAACCAAGGAGCGTCTGTTTGAGTCTGTGCTCAGCGAGTGTCGGGACGCCATCCAGGCCGTGCGGGAGGAGCTCAAGCCCGATCAGGTAGGACCATCAGCTCAGCCGCCAGCTCTTGCTCTGGGCTGAGGTCCTGGGTCTGTGTGTGTCATTCCCGGGTGGGATCCCCGTGGTCCGAGTGCATTCACTCTTAGCCATTGTTATTTTTAGGTGTGGTGATTGGCTAACAAACAACGAAAGCCTCTGGGCTCCATCAGGTTGAGAAATTCTCTTCTCTCTGTCTTGTTTTTCCAAATGGTTTCCCATGTTACCTGTTAAGCCTTTGGTCTGAAATTTCATACCTCCTGGTACACTCCTTCAGGGCTCCCTTTTTCTAATAAAATCACCGTGATTCACTTAGGCATTTGGGCTTGAAAGCCTCAGAACCATTTTTGCCTCTTTCTTTCCTTCACCACTCTGTTCTCCCTTTGTCATTTCTCTCGCCGCTTGTCCACGCCTCCTGTTATCATTAGTTAGCCTTTTACTTGATGCCTGGACTCATTCACAGCCTCCTGCTGGCTTGTCCTAACCTTGGTCTTGGTTCATTTCTCCTGGAGCACAGATTGAATCTTGCTAGATCTCATCGCACTGTCTGATTATGAAAAGCCCAGTGATTCCTCTGGGTCTAGAGCAGTGGCCTCCAAACTTCTGTGATAATGCACCCCCATAAATGAAACTGAACATTTACCTCTGATGTGTTTATTTGTAAATTATGTACCTTATTACTCAGCTGATTTGTGATATATAAAATGCATTAAAATAAAGTTTTTAGAAATGAGGTTAACATAAATAGAAGTTCTGGTTTTCTCTGTACACTCACGCTCTGGGTTATGTGCAGCCCACTTTAGAGACCACTGGTCTAGCAGATACAGTTCAGACTCCTTGAGCTGGCGTACTGGCCTTCCCCGTCTGCGTCCCGCCTCCGTTCCCAGCTCTGCACTTGCTCTCCTGAGTCCTCCGCCTCGAGCTGTTGTCCTCACCGTCTTGATGTGCCTTTCTCACTCCGTGCATTCCTCACACCGTTCTCCTTGCCCTCACACCTGGCTTACCCTTTCTCTCCCTTGTCACCAGCCCATACCTTACCTGTTTTGCAAGGTCCAGCAGCTCACCGCTCACCATCCCTGAGAAACCGACTACCCATCCTCCCCCACAGAGATCTCTCCATTTTCTAAATAACTCATACTTGCAGCCAAAATTTTTGTTTGGTGGTTAAGAATTGTCTTAACATTTTGTGTATTGTTTTATGTTTACTTTTTTGTTATATTTTCAAGATTATAAGCACCTTAAAAGCAACAATATGTTTTCTTCAGCATCTGCCATAGTACCTTGGGTATAAAATGTTCAATAAATATTTGTTAGGCTGTAGTCACCTGTTGCCTTTTCCCATTAAGTTGCCTTTGTATGTTAGAGTTCCCTTCACCCACTTAGCAGGTACATGCAGAGCCCCAGTCTCCATCACTCACCTCGAATGCATAGCAGTTGGGGGGACACCTCACAGAATGTGGTGATACGGGGGTGTATTAGTTTCCTGTTGCTTCTGTAACATTACAACAGACTTAGTGGCTTTAACACAAACTTATTAACAGTTCTGGCAGTTGGAAGTCTAATGGGTTCCCAGGACTGCATTCCTTTTGGAAGCTCAAGGGGAGCCTGGGAGGAAGTCACTGCTTGTGTTCCAGAGAATGCATTTTCTGGCTTCTAGAAGCCACCTACATTTCTTGGCTCATGGCCCCTTCCTCCATCTTCACAGCCAGCAGCATACCTTCTTCTCTTCTCTCGGAGCTCTGCTTCAGCCTCTGTCTCTGACTCTCCTGTCTCCCTCTTCTGAGGAGCCTGCGATTAGCCTATCGGATAATCTAGGCTAAACCAAAGACCCTTAGCTTTGCCACATTTGCAGGGTCTCTTACCGTGTATGAGGACAGCTTCACAGGTTTCAGAGCTTTGATGTGGACGTCTTTGGGGGCTATTGTTCAGCCAACCACAGAAGGCAGGAGCTGACAGCGGAAGGGTGCAGCTTGGGTCTGAAGCACAGACCCCAGAGTGGCTCCGCGGACTGTTCGCGCTGTTTGTGCTTTGGGCCTGGCCACTGGGAACAGGAGCAGTGGCCAGGAGGCCTTACTGGCCGTCACTCTGAACTTTCTTACTCAGTCCAGTTTTTGGGTGCCAGTGACAGCCGAGCGACCCTGTCATTCTAGAATTCGTCCAGTAGATCTTTGCTGGCTGGGTACCCCTTCCAGGGCGCTGCTGGGCGAGGCTGTTGGAGCCAAGGGCAGAGTCAGCTATTTTATCTTTACCTTTTTCACTGTGCAGAAGCAGAGAGATTACACCCTCGAGGGAGAGTCGGGGAAGGTGTCTAATCTTCAGTACCTGCACAGGTAAGTGTTGTGAATATTTTGCTTTTTTAAACGTTCTGAAATATATCATTGGAACAAGAGCACGTGTAATGTTTGCGTATATTTTAATGTATGTACTAAAGTGTACTAATATGTCTGTACACATTTTATCACATAAGAGTGTACATACTGCATTTGGGGATTTTAACACATATAATTTAAAGTTCTTACACCACATGAGAACTGGAGAACAACCAGTGGCTTTGAAGCTCCCCGCCTTGGTCGATTCCCTGTCCTCTAGAGCTAAGCTGTCCCTGGCAAGCTCCTGAAGTTCTCCTCTGAGTTCTGAATGTTTTACGTTGTCTCTTTAGCATTTAAGTTCAATTTAAACTTGAGTTGAGTTCCAGCTGAAGTTTATTTTTGAGCGAGGTCAGGCTCCTCACCTTTTCCTGTGAGGATAATGGGTTGTTCCAGTACCGTTTACTGACCGTTCCGTCCGTGCCCCACGAATCCACAGTGCCAGCTCCGTCGGTCGTGCGTCCCGTTTCCTCCCGCCTGCTCTTTCTCTGTTCTGGACGCTTCTGCGCTGCAGGTTTGTCTGCGCGTACACCAGCACAGTGATCTGCGAGCCTTTTACAAGAAGTCGTGGTGCCTGGTAGAGAGGTTCACCCCACCGGGGTTTTCCTCAGGCATGCCTTGACTGCTTTTGCCCCTTTGCTCTTTCACAGACATTTCTAAATCACTTCGTCGAGTTTAATTTGTTTTTTAAAGAGTGGATCATTTGTTTCACAGAAGAAAGAAGGAAGGAAGAGTGACATTTTGGGAACTTCTTGAGGAGAAATAAGATCAGTTGGGAAAATTACTTCTCATCGGGTTCTCTCCTCCATGTGACCTTGAATTTTAATTTTTTAGTCACTGCTTGTAACTTTTTAGTGAACCTGGCAATGTTTTTAGCCATCTTCCTGCTCCCTTCCTTTTTGTAAAAGGAAAACCACAAAAACTCCTTTCTTTACCTTAATCTCTATTCTTAGGGAATTTGATATTATGTGAACATCAAATTGCCCAATGACTCGGATGGAGTATTGAGCAGAAAAGGCCCTGAGATGTCCCTTATTTCACCAGCCCTGTGAGGATAGGCTCCAGGAAGTTAAGGGGTGTGACTGTGGTTCACAGTCACACAGTCAGGAGTTGGCCCAACTTCCTAGCCCTGAGAAGACCTGAGAGCATCAGCGAGGCTCAGAACTTTCAGACTGTGCGCCCACTTGCCCTTGGGTCCGTCCTGTACCATCAGACCTAGCGAATGTCAGGATCGTGGATTTCAGTTAGGATCCCGAGGCCTCCTTTGGCGAATCCGGAATTGGTAGCTCTTGTATTTCAACAAAATGTAAAGGTGCATGTAAATCTCTATACCACTTGTGACTAATAGCTGCTTTGTTTTGAGAGTCTGATTATTCTTCAGAGCTTTAAGAAAGTCTGCCTCGTGACCTCCTCCCATTTCTCAGCAGCAGCCACTTTTAATTCTTTTAACAAACTTTTCATTATTTACCTTCATGTCCCTAAATGACACGTGTGTTGCCAGTTGATGTTTTGGATTTAGGCATTTTGTGCTACTTTCCACAGCAGCCCCCTCCCGCCTGCTCCGCTCTCCGCCCTGACCCTTTTCTCTCTCCCATCCAGCTCTTACGCGGGCTTTCTCATTTCCGATGCCATTTTCATTTCTAAGAGTTTATTTGTGTTCTTCGCATATTATTTGAAAAATGCAGCATCTCATTCTAATGTCATGATCATAAAGACTTCTCTTATCTCTCTGGGGTTATTAATAATAGTTTTCTGAAGCTTTCCTCTCCCTGCAAAGTCTGGTTCTTCCAAGTTGCTTTTTTTCCCCTCTCAGTTTTGGCCGCTTCTGTCTTGTTAGAGTTTTTCCTTAAATGTCTAGTGACCCGGAGTTTTTCTTGGGGTGGTCAGACCCCCAGGATACACTAGGCTGCGCTTGTTCTGGAGGCCGAGTGGAAGGAGAAGGCCAGGAGGTCAGCACGCGGAGCCTGACAGTCCTTTAAGCCCCTGGTTCATTCCTGAGGCCCTGACCTCGGCCGTTCCTGCGCCCCCATCCCCAGGCCTCTATCGTATCCTTCGCCAGGATGCCACCCGTCTCTGCCGGAGGAGGATAGGGATCTAGAGGCCTAAGCACTCAAACAGACTTTTAAGTAGTTACCCTGTTTTATCTCCAGATGTTAAACAGACTCGCCTGGTGGTACAGTACAATAGCGGGCACCACGCGTAGTCTCCAGTATGTGCACGTTTAACATGCATAACCATCCAAAGAGACCGTCCTTCACTACTTTCTCAGAAGAGACGGTCGTCCTGTGCGTGGGAGCAGCTGCGGCGCGAGCACACTGTCCTTACGCTGCGGGCCAGCCAGTCCTCTGGGCCTTGCTCCAGGACCTGGCTCACCGTCCGGGGCTCGTCTTCAGGATTCTCTGCACTCAGCAGCTCTGTGGTTCTCAGAAACAGAGGCTGCAATTCAGGCTAAAATCAGATTTTGTCGTAAGGTCTCATGCTGGTCCCCTGCAAATTTGTCACTGAACAGCAGCCAGAATGGAGGGCCCCTTGAGCTTGAGGACCAGACTAAATGGCTCTGCCATGTGAGCCACCCTCACCGCCACGCTTCCCCTAGGCCGGTCTTTACTCGTGCACCGGCGCTCTTCTCGGCTCCCCTGAGCATAGCCTGAGCCGGCGTTTGCTACGTTCCAGCTACCTGACCTACATCAAGCTGTCGACGGCGATCAGGCGGAACGAGAACATGGCCAAAGGTCTGCAGAGGGCCCTTCTGCAGCAGCAGCCGGAAGACGACAGCAAACGCTCCCCCCGGCCGCAGGACCTCATCCGGCTCTACGACATCATCCTGCAGGTGACCCCCAAGGACTGCGGGAGCGGGGGCCAGGCCTGACACGTGTTGGACACACAGCGACTCAGCATTGCGTAGCGGGAGGGTCGTGGCAGCCAGAAGCTGTCAGCGTCTTAGTCAAAGGCAAGAGGCTTTGCCCTTGGACCACTTCAGCAGTCTGTGTCCCCAGGGCTCAGGCGTGTCACCGTGCAGACGGGTGGGCCCACAGGTTTGCTTTGAGCGCTTTGCCTGCATGGGATACTCCCGTGTGCATGGGCATCCTGAGACCAAGGCCACACTGTCTCGGCCCACTGGGAGTCTGCCAGTGAGCAAGGTATGAGACCCGTGCACACAGACCCGGGTCTGCGTGGGTGCCAGACGAGCGGCCACCCCGAAATAAACATGCAGAACTGGAGAGGTGTCCTCTGGCTGAGCTGCCCCGAGGAGGTGAGCTGTGAGCTGAGTCAGGAAGGACAAGTAGGCTTCCAGTACCACAGAGGAGGATGGAGGCGACACCAGGCGTGGCTGTTGCCAAGTCACTTGTCACTGACTCTTCCCCACTGTTTCAAGCCCAGGCTCGCTCTTTCCACCCTTGTCTGTCCCTGCAGGATCTTCTTTCAGAAACTCAGTCTGTGGCCCTCCCTTCATGAGTTTTCTTTTTGCATATTTTGTGCAGAATCTGGTGGAATTGCTCCAGCTTCCTGGCTTAGAGGAGGACAGAGCCTTCCAGAAAGAGATAGGCCTCAAGACCCTGGTGTTCAAGGCTTACAGGTATGGTCTCATGGGGCGGGTGGGGCTCTCCTCTGCCGCCCAGTGTCCTGTAAGCCTTGGGAACATGTCCATCCCCCAGAGGATTAAGTCGCTGGCTGTCAGCCGGTTACCTTGCCCATCATCAGAGAACAGTCAGCCCACGTGATCTCTGGAAGTCTCGGGTTGTGCTGCGGGTTTCCAGTGTCCCTTGTTTGCTCTTGAGTAGGTTAGGGGACCAGGAGAGCACTCACGATAAATGTCTCTGCCCTGCTCTCCTTCCCAGTGGAAAATGGACAAGTGTTGGAAAAGTTGTTATTAGCAGAACCTGAGTTTGAGGAAAGCTAAAGCAACTTTTAAACGGCTCATGTTTGTAGCTTGGAGGGTGAGCTGTGTAGCAGGATGGGGTGTGGGCAGAATGGCAGAGTGGAGCCGTGTGTGTAACTGCACCTCCCTTTCTAGCCTTCACACCCCAGCACTCTGACTCCCCAGGGTGCCCCATCTGCACCCGAGTTGTCCCTCCCAGCTCTCATGGACCCTTCCATCCCGTCGGGCCAGCAGCCCCCAGGCTCCATTGATCCCAGTAGACTGATTTCCATTAGGAGAAGATTTCTTGGGTTTGGGTTTTGAGAGAGAGACGGGCAGAGCTGAACGGTTGTGACGCGGATATGTGGGTGGTGCCGGGCAGGGTTTATGGCTGAGCCAGGCGACATCCCTCCTCCCTGCCTGTCCCCAGCCTCCTCCCTGCCTGTCCCCAGCCTCCTCCGTGTGCCTTTGGGAATTGCCCCTTCCGTGCAGAACCAGCCAGTGAGTGAAAGACAGTGGGTCAGCGCTGGACCTGTGCTGTCAGCTGTGACTGCAGGGGGAGTCCGCTGATTAGCCTGGCTAGGGCCTTGAGAATGTCGGGGTGTCCTGTGCAGTGATCCTGCGGTTAAGAACCCCATTTCCCAATTTAAAGTTTAGCCTCAACGTCAGGGAACGTCTCGCGCTTGGGTCATTGCTGCTTTAGACTGCTCTGGCTCTTTCCCCTTCTCCGTCAGGTGTTTTTTCATTGCTCAGTCCTACGTGTTGGTGAAGAAGTGGAGCGAAGCCCTCGTCCTGTATGACAGAGTCCTAAAATATGCAAATGAAGTGAATTCTGATGCTGGGGCCTTCAAGAATAGCCTGAAAGTGAGTCATGGGTTTCTCCTGGTTTCTGGGGGGCGGGGGGTGCTGTGCAGTGAGACTCCATAGGGGCTGCCGCTTCCCAAGCTGGTCCTGCCGGGCCAGCCATGGGACGTGGTATGTCCTCAAGTGCCAAGAGCTGCAGGCTGTGGAACTCCGAGCCGCATTCCAGGCCTGAGGAGGATGTGAGCGCTGGGAAGGACAGCGGTCTTCTGCTTGAATAAACCTGCAGTGCTGTTTTCAGACTTGGCTGCAGGTTGGAGTCACCTGGGAAGATTTTTAAAAGGCGGATGTCTGGGTCCCATCCCCAGAGATTCTGGTTCTTATTGATGTGGGCTCCAGGATGAGCACGGGGGGTTTTTAAAGCCCCTCATCGATTCCAATATGCAGCCGAATCGGGAACCAGAGATGAAGCCTTTCTGCACAGTGTGCCTGGACTAGTGGCAGCGGCATTTGGGCACTTGCTAGAAATGCAGACTCTCAGGCCCACCCCAGGCCTACTGAGTCAAAATCGGCACGTTAGCAGGACCCCCAGGCAATTCGGGTGCACGTCAGAGCTTGCCTGCTGATCTTTACTAAAGGACTGGGTTGGTTTGGTTTATTTTGTTATCAAGTGACAGCTAGTCTTTTAAGCTTACGGCCTGCTGCGACAACGCAGAGATTCTTAAAGCGCTGGCTGGTCCAAGAATCCGTGTCTATTTAACGAGTGGAGGCTGTTTAGAAAAGTGAACCGAGGTTTATAATGGTACCGTTCCTTACATAGCTGTAGCCGGTGTGTGAGGGCTGCTGCTCCTAGGACTCTGGCCATTTAGAGGGTGAGGCTGGAGGGTCTTCAGTGCTCTGGTGGTTTTGACACAGCCACAGACCTGCCTGCAGGAGCCCGTGTACAAGTGCAAAGGCAGAGCGAGAGGAAGGAGCAGAGGGTGTGGGCAGAGGGAGGGGTGACCAGGGTGGCGGCAGCATCCCAGTGGGGTGTCGCCAGGGTGTGGAGGAAACCAGTGCAGTGGTTTCTCAGGAGAAGAAAGACGCGTCACAGATGCCCGTTCTGCCTCATGTGCCAGCAGGTTTGGGGAGTGCGGGGGGATAGAGGCGTGAGGGTTCAGCCACAAGCAGACCTCGGGTCACTCTGAATTTTGCCACGCGAGAGGTGAAGCAAGAGAATGGCCTCGCACTTGAGCCAGCGGCCTGGGTCCGAGTCCCAGCTCCACAGCCCCTGGGGGAGCCACTGGCACATTATTTGACCTGTTCTTCAGTTTCATCTGTGAAAGTGGGTACAGACTACCTCAGGATCATCAGGAAGGTGGAATTAGCAATTATGTAAACTGCTCAGAACAGTACTTGGCACAGAATGTAATTAGTGTATGATAAATTTATTAATATTCGTGTTTTATCCAGGCATTATTGCTTAAGCCATGGCTTACCTATTCCCATTTGAAGCAAGCTAGTTTTTTTTGTTTGTTTGTTTGTTTTATAGAGCCATTTAAAAAGCCTAAAATCCCATGAAAATATCAGTGGGATCGCTTAACTCTGGTTAGTTCGGTGGGCTTCTCTGACCCCGGTCTCGTGAGTACATTTTTCAAATCGTTATAGGACCTGCCTGACGTGCAAGAGCTTATCACGCAAGTGAGGTCAGAAAAGTGCTCTCTGCAGGCGGCGGCGATCCTGGGTGAGCCACCTGCGTCCCCAGATGTCCCCTCACTGCTGTTCCTCCTCTCTCCCACCCACGCTCCTCTCTTCAGGTTGAAAGGGGTTGTTCCGGTTAATCCGTACGAGTTTTATTTTTCCCTCCAACGCTTCTGCCACATTAACACATCCAGTTGCGTAAAGGAATTTAGAGACACTATTACAGTGTTCCTTCTCCCTACTCGTGTCTTCCCCGCAGCCAGGCTGGCTCCGGGACTTATTGTCTGTCGCTCTGTGTGGCTTCGCAGCGGGTAGGCCCGGGACGGGGAGGACCCACTCACCCACAGGTCGGCCCTTTCTGCTTTAGGGATTTAGAGCCCACATGTGCGCTAGATGTCATTTGTGACGAGTGTGCTAAGTCCCTTTCCTTACTGATTTCCTGTGAAACTTTCAGATGCAAGTGACTCCTACCAAACAGAGACTTCCTCTCAAGTCAAGGAGAATAAGGTAAGTGGGCTGTGGCTTTTGAGGAATAACACACCAGGAATGTGTACTCACAGTACACCCGGAGACCCTTAATTCTAAGGAAACACCCTACTTCCCTCCCTTCTTCTACTCAGACCCGTGAAAGCTGCCTGCGTGAGGTGCGCTAGGCGCCATCCAGTGGTCCCAAACACAAGCCCAGGGACCTGGTGCTGTGCAGAGCAGCAGCCCCGGCGAGGGGTTCTGCCTTGGATGTTTGGCAGGCCTATACCCCAATCCCAGCCCATGCCTTCCTTAACCTCTAACTTTTAGTGACTCTCAGCTATAACCTGGGGGTACCCGTCATAAGAGATTTGTGGGGATCGAGTGGAATGGCTCGTGCAGGCCCTGACTGGGCACCGCGCATGTAGCAAATGTTCCACTGTTAGTCTGGTTAATACCCTGTGATTTGACTTCCAGCCCCTGGTTGAGCGGTTTGAGACCTTCTGCCTGGACCCTTCCCTCGTCACTAAGCAGGCCAACCTCGTGCACTTCCCTCCGGGATTCCAGCCCATCCCTTGCAAGCCTTTGTTCTTTGACCTGGCGCTCAACCACGTGGCTTTCCCACCCCTCGAGGACAAGTTGGAGCAGAAGACCAAGAGTGGGCTCACTGGGTACATCAAGGGCATCTTTGGATTCAGGAGCTAACCACGCTCTTCCTTGGGGGCAGGGGGTAATTCTGACTCGGTCTGTATTGTGAGAAAACTCTAGCAAGTCTGTGATATTAAATCCAGGTCTGCGTTGGCCCAGGGCGGGAGTGTAACATCCTCGGCCCTGCGTTCCTGTGTCTCTGTGTGTGCGCTCACGTTCTTAACCGGTGTGCCAGGAGGGCACCCTGTTGTCTTCTGGTGGATGTGTGCGGGGTCCCTCTGTCCATACCTCCCGGAGGAGGGCCGCTGCCATCTGGGCCCGTGCGAGCTGTGATTGTTTACCTCTGGTCCGTAACGTGTTCGGGGAGGAGGTCCACTCCAGGCACCGCGAGCGCTCGGAAAGCTTTGCTGCGTTTCTTCAGTGCTGTGGACTTAAAACACACTCCTCCTCGCCGTGAGCATCCGGGACCCTTTGGAAAGTTTGTTCGTGACTAGGAAACACTGGCAACGTCCCCCCAGAACGACAGTCAGCCTCCCCCGTTCACTGCCAAGTGAAAGTTCAGAAGTTTCAGAACAAGCAAAGAGCTCTATTTTTAGAAGAAATATGTTATACTCAGAATTGATGAAAACAAATCTTATATTAAAAGGCAAAGATGCTGGAGACTGTGCCCATTTTTTACTTGTCCTCACTCAGCATCGGTCCCAGTTCTCTCCTCAGGGACGTCGTTGCACAATCCTGTCAGGTCTGGTGCGTCCCGACTTCCTGGCACCGTGGGTCTGTCTGATGCCAGATGAGATTGTGTTAGAGGCGCTGTTTCTATAGAGGCCTCAGTCTGTAAGTTTTAGATGCCATTTCATGTTAATTAGTCTCCTTGCCTACCTCTACCCCTCTATTTTTTCCTTAGTCACCCTTTCTTAATTTCTATTATAGCATCAATAATAAGTCACAAAGCAATGTAAGGAAGCAAGGAATAAAAGTGACTTAACAGGAGATGGACCCGAAACCTCTGAATCCCTTTGGAAGTGGAAACTCACCCCACAGGAAAGAGAATCCCCCACGGGAAGTGCTGGCCGAGGTGTAGCTCGGGCGTGGAGCCGACTAGAGCAGCATGAAGAGGAGGTGGGCCGGTTAAGGATCTGAGAACATTATCTCAAGATGGGTCCCCATTGTGGGCACCATGGTGCCTCTTGTCTGGCTAGTGAATTGCAGGAAGGGATTGCCTGGAGTTAGATGAGGCGGGAGACAGACAGAACAGACTTCGTTAGAGCTGAATGTCCTCAAGCACTTAGCTGCTGTTCAGAGATGTGACCTCTCCTCCCCGAGGTTTTGCTTTGGGTCAGAGTCTCAGAAAGTGAAATTTTTTAAAATCGAAAATGTCATAGTCTCTGCCACACGATTTGGGGTATCCATCTCCTGTCCTGTCTTCTGGGAAGATGTCCCTTTGCCTTGCTCCGGGCCCTTCCAGCCCCTCCCGTTCTCGGTGTGCCGGCATTAATCATTCCGATCACACTCGCCTAAGCTGTTCCTTTCCCATGGCCACATAGCAGTTCCCTTTCTCCTGGTGTCCCTGCTGGCCGCTCTGACTCGTAGTGGCCGTTGTCCACCAGCGAGGCTATGACAAGACATGTCTGGTCTAATGACATGTTTACGTAAGGGGACAGAGCTGGCAGGCCTGAGGTCTGGCTCTCACATTTCTTCACATAGGGTCCCTAGACATCAAACAGGCTGTGTCCTGGGGGCCAGAGCTCCAGAAGCAGGATCCTGCCATGTCCTCAGGCCCAGGGAGTGGCTCTGGCCTCCTGGGAACAGGTTCTGGGTCAAGCCCTGGGCCAAGGGGTTCAACGTGGAGCTGCCCAGCCCAACGGCCCTGCCTCCCCAGAGAGCGGGAGGTGCACCGAGGTCTCCAGGTGGAAGGGACGGGTGTGGGAACCTGTTGTCTTCGGGGGCTCTGTCCTGCTGCCTGGGCTCACGCAGCCCTTCCCCCACCGAGGTGGGCTGTGGTCCTGTCCCCAGGTTTTGACCCTACGAGTCTTCTGTCACCCCAGACGCAGAGTAGAGGGGAAGAATCTCAGCTCAGTCTGTTTATAACACGTGCTTGTGAGCTGCCGAGTTAGTGGTTTTATTTTCTCGTCGGGTGGTGACGGGCTTGAAATGCAGAAACAGTAGAGGTGAAAAGTTGGCTTCAGGTACCGGCGACGATGCCCACCATCAGATTGGAAAGACACAGTTTGGCCAAGTTTGCCTGTCATCAACCCTGTTGGTTCTGTTGAGGAGAAAAGCGTGAGGCAGCGGCCTAGAAGGCCCTTCGCGCCCAGCCTGCTGTTTTCTCTTCCTTTCTCATGCCTCGTTTTGATGCGCTGTCTCCGCTTTTACGTTAAACCGAGTGAGATTCTTGGATTCCCTGTCTGACGTGAAACACTGCCGCGCTCGGTTCCAGCTCCCTCACTTGGTGGCAACCTGAGTCTTTCACCCTGGCCGTGAGGCGACGCCCTGGGTTGGTCGTGCGCCCCTCCACCCACAGCGGCCCTGGACCATCGTCGACCGTTCCTCCCGAAGCCGAGGCGACGGCCTCAGCCCCTCTAGCAGAGGAAGCTGGGTCTGGGGCCTGTTCACCGTCACTGCTGTGCAACGCTGGCTTTTCACGCGGCATCATTCATTACACGCACGGCTCATTGCTCACAGACTTCTAAACAGCACGGGGCCGTCTGCCGTCTTAAAAAGCTTGGAAGCTTCAAAGGGCTAGGGAAATGTCCAAAGATAGCAAAAATGCGTGTCGGTTCTAATTTTTTTTTAAAGACAGTTGTTGCTACAGAGGAGATGGAAACCAGATTTAGCTGTAAAATTTATCGATGTTCCAAAGCAAAGATGAATTGCAACCTGCCTGCATCCTGACAACAACAACTGGACAAATCCAGCCTGCTGGTCTGTTGGATGTTAGAGATGCTGCGTGTGGGTGCGCAAGGGCGCGGGTGCCAGCGGGGCCCCCAGCTGTGGGGGTCCACCTTTCCAACGCTGTCTGGCACAGCAAGAGCCGCACAAGCTGAGCTAGCTGTGCTGCTGGTTGGTAGAAATTAAAATATAGTCCCTGTTCCGGGACTGTGATCTAAGGATCTAAGGTGTGTTTTGTTTTTGCTTTGGGAGCAGAATAGTGACAGCTGTTAGAAACCCACTGCTTCCCTCCCTCCCCACCCCCACCGAGGGGGTTTTAATGATGTCGGAATGGCCCCTGTTCTCAGCTGGTGGTTTTGATCACGTCTGTGAACGGCCACGAGGCATCCTCCTGCTCAGTCTGCTTGAATGACCCCTCGCCACTTAGAAAAGAACCGCATCCTTTTGGTTAGGCTGAGGTTGCTTCAGAGAGCTTGGTCAGGCACTGTAGTGACGACAGGCAGGCCACCGGGGCCCCAAAGCTGGTAATAGCTCTGTCTCAGCTGTGTAACGGAGGGGTCATCACCTGTGAGATGGGGACATCTGTTCTTCCTGGAGAAGGAAAACGTGCAGAGCGCTTCATCCCCAGCCGGTATTCACCTGGGCAAGTGCCCTCCCCTCCCCACCGTGGGAGCTGGCATTGGGACCTCGCTTCTGCCTCCCTGTGGCCCACAGGGCCCACTGGCGTCGGAGCCCTTCCCTGGCTGGCCTGGGGCCTGGGCCCTGGGGCAGCGCTCCGCCCAGAGAGGACTGGACCTGTAGAAGTCTCTCCCTCACTGCGGCCTGACAGCGGGGAGGTGCCCGGGATCCGGCGAGTGTGGGCTGCTGCGCCCCTAGCTGGTGGGGCCGACAGCTGTGAGTCGAGGACACCTTTCTGTCGCTGGAGGCCTTCTCCCATCTCTAAGCAGGCCCCTGCCTTGCCCCCCGCCTTGCTCACATCCCAGAGCCGCGTGCTGCTGGGTCTCGGCGACATCATTAGGGCAGCAGGCTGAGTGTGATAAGCCGCTCTAGTGCACTTTCCCGTGTCCTGGCAATGAAGACTAATTAGGCCAGCCCCTCGGCTACGGAGATTTACTCTTTATTTTGTGTGTTCATCTTATAACCCTTTCTCTTTTCAGACTGTGGCCAGGGCTCAGTGCAGCTTCACCTCCGCTGCTGTAGTGCAGCCGGTGTAACTAGCTGCCGTGCCGGCTGTCGCCCTTGCAGGGACATTAGTGAGCCGCCTCCATCAGACCTGAACTTCTCCGATAGGGCTGCAGGTCCCCAGGCCTAGCTGTTAAGGCTTCAAGGTGGCAGAGAGGCTCAGAGCCCTCGGGCAGGTTAGGAGGCCTGGAGGCCCAGCCGTCGCTGAGTAAGCGTGGGCTGGCCTGGCCGCAGACTTCTGACATGCGGGGATGGCTTGTGCCACGGTCTGCTGCTGTGACCCGGAGGTGTGGGCTATAACACCAGCACGGGTCCTACAGGTGGACCGAGGCCACCACAGTTGCCCAAGGCTAGAGAAAGTGAATCATTGCTAGAGAGGGACAGGTACTCAAGGCGGCCTTGCCTTTGCCCTTGGGACTTAAGAACTCCTGAGGTCCCTTCTGTCTTGCGATCTAGTATGGGGACCCCTACTCTCAACACAGGCAGGGTTGGTTTGAGTTGCTTCCTCTGGACTCCCTGTAAAAGGCTCAAGAGGAATAGCCAGCACCTTTTCCTGCTCCTGCTCTAGCTGGGTGAGCCACGGTCACCTGCTTCCCTCCAGGCCAGCCTGCAGCATTTCTTCATGTCAGTCCTGCTGGGCAGACTTGTAGCCCAGACAGCTTCTTCCAGACCGCCCTATGGTCTCCTTGGGCTGTGGTCTCTACCTTCTCCGGCACCTTCGGACAGGAGGCTCATCCCCTAATTTCCCTGCTCACCAGCCTTTGTCCCCTCGTCCCAGCTGGCGGAGGCACCTTTGTTCCTCTGCAGGCCAAGAAAGTGTAAGGCAAGAGAGATCGTCAGCCACCTTGGCTCCAAGAGTCTGGTGGCAGAGCTTTTGTATAAACAGAGGGCAATTTCCTGAGATGGCAAAGCTCGTCTTGATCAGGGAGCACGTGGCAGCCTGGCAGCTGGTGGCTCCCAGGGCCAAGTGGGCAGTCGCCACCATCTGCTTCGGCAAAGAGAATGGCTTTCCCTGCAGAGCCGGGTAAGCTGCAGGAGAGCGTATGGGCAGCTTAAGCACCGGCACACTATTCAGGTCGTCATCCTGTCACCTAGCTGTGTGCATGTGTGCATGGCAGCCTCGGACCTGGGGGCTGTGCTGCTTTCAGCCTTGATCAGCCCTCCTGCCCTGGCCTTGGGCCCCATGAGCTGTGAGTGGCCCACATCACCTTGCTGGAAGCTCCAGGAAAGGGGATGTGAGTACGCTGCCACTTCAAGTCATAGCTGGCACAGTGCTGGAGGGAGACTTGGGATCAGTTGATTGCAAACTTCTCAGTTCACAGAGGAAGCAAGCGCCAGGCAAAGGGAAGGCCTTGGAGCCGACAGAAGCCAGGTTGCAGGCCTCCTGCCTGGTTCAAAAGGAGGGGACGTGGCAGGGGCAGGGCCTAGGAAGGCTGAAGGTCGGAGCCCCTCTTCAGCTTCAGGCCAGACCTATCTGACAATTATAACATGAGCCACAGATGCAAGCTGCATCTGCAATTTAAAATTTTCTAGTAGCCACATTTAAAAAAGTAAAAGGCAACAAGCGAAGTGAATTTTTAAAAATACATTTCATTTAACGCAATATATTTTGACTTGTAGTCAATATAAAACATGGAGATACTTTACATCCTTTTTTCATACTAAATCTTTGAAATCAGGTGTGCAGTTTACACGTACAGCACATCTCAATTTGGACCAGATAGATATCGAGCGCTCAGGAATCACGTGAGGCCCACACCTGTGCGTGGCACAGCACAGGCCTCCACGGAAACTGTCGGTCCCATCCCGACCTTCACAGTGAGCAACCTTTTTTTCTCACCTATGTAAAACCCTACATCTTTCTTTCTTTGTCTCTTGGCGGCCCAGTCGGTCACTGCCATCAGAGTAGGAGCTTCCCGCGGTGAGTGAGGAGAACCTGAGACCTGGCTGGCTCTTCCTGCCCCCTGCAGGTTGGCCCATCTGGGGAGTTGGGGTCTGGTTTGACTTGGCATTAGACAGTCACGCCAAGAACGCGGCTCCTGTTTTTCTTGCAGTGAACCAGTTAGCCTTAATCTTGGCGTGTGAGGGGCCCCTGTGGCACTCATTTCCAGGAGGGCAGCAGACAGGAGGCAAAGATCAAGTGTTCCACATCTCAGCCTGGCTGCCTTTCACCACCTGCCGGCCTCTCCGGCCTCTCCCCTGCCCAGCGGGGCCTCTTCTGGCTGCTCCCATCCTGGAGCTGGAGTCTAGACATCTTTTCTCCTTCAGGCCCGCGCCTCCAATGAGCACCAGCCCCGGCAAAGGTCTTGGAGTCCTCGGGGAGGCGGGGCAGTGGGCCAGGGCTGCCTCTCCTGTCTCCTGGGTGTTGCCTAATCTCAAAGATAAGGAAATGTGCTGACTCGAGTTTGGGATGAGAGGCCCGAGGTTAGGCCTGGCTCTGGACCCTGCAATCATTTCAACAAATGGCCCCTTTCTGAGAACTGTTGATTGCAGACGTGCTACTGCTGGTTAGAAGAAGATTGTCACCTCGGAGTAAAGTGGAGAGGGGGCTGGGACGGAGGCCGAGCGGCCCCTGGGCCCAGGCTTTCATCAGCCGGGAGGGAGAAGGATGGAGATCACTCCATTTCTGTCCAGGCCTCCTTCCTGCTGCCACTGTCAGCCCCTCCCCCTCCAGGATGGTACTCCCGTGTCCCCTCTCCAGGGCCAAGTTCAGTGGCTTGTCCATGAGATGCAGCCAAAAGGGACTCAGGCCTTTTCTGTCTCGCTGGTGACCGATCACGGGCCTTGGTCCCTTGTCTCCAGTCTGCTGGGATCCTTCGCCCTGGGTGTTTTTTGTCCTCGGCGAGGCCTGCCAGGATGTCCCAGCGCTCCGTACCCAGCTTGACTGCATCCCGCCTCCTGTTCCCCCAAACCCTCCAGGGAACAACTTCATATCTGTAGAAGGGCCTTCTTGAGCCGGGCCTGTGAAACGAGTGCCTGGAAATGGGGGGCACCCACTCCCTCCTCGAAGACCCTCGGAGCTACCACACGAGAAAGCAGCTACCAAGATGACCTTCTCGGCACTGAATGTGGGGAAAGACCCCAGGCCACTTTCAGGGAATGGAGTGAGGAAAACCCAAGTACAGTGGGTTCTCCGGGGCTCAGCCAGACCCCGGGCTCAGCAGCACCTGAAGGCTAAAGTGGGGGGCCTTGAGGGATAGCCCCAGGGTGAGTCTGGGGTGAGTGCCACTGGCTTCCCTATCACGTTGGAGGAGAACGTGATGCAGAGACCTGGATGCCTGGTGGTGAGCAAAGGCCCGGGCCCTCCGCCCACCCCGGCTGGTAGGACGCGGGGTGCAGAGCTGCGGGTGGGGGTAACCCTGACAGCCCTACAGCTGTGCTGGCTGTTTATTAACCCAAGCCCAGGCTCTGAGGCCGGGCCTCTGTCCCTGAGTCTGCGCATGCCTGCGTGTGTCTGTCCTTCTGTCTGGAGCCCTGTTCTCCTGGGCCCGGCTGTTTCCCCACCTGGGTGTGATCACTGCAAGCTCCCCCTGGGCCTGTGGGTGTGACAGGTCCAAACCTTCTCTGGGAGTCCAGCGGGCTCAGGCGCCCCGCCCTCTGGGCCGTGCTCTTTCCTCCCAAACTGGTTGTGCAGGAGCGGGCGTGAGTGTGGGCGAGTGTGGGTGCATGCGCAGCAGCCCCGGCCTCACCTGCAGGGAGGGGCCTCCCAGAAGCTGCTTTCCCTCCTGGTGCCCAGCGGCCCCACCTCGCCAGAGCCCAGCCAAGTCACCAGTGAGGACGCACGCCACCGCCCGCCGCCCGCCGAGCCCAGCCTGAGCCAGCACCTGCCTTTACGACCATGTTCAAGGGGCTGAGCAAAGGCACCCAGGGGAAGGGGTCCCCCAAGGGCTCCCCAGTCAAGGGCTCCCCCAAAGGCTCCCCCAGCAAGCACAGCCGGTGAGCAGGGCATTGGAGGGGGCTGGGGCGGGCGGTGCAGAACCAGGTGCTCCAGCCACCTGAAGGTGCAGCCCGGAGCCCAGGGCCAGCCCCATGCTGGTACCTAGTGTCCAAGACCAAAGGGCCTGGGAGTGGACTCTCTCCCCAGCCCAGGTAGAGCTCCAGCCCTGGTGGAAGGCCAGAGATGGCCTCGGGCTCCCCACCTTCTCCGGAGTTGGGGCGGGGGTGGGGTGGGGGCTGAGGGTCGTGAGTCGAGGCCACTCTGCTGGAGACAAGCCGTTCAGGGGCCTGAGCTGGGAGGCTGGGTGGCTGGAGTGCCGAGTCTGGTTCTGGGGCTCTGCCCTCTAGGTCCCACTTGGGCTGCAGTGACCCTTGAGCCCTCTTTGGGGGCTGCAGCTGGGGGCTTAGCAGGGTGGGCAGAAGGCCTGAGCCCGGAGAAGCCGGGAGGTGGGGCTGAGCTGCAGCTCTCACCTTGCAGCTCTCACCTTGGGCCTTGAGAGTTTTGTCACAGAGTTGGGGTGATTCTTTTACCAAGTGGGTGTGTGGAGGGGGTGCCATGGGGAAAGGGGAAGGGCCCCGGGCCCTGGACCTACCCAGAGACTCCCTCATTCACCCAGCTCCGCAGGGCCCAGCCTAGCTCCCCACAGCCCCACGGTCTGCACAGGGCCTTGGCCCGCCTTCTTCCAGCTCACTGGCTACCAGTCCCCTCTGCAGAATGGGGGCAGCAGCTCCCCTGGGTCCAGGTATGGCAGTGAGAATGGAGATGGAAAGCCCATCATCCCGATAGAGATCAAGGAGAAAGGCAAGGACAGCGAGGCTGGGCTTCTGGGCAGACGGGAAAGACGGCACTTAAGACTCTCACTGGAGTGACCTGTCCCTCCCTGGGGCTTCTGAGCCCTGCCCAGGGTGGAGTGTGCTCCTCCGAGTGGGAGCAGCTCTCCCAGAAGGCCGGGCCTCGGGACAGGGGGCTCAGGGATGAGGACCCTCAGCTTC
>NW_011888853.1:2462420-2479301 GCF_000151845.1 Pteropus vampyrus | reverse complement strand
AGGCCAATGCTGACCAGGTGGAGAGGGACATCCTGGAGACCCAGAAGAGGCTGCAGCAGGTGAGGGCCGGGGGCAGGGAGCAGGGCGTGGAGCCCTGGGACGCCCATTGTCACGCCCTGGAGTGCCCGCTGATCGTGTCGCCTTCACTAGACGTCCCCAAACACAGTGGGAGAGCAGGCTCAGCAGTCCTTCTTTGTTGGGCTCCTAACATGGGGGGTCAAAGAGGTTCGAGGGGGGCCCAGTCCTCCCCTGTGTCCTTGAGCCTGCCCTGTGAATGGGCCTATCCCTTTGTCGGTGTGGACACCAAGGCTGGCCAGTGCCACTGGGGTCCCTCAGGGTGGGGCTCAGGGGGCAGGGAGAGGCAGCGAGGATGCCCTCCCCCGCCTGCAGGACCGGCTGCACAGCGAGCAGAGCCAGGCCCTGCAGCACCGGCAGGAGGCGGGCCGCAGCCTGAAGGAGGCCGAGGTGTTGCTGAAGGACCTCTTCCTGGACGTGGACAAGGCCCGGCGGCTCAAGCACCCGCAGGCCGAGGAGATCGAGAAGGAGTGAGTGGGGTGGCGGTGGGGGCTGGCGCTGAAGGGCGGGGGCACTGAGGGTCCCGGGGGAGTCCCTGGGCCAGCTCTGACCTGCTGGCCACTTCCTTGGCAGCATCAAGCAGCTGCACGAGCGGGTGACCCAGGAGTGTGCCGAGTACCGCGCCCTGTACGAGAAGATGGTGCTGCCGCCCAGCATGGGGCCCAGGGTGGACTGGGCGCGGGTGCTGGAGCAGAAACAGGTCAGGGGCCATGCCCAATACCGAGGGCACCTCAGGGAGCTGGAGTCACACCCAGGAGTAGTTGGAGCAGTAGTTGGAGCAGTAGTGTGTCATCCGGGGCCTGACAGTGTGCTTCCACCCAGGGGTAGTTAGGGGTCTGGGGAAGGAGAGAGCAGAGGACACAGTGCAGTCAGGGGAGGCTTCTTGCAGGAGGAGGCTCAGAGGCCTCAGAGAATGGCACGTCTCCCAGGGCGAGCCGCTGGCTATTCACTCAGGTGATTCTCCTGGCCTGTCCACCCTCTGCCAAAAAGACCAGCTCTGCTCCTACTGATGGGGAAGCGGGGAGGGCACGGGAGGGCATAGGCGGGCTCCTGCCCAGGTCCAAGGTGGAGCTGAGCGGCCAGCTCCTCTGCAGAATCAGGTCCGCGAGGGCCAGTATGGGCCGGGCATGGCGGAGCTGGAGCAGCAGATCGCAGAGCACAACATCTTGCAGAAGGAGATCGACGCCTACGGGCAGCAGCTGCGCAGCCTCGTGGGGCCGGTGGGTGAGCCTCCCGCATGCACATCCCAGCCCCCACCCCTTTCTCCCGTCAGAGCCTGAGCTGGGCTGGCTGGCCTCTGGGGCGAGGGATGCAGCAGAAGGGCCCAGTTGGCCCGGGGCAGCCCACCCTGCAGCCCACCTCTCACTAGGCCTGCATTTTCTCCCACTTGGTCGAAACAGGATGCAGCCACCATCCGGGGCCAATACCGGGACCTTCTGGTGAGCAGGAACTAGGGCCAGGCTGGCGTCTGGGTGGGCTGGGAGTGGGGCGGGCCTGGCTGCGGACACTCTTGATGGCACCAGTGTTTTCGGGTGCAGCCTGATGGCGCCTCTCGGTACCCCTTCTCCCCCCACCTCCTGCTGAGCGCAGAAGGCAGCCTCGTGGCGCGGGCAGAGCCTGGGCAGCCTGTACACGCACCTGCAGGGCTGCACGCGCCAGCTGAGCACCCTGGCCCAGCAGCAGCACCACATCCTGCAGCAGGACTGGAGCGACCTCATGGCGGACCCTGTGGGCGTGCGGCGGGAGTACGAGGTCAGGGTGAGGAACGTGGGGGCGGGGAGGGGACGCGGGCACCCTCATCCTCACCGCTCGCTCCCACTCTCCCCCAGCACTTCAAGCAGCATGAGCTGCTGAGCCAGGAACAGTGCGTGAACCAGCTGGAGGATGATGGGGAACGCATGGTGGAGCTCGGGCATCCGGCTGTGGGGCCCATCCAGGTGTGAAGGCCCAGACGCCCCCTGCTGCTTCAGGGACCCCTGCTCCCTCCACGGGGGGACCTCCCAGGGAGGCTGGGGAGAGGGAGATGGAAGGCAGGGCCCGCTGAGTGGGCGGTGGGTGGGTGGACGGACCAGAGCAGGGACCAGGACAGGGCTTGATCCGAGGGCTCCCTGCTGCTGTCCCCAGGTCCACCAGGAGGCCCTAAAGATGGAATGGCAGAACTTCCTGAACCTGTGTATCTGCCAGGAGAGCCAGCTGCAGCACGTTGAGGATTATCGCCGGGTGAGGCTGTAGGCAGTGCTGGGCAGTGCTGGGCAGGGGAAGGGACACAGGGGTGGGCAAGGGGCACAGGGCTAGGGGTGTGGCAGGGCCGTACATGGGTTCTAGGGGGTGGGGGCAGCCACCAGGGCCCCAGGCTGGAGCACAGAGGTGTCTGGAGATCACTGCAGGACATGCTCGCCTTGTGGGACACAAGGTACTTTATATAAATGACAGAACTGTGTCTTTGTGACTAGGTCCCAGATGGAAAATAATGTCACTCATACATTCTCAACAGGGTGATAGTGTTCCCCAGGGGGTGAAAGTTGGCTTAGTTGCTTCTTAGGAGCAAAAAAAACAAGAAAAAACTCTTTTTTTTTAATGCATAAATCATACATATACACACATAAAGGACAGACGGCGTATCGGTGGTGTTAAAATGACATGGCGATGGTGGGGAAATGAAGGGGAAAATATCTAAAAAGCCTATTAGAAGAGACGATCATCTTTTAAAAAAGCATTGAGAAACCATTGATAGAATACACAACAGGGACCTTTTTTGGTAATTTCCACCCAAAATGTTCCATATCCTTTGAGAGAGACGACAGCCAAAGCCCAGGAGTGTTTTTCCTCCCTCTTCCTTTTAAGAGCATTTTCCTACATAACCACAATACCGCATCACAGCCGTCGACGAGAACGCCCTCACAGCACCCACTGCAGGACGCTCTGTAAAGCGCATCCCCGGCTTCTCCTCTGGGGCTGGGAAAAGTGCAGTTCAGACGCCCCAGGCACCCACCCCGGGTCCGGCCAGGGTGACAAGGCAGCAGAGGCACAGCCCAGCATCTGTGCCGGAAGGACAAAACCAAAGTGTTTATAACACTAAAGGGAATTTACTGAATTTTCACTAAAATTCGCTAACGTTCAGTGAACCGAAAATGCCTCATTTGTAAAGCACTCCAGTTCAAAAGGCCCCACTGCCCAGGTAGAAAGGCCTACAGCGTGGGGGACAAGTGGCAGTTTGGGTTCAGCCCACTTGCAATTAGCTGGTTTGCAGGGTCGCCAGGCAGTGGGAGACCCTGGGCTCTGAACTTAACCATGCACCAAACTCAGTTCCAGGAAGAAGCGGACTCTGTCAGCCAAACCCTGGCAAAGCTTAATTCCAGCCTGGACATTCAGTACAGCCCTGCCCCTGGGGAGCCCCCCGCTAACCCCACAGAGCTGCTACTACAGCTGGAGGTGAGATTGCCCCGCCCGGCCTCTGCACCCCTCTCCTGGGAAGGGGGCCTGCCCATGTGTCTGGGGCTCACCACCCCCCAGGTACCTAGCCCTACTCTGAGCCCTAGTCTTGGGGGTCAGGAGAAGGGGGTCACCCCAGCAGAAGGAGGCTGGTCTGTTACTAGCAAGCTCCTCCCCTCTTTGGACCTCAAGTTTCCTCGTCTGTCATGTGACAGGGCCTCCAGGATCGCTCCGAGGCCCTTGGGCTCCCACTCCAGAGGCCTGGGTGATGCTGGGTGGCCCCCCTCCACCCCATCCCACAGACCCAAGGGTCCTGGGTCCCCAGGGAGGGGCTTCTTTTGCTTTGCTGACCTAGAAACCCTCACTTTATGAAGGCCAGACCCTGGTTTGCTTGTGGGGGTGTGGGTACGGGCCAGGCCTGGCCTGAACCCCCACTGCCTGGGACCCCACAGGCAGAGGAGAAGAAACTGGCCATGGCTGAGAAGACTATTGGGGACCTGCAGCGGCGGAGCCGGGAAGTAGCCCCTCTGCCACAACGCCGGAACCCACCCCAGCAGCCTCTGCCTGTGGACAGCATCTGTGACTGGGACTCGGGAGAAGTACAGGCCCAGCCGCCCTGCCCCTGCCCCCTCCCGCCCCACCCCACCCCACTCCACCCCTGGTCCAAGCCTCCTCTCTCCATGCCTTGCCCTGCCTCTGGCCTGTCCTTACCCCTGCCCCAGCACCCTCCACTCCAATTCCTGCCCCTGCCCCAGCCCCTACCCCGTCTTGGCCTTGGTCCCTTTTCTGGCCCTGGCCCCTGAGCTTACATGAGCCCCCTGCCTGCCCCTCAGGTGCAGCTGCTGCGGGGTGAGCGGTATACGCTGATGGACAACACGAACCCACACACCTGGGTCGTGCAGGGCCTGGGCGGGGAGACCAAGCGCGCCCCGGCCGCCTGCTTCTGCATCCCAGCTCCGGACCCCGAAGCCGTGGCCAGGGCCTCCAAGTGGGTCTCCCTGGGGATACACAGAGGCAGGAGGCGGGCTGGGGATCTAGCCAGGCCCCGTGGGGTCCGAGGCCGGTGCCTGGCCTTCGCCTGGACTGGTGGCGAGGGAGGAGGCTCACCTTCCCTGCTCTTCTCCCTCCAGGCTGGCTTCGGAGATGCAGGCTCTGAAGCAGAAACTGGCCACAGCCCAGAGCCGCCTGAAGACCAACGTTGTGGAGCCCTTACGGCCGGGCCAGCAGGGTACCACGGACTGGCCAGGGAGTGGGGTGGGGGGTTGCTGGAATAGAGGGAGTAGACTCCTACTTTGGCCACTGCTGGAGGGCTGCGGTGGGCCGGGGTGGCCCTGGGTTAAGGATGTCTGCTCTGGGCATTCCATCTTCTGGGTCGGCAAGCCCCTGGGGCTGTCCCTCCCTCAGTTAGGCCCTGCCCATCCCCTCCCCGCCCTAACCCACACAGGACCCTGTTTGGGTACCCAGGGAGGAGCCTCTTGGACAGGCGGGCAGATGGGACACAGGCCCTGGACCCTCACAGTCTCCCTGTGCTCCCAGCCCCAACTGGCTCAGCTACAGCTGACCCACAGGCCCAGAAGCTCCTGACACAGATGAACCGGCTGGATGGGGACCTGCGGCAGATGGAGAAGCAGATACTGGCCTGGGCCCGGGCCCCACTCAGCCGCACCACACCGCTGGAGGACCTGGAGGGCCGCATCCAAAGCCACAAGGTGGGCGAGCGGGGGCAAGAAGCGGCCCTGCCCTGGGGCTGCAGAAACTAAGCGAGGCAAGTTTGGGAGCCACAGGGACCTGCGGTGGACAAGGGAAAGCACAGTGCAGCGCCCACGCAAGCTGCTTCCCGTCCTGGCCCCGCCACTAACCGGCTCTGTGACCTTGGTCGATTCGCGTAACCTCTCTGGGCCTTGGCTTCCTCATCCCTGAAAACGGGTGCAGGAATATCCAGCTCATCCTGTTGTCCTGAGGATGGAGTGTAGTAAGGCCCGGGAAGGTTCTAGAAGGGCAAGGCCCAGAGTAAACATCCTATGACCCCAACTCAGTAGGTGTTGAGAGGGACCCGAGAGCAGCCAGGAAGCCTGGAGCATCTTAGGGGTGCTTGCTCCCAGGAGGCTAGCGGGGTCGGGGGGGAGGGGGCCCCCCCCAGAGAGCAGCCATGTAAACATGATCAGAAAGAACTTGTCCTCAGAGGCACTAATAGTGAAAGTGTTCCTTCCCCACACCTGGGGGTGGGGTGGGGGTGCAGGTGGGGGTGGGGGTAGCAGCCTTCCAAACCGGTTTCTACGCAAACATATCGTTTGGGTTTAGTTTTAAAGTTTTGAATCTGTTGCTGTGCAACTTGTGATTTTCACTGCACAACGTACCATAGGGGGTCATAGGGCCCTGGAGTCGGGACGGGGCGCTGCAGCCAGGGCAGAGGGCGGGCCAGGCGGGGAAGGATGACCATTAGGAGCTGCAGGTTGCAGGGACCTGGAGGCCTCTTTGAGGTAGAGATGAGCGTGCTGGGTGTTCGTGAGGGCATCCCAAGGGTGCTACCTGTGGGGTGGAGGCAGGAAGCAGGAGCAGCAGAAGGAGGCACTGTACCCTGATGCTGCCTCAACAAAGACCTCCGCCCACCCCGGGGGGGGGGTCTGGCCCTGATAGGGGGCTGGGCCTTCACACCCCACGTTAAGTCACTGGTTACGCTGCCCTGAAACAGCTCTCTGGGGCCCCAGATAGGTCCTTGGGTTTTGAAGTCACAGGAGTGTTGGGGTCCATGGGAAGCCCAGTTACACTGGAAGGCGGGCAGGGCATGGCACAGAGTCAGCACCTATGACTTATAGAAGAGATAAATGAAAAAGTGATAAAAGAATGAACGAAATAACCCCAAGGAGACAGAGCGAGGGCTTTGCTGCCGAACCTTTAGCAATGGGGCAGGGGACTGAAGGCTTGTGAATAACAAGACAGTGACATACAGACTGTGGTGGGCGACTTCGTGCCTGGCACTGCCAAGCTCCTGACACACATGGTCTCATTTCATCCTTCCGTTAATCATTCTGTAGATGAGGAGACTGAGGGTCAGAGAGGTTCACCTGCCCCAGGTCATCCACACGGGGATTAGCAAGGCCAGGACTGCTCCCAGATCTTTAGCCTGGGCTCGAGCACATACCCACCACACTCTCAGGTTCATGGGCGGAGTTAGGTCAACCTGGCAGGAGGGCTGGGTGAAACTCGCCTGCCCAGAGCACACATCCCTGACCCCCACCCACCCCAGGACACAGCCCAGCAGCTGCAGAGCCTGGGAGCAGAGAAGGAGGCAGCCCAGCAGGAGTGCGAGGCGCTCCTATCAGCTCGGCCTGCGGGCCCAGCCGCCTTGCACCTGCCCGTGGCCCTCAACAATGTCAAGAACAAGTACAGTGACGTGCAGGTTCTCTGCAACCTCTACGGAGAGAAGTGAGTGCTCCAGGGCCTGGGGAAGGGGTGGCTGGGCCGGGCGGCAGGGGTGAGGCTGAGGGAGTGACTAACCATCGGCCTCCCCCGCGGCAGAGCCAAGGCTGCCCTGGGTCTGGAGCGGCAGATCCAGGAAGCGGACAGGGTCATCCGAGGCTTCGAGTCCGCGCTGGCGCAGGAGGCCCCCATCCCCGCTGGCCCAGATGCCCTGCAGGAGAGGGTCAGCAAGCTGCAGGTAAGGGGCCAGGTGGCCTCCTGGCGGGAGGAGGGGCACAGCCTGAACAGGCATGCAGAGGCAGGTGGGGAGCAGACGTGGAGTCTCACGAAACCGAAACCGCAAGGGGGCATGTCGCTGTGTCCCCGCCTCCCCCAGCGCCAGAGAAAGGAGCTGCTGGAGCAACAGGCCTACGTGCTGGGGCTGCACCGCGAGCTGAAGGCCGCTGAGCACGCGTGCTCCGCACTGCAGAACAATTTCCACGAGTTCTGCCAAGACCTGCCACACCAGCAGCGCCAAGTGCAGGCCCTCACTGACCGCTACCACGCCGTGGGGGACCAGCTGGACCTGCGGTGAGTGGCTGGGCCGTCAGGGCTCAAGGCATGCCCCGACGGCACACAGCAGCTGCTGCCGACGAGCCTGTGACCTTGCACCGGTGACTGTGCCTCTCTGGGCCTCTACGGTGGGATAATAACAGTGCCTACCCCCCAGGGTGGTGTCTGGCAGAGGCTGTCCCATCCATCTCATAATGCCCAGTACCAGCACGAGGCCAGAGTTCGGGGATCAGTGTGGCAGCTACTCAGGCTTCCTGATGGGTGTCTGAGAGGGAGGCGCCCACCAGCCCCCTCCACGCTCCCCTCATTATTCCTGGAGGGCAACTCTCACCTCTGCTCGGGGCCTCATCCTTGCACAGGGAGAAGACCGTGCAGGACGCTGGCCTCACCTACCAGCAGTTCAAGAACTGCAGGGACAACTTGAGCTCCTGGCTGGAGCACCTGCCCCACAACCAGGTGCGGCCCAGTGATGGACCCAGCCAGATCGCCTACAAGCTGCAGGCGCAGAAGGTATGGGGTTGGGGCTGCTGGCGACTTGGGGTCAGGTCAGGCCCCTGCCGGGAGCCATGCCCACCCTCCCTGGCAGCCTCCTCCGCAGGGAGAGCCACCTGTGCGCGTGTGGCCCCCTAGTGGCCAGTATTCTAAGTGACCTCAAAGCTCAGACCACAGAGGCCTTGGGTCATCACCACCACCCCCCACCCAAAATGCTCCACTGTGCCCACAAAACACGGCCGGCGCATCACTGTGTGGTCCGAGGTAGGAAGCAGGCTCCATGCTCCTGGGGTTCCAGCTCTTCCTTCCTCACATTTGGCAAGCCTCTGCCACACACTGGCACTGCACCAGGGGCTGGGGGTGCAGCCCAGGCTGGTGGGGGCCGGTGCGTCGCAGGCCATAGTGCTGATAAGCACTTGGCGGAGAAGCAAGAGCACTGTGGGGGTCCGCGGCAGGACACGTGTGAGGGTCGGGGCAAGTGACATCTAAGCCGAGGCCTAAGGAATAGATAGGACAGCCAGGTGGCACGGGTGAAATGCCCCAAGCCGAGGCCATGTGGGTCAGGGAGAGGAAGGGCAGTTTCCCACACAACCCTTCCTGCCCCGCCGGTGGCCCCGGAGGAGCCCGGCTGGAGGCGAGTCCGGTGACTGGTGCGACCTGATCTCCCTGATTCTCACCTCTTCCTGGGCAGAGGCTTCTGCAGGAGATCCGGGGCCGGGAGCAGGACAGAGCCACGGCATCCCGCCTCTCCCAGGACCTGCAGGCGGCTCTCCAGGTAAGCGGGTTTTACTGCCGTTTGTCCCTCCTTATCCGCCCGCCCTCCCTCCCTCTGCCAGGCCCCTGATCTCCCAGCCCCAGCTTCCCCCACTGACCACCAGCCTGCTGTCCTTGCCTCCCTGCTCAGGACTACGAGCTACAGGCAGAAACCTACCGCTGCTCCCTGGGTCTCACCCAGGCAGGCTCGGCCCCCAAGAGACCCCGAGTGGCTCCCCTGCAGGAGAGCATCCAGGCCCAGGTAAGATGGCATCCAGAAGTACCAGCTCTGCGGCCTCTGCGGCGGGAGCTGACGCCGCTCTCCCTCCCCCTCCCTTTGGCCTCTCCAGGAGCAGAATCTGACAAAAGCCTACACCGAGGTTGCGGCTGCACACCAACAGCAGCTGTGCCAGCTGGAGTTTGCCAGAAAGATGCTGGAGAAGGTACGGGGAGGGTGCCCGCTCCGTTTCCACCCTGGGCAGCCTGGCCCCGTAGTCGACCTGGCACATTTTCTTTTGCCGCCTGCAGCTCTGGGGTTCTACGTCCCCCCAGTTCTCTCCCCAGCAGCTCTTACAGACTGGTCCCCATCTCAGAGTTAGGCCCTGGAGATATCATTCGGGGAGGTCACAGCTTAGCCACTGGGCAGTCCCCCAGTGCGGACCAGAGAAAATCCCCACCAAGTCTTCAGCCTTAGGATCCAGCTACAGTGGGCAGGAGGCCACCTAGGTCCCCTCCCTGGGGGACCGGGAGCCAGAAGCTCTCCGTGACTCTTAGTGACTGGTCAAGGGACTTGCCAGATTTCTCCTACCCAGAGGCATGTTCCAGCACCCCCAGAGGAGTGTGGGCTCGTTTCTGGGAGCCCGGATGGAGGAGAAGGGGAGAAGGTGTGGAAGGGAGAACCGGTCCTATTTTCATGTTCTAGTACAAACTTGGCCTGAGCACCGCCTCACATCCTAACATCATGGCACTGACGGGGCTTCTCAAAACACCTGCATCTAAGCATCTCCGGTCTCCGGCTCCATGTCCTGGGACCTACCGGGAAGTGTCAGGAAGCAGGGAGGGGGTCTCTGATCTTGGGAGAGGGGAAGAAGGCCCCCTCCCCCCAGGACTCTTCCCTTCCTTCTCTCCCTCTGCAGAAGGAGCTCAGCGAGGACATCCAGGTGGCCCATGACGCACAGCAGGGATCTGGGAGCCCAGCCCAAGCGGGGAGGGAGTCAGAGGCCCTGAGGTCCCAGCTGGAGGAGGAGAGGAAGCGGGTGGCCCAGGTGCAGCACGATCTGGAAGAGCAGAGGCGCCAGCTGCTGCAGCTGAGGACCCAGCGGCCCGTGGAGAGGCTGGAGGAGAAGGAGGTGGTGGAGTTTTACCGGGACCCCCAGCTGGAGAGCAATCTGTCGAGGGTGAAGTCCCAGGTGGAAGATGAGAGCAAGAAGCGGGCCAGCCTGCAGGCAGACCTGGAAATGGCGGCCCAGAAGGTCGTCCAGCTGGAGGGCAAGAGGAAGGCCATGCAGCCTCATCTGCTGACCAAGGAGGTTACTCAGATCGAGAAGGACCCCGGTCTGGATAGCCAGGCGGCCCAGCTCAGCAGCGAGATCCAGCAGCTCCGTGGCGAGAACACGGCTGTGTCGGCCCGGCTGGAGGGGCTCAAGAAGGAGCTGCTGGCCCTGGAGCAGAAGGAGGCCAATGTGAAGGAGAAGGTCGTGGTGAAAGAAGTGGTCAAGGTGGAGAAGGACCTGGAAATGGTCAAGGCCGTGCAGGCTCTGAGGCGGCAGGTGGAGGAGGATGCTGCGCAGAGGAGGAGGGCAGAGGAGGCCGCGGCCACGCTGCAGGTGCGCATCGAAGACCTGGGCCGGGCGATCGGCGCCGTGCAGCCCAAGGTGATCGTGAAGGAGGTGAAGAAGGTGGAGCAGGACCCAGGCCTTCTCAAGGAGGCGTCCAGGCTGCGGAGCCTCCTCGAGGGGGAGAGGAGTAAGAATGCGACGCTGGCCAGGGAGCTGGAGGAGCTGCGTGACAAGCTCAGCACGGTGGAGAAGCAGAAGCCCAAAGTGGAGCTCCAGGAGCGCGTCCACGAGATCTTCCAGGTGGATCCGGAGACGGAGCGGGAGATCGCGCGGCTCAGGGCCGAGCTGCAGCAGACCGCCAGCGAGCGGGGCAGCGTGGAGAAGGAGGTGGAGAAGCTGCTGCCTGACCTGGCCGTCCTGCGGGCCCAGAAGCCCCTGGTGGAGTACAAGCAGGTGACGCGGGAGGTGGTGAAGCACGAGAGGAGCCCAGAGGTGCTGCGGGAAATCGACCGCCTGAAGGTGCGGCTCAACGAGCTGGTCAATGCCAGCGGGAGGGCCCAGGAGCAGCGCATCCGGCTGCAGGGGGAGCGCGACCAGTGGAAGCGGGAGCGGTCCAAGGTGGAGACCCAGACGGTGAGCAAGGAGGTGGTGCGCCACGAGAAGGACCCCGTCCTGGAGAAGGAGGCCGAGCGGCTCCGCCAGGAGGTGCGGGAAGCGGCCCAGAAGCGGCGGGCCGCCGAGGACGTGGTCTACGAGCTGCAGAACAAGTACCTGCTGCTGGAGAGGAGGCGGCCCGAGGAGAAGGTGGTGGTGCAGGAGGTGGTGGTCACCCAGAAGGACCCGAAGCTCCACGAGGACCACAGCAGGCTGAGCCGGAGCCTGGATGAGGAGGTGGGCCGGCGGCGGCAGCTGGAGCGGGAGGTCCAGCAGCTGCTGGCCGCCGTGGAGGAGAAGGAGGGCCTGCTCAGCTTCCAGGAGGACCGCGACAAGAAGCTGGCCGTGGAGAAGGAGATGCGGCAGCTGACCTTGCGGATCCAGGAGCTCGAGAAACGGCCTCCTGCGGTGCAGGAGAAGATCATCATGGAGGAGGTGGTCAAGCTGGAGAAGGACCCGGATCTGGAGAAGTGCACGGAAGCCCTGCGGCAGGACCTGGACCGGGAGAAGACCCAGGTGACGGAGCTGCATCGGGAGTGCAAGAACCTACAGGTCCAGATCGACGTCCTCCAGAAAACCAAATCGCAAGAGAAGACCATCTACAAGGAGGTGATCAGGGTGGAGAAGGACCGGGCGCTAGAGGGCGAGCGGTCTCGGGTGTGGGAGATGCTCAACAGGGAGCGCGCGGCCCGGAAGGGCCAGGAGGAGGCGCTGCAGCGCCTCCGGGAGCGGATCGACAGGGCCGAGGCGCTGAGCAGGACCTGGAGCCGGGAGGAGACCGAGCTCCAGAAGGCCCGGAACCAGGGCAGCCAGGAGTGCAGGCAGCTGCAGCAGGAGCTGCAGGAGCTGGAGAGGCAGAAGCAGCAGAAGGTGCTGCACCTGCAGGAGGAGTCGAAGCTGCTCAGCCAGAAGACGGAGAGCGAGCGGCAGAAGGCGGCCCAGCAGGGCCAGGAACTCTCGCAGCTCGAGGCGGCCATCCTCCACGAGAAGGACCAGATCTACGAGAAGGAGAGGACCCTCCGGGACCTCCACACCAAGGTGAGCCGGGAGCAGCTCAACCAGGAGACCCAGACACGAGAGACCAACCTCTCTACCAAGATCTCCATCCTGGAACCGGAGACGGGGAAGGACATGTCCCCGTATGAGGCCTACAAGAGAGGCATCATCGATCGAGGCCAGTACCTCCAGCTGCAGGAGCTCGAGTGTGACTGGGAGGAGGTCACCACCTTGGGGCCCTGTGGGGAGGAGTCGGTGCTGCTGGACCGCAAGAGCGGGAAGCAGTACTCCATCGAGGCCGCCCTGCGCTGCCGGCACATCTCCAAGGAGGAGTACCATCTCTACAGGGACGGCCACCTGCCCATCTCCGAGTTCGCCCTGCTCGTGGCCGGGGAGACCAAGCCCTGCCCCTCGCTCTCCATCGGCTCCATCATCTCCAAATCCCCAGTGGCCTCGCCAGCCCCCCAGAGCTCCGGTTTCTTCTCTCCCAGCTTCTCTCTCGGGCTTGGCGATGACAGCTTCCCCATTGCCGGGGTCTACGACACGACCACAGACAACAAGTGCACCATCAAGACGGCCATGGCCAAGAACATGCTGGACCCCATCACCGGGCAGAAGCTGCTGGAGGCCCAGGCGGCCACGGGGGGCATCATAGACCTCCTGAGCCGAGAGCGCTACTCCGTGCACAAAGCCCTGGAGAGGGGGCTGATCGAGAACACCTCGACCCAGAGGCTGCTCAACGCCCAGAAGGCCTTCACCGGCATCGAGGACCCCGTCACCAAGAAGCGGCTGTCGGTGGGCGAGGCCATCCAGAAAGGCTGGATGCCACGGGAGAGCGCGCTCCCGCACCTGCAGGTGCAGCATCTGACCGGGGGGCTCATCGACCCCAGGAGGACAGGCCGCATCCCCATCCCGCAGGCCGTGCTCTCCGGAATGGTCAGTGAAGAGCTGGCGCAGCTCCTGCAGGATGAGTCCAGCTACGAGAAGGATTTGACAGACCCCATCTCCAAAGAGCGGCTGAGCTACAGGGAGGCCATGGCACGCTGCCGCAAAGACCCCGTGAGCGGCCTGCTGCTCCTCCCTGCTGCCCTGGAGGGGTACCGCTGCTACCGCTCAGCCTCCCCCACCGTACCCCGCGCCCTGCGCTGATGGGGGCCGAGCAGTCATGGGGAGAGTGCGTGAGGGGCGAGGGGAGGATGCGTGCACCCCTCACCCCCATAGCCTGACCCGGGGGGGCGGGTAGGCTTTCCCTCTGTCTGATGGCCGTTCTGTTACTCAGCTTCACGGTGTTGGGCCCCCGCCCCTTAAGTTGGTGCCCGCCCATCCCCGACCTGGTGATCAGCAGCCCTGTGTCCCTCCCTCCTCCCCCGCCTAGTACTGCCAATAAACCGATCGTCCCAGTGTCTTGCTCTCATTTTGGGGGCGTGGAATGGATTTGTCTGGGCCTTGGGCACAAGGTGCACCAATGCCGAGTCCTGCCCGGGGGTTACGAACATGCCCACTGGCCCTCCTACGAAACGGGGGCTCTCAGAGGGCGAGGCTCCTTTGACTCTGGGAGGAGGTCACGGAAGGAGATCATGGACCGGCCAGTGCCCGCTGCCCCCTCCTCTCAACAGAAAAAGACGGGAAATCTCAGAGTGCATGACTTTTATTTCCCGTTAACGCCAGAGGCAAACAAATGTAAGCATACTGTGGGTGACAATTACGCACAACAGCCACGCACACCCCGACCTCCCCTGGGACCAGGAAAATGTCCCCTCTCGCTCTCACCCCGCTTCCTGTTTAACTGGAGAGACTGACTCTTCACTGGAACGCAACTCTTCCCCAAAACATTTTAAATCCAAAAGACCAGCAGAGGGCACCCTTTCCCGCAGGATCTGACACGGCCGCCGAGGGCTGGGCAGGTGAAGGTCGGATGAGGGCCTCGCTTGCTGGGCACCTGTGCCAGTGCCAGGGGACCCAGTCTCTAACATGCCCCCTCATGCACTGAGCTTCTGTGTCCCCATCTTGAAACGGCGCCATCCAACCCAAAAAACAACACAGGAACTCGCTAACCTAGGGCAGGACTAACCCAAACTCGGCCCTCCGATGGCTGACGCCAAACTCCTCAGAGCTGTGCCCTCTCCCAGATGTCGTCCTTCTCAGCAAGTGCGTGGGGAGGTGGCTGGGGCAGCCGCTGGGGAGAGGCTTCAAGACAGTGGCCTCACATGTTCTCAGCGGCAAAAACGCTCCAGCACACACTGGTGGGGGACCGGGGAGGCCTCAGCGGACGAGAAGTATGGATGGGCAAGGGCGGTCTTGGCTGAAATCCGCTGGTCAGGGTCGTACTGTAGGAGTTGCTGCGAAGGAAGGGGGTTGGAGGAAAGAGATTGGGCCCGGGTGTGGCCAGGGTGGGGAGAGGAACAAGCTCTCTGGGTTGCAGGGCCCCTGAGAGCTGCCTCCAGACCCAGAACTGCAGGAAGCCACTGCCTCCCAGCTCGGGAGCCAGTTCTGGACACTCTCGGGATATGGAGACAAACAATTAGCTCTGGTCCAGCCCCGCTGAGTCAGACTGGTCTCCTTCATGCTACTGAGGCCGAGTCTGCCTCTCTTCTTCCTTAGTGAGGTTTCCAGGCCCACCCTACCTCTGGTTGAAACACACTTCTCTCTGTGTATCCAGAAGTAGGGGCCAAACCTGCCAGGGAGCACACCTGAGGGTGCTGCAGGAACTCTGAGTCCTTAAACCCTGCCAGGCTGTGCAAGGACCCGCCCCCGCTTCCGACCAGCCAGGACTCTGAGCAGCCAGGACTGAGCTCTGCCTACGAGCTTGGCTGGAAGTCTGTGCTGTCCTGGGGCCTCGGGCTGGCAAACACACACACAGTTCTGCCAAGCAGGATGCGGAGCCACAGGAGGAAAACACTGCCCGGCCTCCCTCTGATCCAGCACCAGATCAAAGGGAGAACCGTGGCTCCGGGTCCTCGTGGGCAAGAACGGACGGCTCTGCCCAAGGCCTTCTGGGCAGTCTGGCCTAGGCCGGACCCAGGGGTCAGGATGGCACAACAGGAGAGGGGCGTGAGGACTGTGGCAGGGACTCCGGCCGCAGGGGACAGCCTGCTCTGAGCAGCCTGGTGTAGCGCAGCCACTGCGGGAAGCGCCGAAGGCACAGGCAATACTGAGGCAGTCGGAGTGTGGTCCCTGCCTGGGGACGTGCGCAGCCTCGATGGGGCAGTAATGTCCCCAAGGAAAATGACCGGAAACGCAAGGCAATTTAGGACAAAAGGGCAAGAATCACAGCACGATGACAAAGCTAGCTAGAAGAGAGAGCTTGAAAAGGGAAGATGAGCAATCATCTCATCACAGGAGAGGCATCCAGGTGGGACAGCATCACGCACAGTTGTGTACAGGGGTCAACCAGCCTGGGCGCGGAAGGAGCCAGGGTTACATAAGGCACTGGTAACAAAGGACACGCTTCTGGTTGGAGCGGCAGCTGGAGCCAAGTGGCCTTTCTCGCCCTCCCTGGCCACCTACCTGTACCTACCATGAGCAGGTCCTGGCCCTCAGGTTCCAGATTGGGCACAATCTCCTCCAGCCCCTTCCTGTTCCACTTGGGGAAGCTTCCCTTATAGTCAGGCAGCTGGGTGACCCCTGGCCACACGGCTTCACTGGGTGTCCCCAGGGTGCGAAAGATACGAAAGAGCTGGTCGATCTCAGAGTCGCCAGGAAACAGGGCTCTGCGGATCACCTGAAATGGGGAAGAAGAGAAGGTACAGCTTCTCACGGCGCCACGTCCAGCAGCCCGGCCGGGTGATGCCAGTCGGGATGCAGCCCCCATGTGGACAGGGACAGGCCCAGCTTCCCCCATATCATTCAGAATCCAAACCAGATCAGAGGCCAGACCAGGGATGTGCCTTCCAGATATCTTTCCCAGGGCTGTGCTAAGAATCTTGGCCTTTCTGGAATCAGACCGGCTTCCTCAGCCCTTTAGCCAAGTCCCAAACACCCCTTAATCCACCTCTCACAGGAGGATCAGAGTCCTCCCACTTCCCACCCCAGTAGGACCCAGCCTGTGGCCTCCCTGCGGCCATGTCTGTCCCTCTCACTACCATTTCTGCAAAGATGCAACCAATGCTCCAGATATCCACAGCTGTCGAGTAGAACTTGCTGCCCAAAAGGATCTCGGGGGCGCGATACCAGAGTGTCACCACCTGTGGGGACAACAAGAAAGCAGCCTCGTTCAGGGTGGCCGAGGGCACAGGTGACACCCCTTTGGCCACCCTCCTCATCCCTTTGTCCTGCTGCACCTCATGGGTGTAGGTGCGTAGGGGGACCCCGAAGGCTCGCGCCAGTCCAAAGTCGGCCAGCTTGATGGCACCCAACTCATTGATGAGCAGATTCTGGGGCTTCAGGTCTCGGTGGATGACCCGATGGGAGTGGCAGAAATTCACGCCCTGCAGCAGCTGGAAGAGGTAGCTCTGGAACAGTGAGCGTGAGAAGGAGCTGGCCGAGCGGCAGTGGGGCCGCCCGAGCCGGTCCCACCTCGTCCTTCACTCGGTACCTTGACCAAGTGCAGGGGGAGCTCGGAGGCCGGGGTGGAGTCCATGAACTTCTTCAGGTCCTGGCTGAGAAACTCGAACACCAGGTACAGCTTCTTCTCACTGTGCACCACGTCCAGCAGCCTGGCCAGGTGACACCAGTCAGCATGCGGCCCCCAGGTGGACCGGGATGGGCCGACTTCCCTGCCTCCTCCCCC
>NW_011888853.1:2451906-2460840 GCF_000151845.1 Pteropus vampyrus | reverse complement strand
CTCAGAGGAAGCCCCTGGTCCCGAGTCTTCTCTGCAGCAGCTCCCAGGTCTCCAGTAGGCGTGGCGCCAGTAGGTTGGGTGGGGGTCCCCAGGAGCCGCCGTGTCCTAGTGGCGGCTGTCCCTCTCACGCTGGTACGCCCTCTGCTCTTGGATGGCTTGTTCTAACAAGGGAAGATTCGTTCCTTCCACGCAGGTCAGCACCCGGGCCTTCACCACGGAACCGCCGTCTGAAAGACACAAGCAGTGGCCAATGCATTCCAGCTGCCGACCCTCCACCTGTTCTCAGTCCCAGGTTTGGATACGACGAGTTCAACAGGTGCCGGCAAGGAGGACGGCACATGGACACGGGCGATTTATCTGCTTGGGCCTCAGCACTGTGGGTCCACCATACACTTCGAGCACATGTCTGGAACTGAGGGGGCGGCCTGAAAAGTCCACTTCTCCAGGGAGGAAGAGCCAGAAGGATGTAATTCCTACCACCTTCTCTGTAGGGCCCAAGTGCCTGGGGTTGAGGAGGGGGGTCTCGATCATCACCCCAGTTCTCCATCTGTCCCAAGGGAAGGACCCCCTGGATATCCTGGGACCCAGAGGCACTGGAAATCAGGGCAAAGAGAGCCCCATATTTAATAAATCCGAGAGGAGACTTTAGCCTTATAGGGGACAAGTCATCCCACCCTGGACGAAGAGCTAGGGGAGCTTCTAGCAGATGCTGTGGTGACCTGATGGAAAGATCTGTCAATGTTCAGGTGACATCAAGCAGGAAAGACATCTGGGGTTTGCTCTGTTTGTTTGTTTTGTTCATTCATGTTCTCTCTGCTCTCTGGGCATGTCAGTGAATACAGTCATTGTTCTCGGACATTATCCTGTGTTTAGATGCAGTTTTGAGATAATAGGTTCTCTGGCTCAATAAAATCTATCCCCAAATTCCTTCTAGTCTAGGCCACTTTAATCACAGCCCCAGGGGCAGAATTATGAGTGTGGAATGTCGTCAGTTCCAGCCTTCAACACAGGAAGGTCAACTTATTTGAAATGTGAGGTCACCTATGTGTTGTCAGCTTCTGTTGGCCCCGGTGCTAGCTGCAGAGACCGCATGGCCTGGAGTGGAGTGGGCATGTGACAATATGTGGATCTACTGATCAGTGTAGACTATTGATTCTCATCCCTCAGGCCTCTTCAGGAATAGTTGGGCTATACTGATCAATCAAACAGGGTATCTGCCTAAACTTCTCTTGGCACCGAGAGGCCTAGACCTTTTCTTGTGACCCATGGAGCCCTAAACAGTTTTCACAGAGCAGCGGCATGCGTTTGGGACGACACAGGAGAGCAAGGACAAAAATCAGGAAGTCGACTCTGCAGTTAAAAATCTCAAAATAGGGTCCTCCGCCCAAAGTTTCCAAACTGCCCGTATGAAGGTTTTCTTAGTTATTCATCCTAATTTCAGAGCCCTTTCTTTACGTTAATGCCTATCAGCTCTTTCCTCCCCTCCGCCTGGGGAAACCCTCCCTTCTAGATTTATATGGTGGAACACGTTGCTTCTTGGGAACGACAATTCACGGTTATTAAATTTGGAAGTGAGTTTTAGAAATGTGATTATCTCAAGGGCCAAACTGGGCGACTCTGTTAGCCTATCTGCAAAAGCTCCACGGTGGGAAAGGAACAGCGTTTGCAGAAGTGCTGTAGGGAAGGGCGATAGGAGGTCAGGAACAAGACAGCTAGAGAAACTCCTTTAGGGGATCTCTTCTTGCAAAGGTCAAGACCTTAGAGAGAGAAGAAGGGACTGAGTTATGAGCAGTCCGAAGGCAGCGGGGAGATAAGGGAGTGGTGAGATGGAGAACGGACCTTGTTTTAGGAAGTTTGACTGTGACGGGGAGGAGGGGCACAGCTGGGTAAGGGATACGGAGCAGAAGATGGCATTATTATCATGATCATTATTATTTTAATATGGAAGAGGCTCGAGTGCCTTACATGCTGAGAGGGAAGAACGGGTGAAAAGGCCAGGGGAGGTGACGAAGTAGGAGGTGACTGCCGGAAAGAGGTGTGTGGATCCCGGAAGAGGGGGGAGACAGGGACACGTGGGAGGATTTCTGGGCAACATGGGGGGCCCCGGCAAGATAAGAGCCCTTGAAATCACTGTGCCGGGGAACACTGAGCCTTGTGAACCTTCTCCATCAACGGTCAGGTGGGATCCAAGAGGGTTCAACCAGGCGGGAGGGAGGGCGAGGGCCTGAAGGAGAGCGGGGAGATGACAGCGAGGTCCGGCTGCGTGCGGGGAGGAAAGCAAAGTGAGCGAGGGACAGATGAAGGGAGAACACAGCAGAGTCCGAAGTCCAAGGGTCCTGCCGGGGCTGAGAGCGAAGAGACAGAACGAAAGGAGTGTGGAGCTGGCACCGGCTCAGGTAGCAGAGGTGGGGACTTTCTGGGAGGAGTCATGCGCGAAGGAGGAAGAAGTGGGATGGATGGCATGGTGACAGAACCGGCTGGCCACAGAAGGCGAAGGCGTGTGGCGACAAACGGGAGGAGCCGGCAAGATTCGGCCCACCCCTGTGGTGTGTGTGGCTTGGGAAGCCAACCCAGCCTCCCTGTGGGAGGCAGGGAGGGGAACTGCTGTCCTGGGACAAAAGCAGGTTTCAGGCAGGTCCCTGAAGGAGGCTCAAAGATGGAAGAGCAAAGGTCCCAGAGGACACAACGAGAGGGCCCTTGAAGGAGGAAGCCACGGTTAGGAGGAAGAAACCAGAAGGGGGCGGGGGATTTAGGGGGCTTATGGAGAGCACTGTAGGGCAGCCTCGTACTGTAGGCAAGTGACCTTCTACTCGAGAATTCTATGTGGGAGCAGAGTGGGGAGAGGCCGCGCCCCAACACCTCCATCCCTGAACAGGAAGCCCTCGGACCCCTGAATGGTGCCCAAAAGTGACACAGCCAGCGAGTTTTGGCACACAGCTGACATTTCTTTACCTTTCCTATCTTCTCGGCAAGCTCTCTGTGCAAACATTTCAGAAAGGTCACCATAGGCGGACTCTGGTCTCTCCTCAGAAATGCCAACCTCGTCACAGGGCATGACTGATGACTGGCTGACATTTGACCCAAAGGCAATGTACCGACTTTGGGATCCTGATTTGAACTAGCAAGTTGTAAAAACTCATCTTTTTTCTTTGTTTCTTTTTCTTTTTTAGTCAACTGGGTGAAAATGAACATGGACAAGGTATTCGATCATATAAGAAATAGCTCCTGATTTTGTTGGATGTAACTGTGGTGATGTTAGAGATACGTATTGAGGGATTTACGGGTAAAAATGAGTCAACATCTTATATTTGCTTTAAAACACGCCGGCGAGATAAACAGATAAAGGTAGGCAGTGGTGACATAGAGCAGTGGAACAGGGGTCACCGCTTAGTCTGGGCGATGGAAATGTGGAGGTGCAGTCTACCATTCCCTGTTTGCGTACATTTGAGATGAACACAGTAAATTAAAAAATTTACATGGGCTGAATTTAAAGTTTTTTTTCATTTTCTTCCCACAAATAATTCTAAATGTCCACTCCGGGTCCTGCCCTTGTCCCAGCCTGCTGTCCCATCTCAGTTTCAAGTTGCCCCTGTATCCGCTATCAGGCCTGAAGGTTCAGACACTGGTCAGTCGGTTTCCCGGAGCTCCTAGGGCTTACTGCGGGGCCAGGAGTGGAGGAGAGAGCCTCAGAGGGTTTGGGCCACGGCCAAAGAGAAAATCGTTCACGCATAGGCCCTTTGCCTCTAGTCCCACCCCTCCTCCTGATACCTCTCTCAAATCAATTACGAGGGCAGGAACTCTGTGAATGTCAAGGCTTAAGCCTGAATAATGATTAACTTTTATTAAATATAATTAAAGTAAGCACTAAATGAATTACTTTTTTGTAATTAAAAATTTACAAAAAAGTAAATTTTGTAAATTAATTTACAAAAAAGTAAATTAATTCCTTTTTTGCCTAGTGCATTTCATCTAGAGTTAAAAATCGCTGTGACTTTTAGACAGTAAGTTGGTAGTGTAAATCAAGAAACATAAATGTTTGTACCCTAGCAATTCTACTTTTAGGAAACTACCCTAAAGAAATAACCAGAAAATAGACAAAGATTAGTGTACGAGGATATTAACTGCAGCATTTTTAATATATATCTAGATAGATATTGAAAAACACTTTCTCCACTCTGGCTATAAAAGCAGTACATTTTCATTGTAAAATGCTAATAAAACTATAAAAAAATTCCATAATCCCATCACCCAGAAATAACTATTAACGTTTTGCTTAAATGACCTTTCAAACTTTTACATACGAAATGTAAAATCTTTACATTTATGTAAAAAATGTATATTAAACAAAAATGGGATTAAACGATACATATTGTTTGGTAAACTGCTTTTCCTTAGTAACATTTCGTAAACCTCTCTTGTCAATGAGTATAAATTTACATCATTTTTAATGGCTGCATAATATTCTACTGACTATATCTTAATATCTTTCATTATAACTATACGGTGTGCTTATAAGGGCAAAAATCGGAAACAATATAAATGTCCAATGGTCGTGTGAATGAGGACACACATCTAATCTATAAAATGTTATATAGCCATTAAACACTATATCTAGAAAAAGTCTGAAGGCATGGGGAAATACTTAAGACGTAATGTTAACCCAAAATAACCAGATCCAAGATTACATAGTATGATCTCGACCGTGTGAAGGAAAATGGCACAGGGAGGGCCAGACAGGGAGGCAAAGCAAGTGAGTAGCTGGGTTTTCAAGAGCAGCCTTCAACTCTCCAGGCCAGGGGTTCTCCCATGTCGCTCTCTGCCTTCTCTTGTGTTCTGTTTCTCTTACCCTGTCTTCCCAAAAGGTTGTTCCAGCCCCATCCTCTCTGAGCCTTGGTTTTCTCACCTACGAATCTATGAACTAGCCATAATAAAGACCCAGATTAAGGGCTGGTGAGTAGCTTCAAAAAGATGTAGGGAAACCTCCCAGTACCAGGCCTTCGGAAACTAAGGGTTTCTCTCCCCTCTCTCTCGCTTCCCTGTGGCAGGTAGGCTCTGAGCCCAATCACACGTTCCCGAGGAGGCTCTGAAATTTCGGGCTGATCTGAAAGAAATGTTAACCCTGGGGCGGGACTCCTGTTGGGTCAGAAGCCAGGCTCGGTCCTAACCAAGTCACCGAAGGACTGCCCCCCAGAGTGATAAAGCGTGTGCGAGGCCCCCACTTACCCTGCTGGTGCCCAAGCTCCCCGATGACAAGGTACAGGGAGCCCACCTGGGCTTGGAACGGCTCCACCAGCTTGGTGCAGACAAGGACCTGGTGCTGGTCAGATCCATGCTGAGCCATCAGGGTGACTCGGGACCGGGTCATGTCATAGAGGCACAACCTGGAAGGCAGAGAAAGTGTGATCGTTTCTATCCATAGACGCAACCGCCACGAAGCTTAAAAGGTTTTGGGGGTCAGTAAATCTAAGGGAAAATGGTCAGCCTTACTCTGATGAGACAAGATAAAAATAGCAGCAACAAATCAGAATAACTGTTTTCTGTCTCCACGTGCATTAACAGGCACCTGCGAAACCACCACTGCAGTCGAGTGCATTTCTGTCACCCCAGAAAGTCCCCTTGTGCCCCTCTGAAAGTCGGTCTCTCCATCTCCCAGCCCAGGCAACTACTGACCTGCTTATGGTCTTTACATACGAGTTTTCCTACTCAGGCATCTCATATAAATGGAATTTGATAATAGCATGTATTCTCTTGTGTCTAGCTTCTTTCACTCAGCATAATAGTTTTGAGATGCATTTATGTTATTGGATAAATGAGTAGTTTGCTCCTTTTCTTTGCTCAGTAACACTGCCGAAGGGATAAACAAATGAAATGCTTGTCGTTCAACATTTGAGGAAATGACTATCCTTTCCCCATTCTGTTACGTTGATGTTTTTGTTGAGATTCGATAGAGTGTGGTTAAGTAAACGGCTTGTGGTTTAAATAAATTATGGAATATCTATGCAATAAAATAAAATGGATCTATTTAGAGGGATAATAATAATCTATTTGGAGAGATCCATACACTTGGCATGGAACTAGGCCACTTAAACATCCCCCCACCTTGAGAAAAAATCATCACTCTCACCTGCCGAAAGTTCTCAGCGTGCCCCCGTCAGGAACTTGGCCAGCACTGACCTCCCAGGGGAAGTAATAGATCCCAGGCTTGGGCAGCATCATGGGCTCCTGCCGCCAAAGAGTCGAGATGGATTTTTGAAGATTCCTAATAAACCAAGCAGACCACGAGGCGGAGATCAGCAGACGGCTGAGATCAGCAATATCTAAAAGACTAGTTCCAGTGGGTGGTGGGTTAAAATTTAAAAGAAAATTTTTTTGATTAGTTATGCATTCACATATTCTGAAAAACAACATACAGAAGCTCTCAGTGGAGAAGTATCGTTCCTATGCCAATCCCTATGCCAACTACTCCCTCCTTGATCCCCTGAAGCAGAGGGTCTGAGAAGAAAAGGCAGATAGTAATACCCGGTCTGTCACAATGGCTGGGCTCAGCTTTTAGGATATGAAAACACTCACAGCCAATGAATGCATAAACGAGTAAGCATGGCTTGTTCTTCAAACTTTTTATTTCCCTTCTATATGTAAAGGAGATACATATTTCCCCTCTATATTACGTATACGTGCTGTTCTGCATCTTTTTTCACTACATTTGAACACTCTTTCATAGTTGTACATGTTTTTTAAAGTAAACTTTTTATTCTGGAATAATTTTAGATTTTTTAAAAACTCTATAAAGATGGTACGGAGAATTCCTGTATACATCACACCGGAGTTTCACTATAATTGACATCTTACATTATTGGGACGCATTTGTCACAATTAACAAACCCATACAGATATGTTATTATTCGCTCATCTCCATACTTTATTTGGATTTCCTCCATGTCCCTTTTCTGTTACAGAGTCCCCTCCGGGATACTACATTTAGTTGTCATGTCTCCTTAGACTCCTCTGAGCTGTGACAGTTCCTCAGACTTTCCTTGTTTTTTGATGACCTTGAGAGTTTTGAGGTATACTGGTCAGGTATTTTGTAGAACGATCTTCAATTCAGGTTTGTCTGACGTTTTTCTCATGGTCAGATCGGGATTATGGGTTTGTGTCATAATTAAAAAAAAAAAAAGAGTAAGAAGTCTGTTTAAACAAGTTATGTGATAACAATGCAATGGAACACTCAGCAGGCTAAGAAGGTAAGACATTATATACACGCATATGACAAGGTCTCCAATGAAAGAGAGAGACAGAGAGAGACAGAGAGAGACAGAGAGAGAGAGCGACTCCGTAACATGAGAAGCCATGTGTAGAAGATGTTAGTGGACTGAGATTCAGCAATAATTATTCAATGACAAGGATCCTGAAGATGAGAGCCTTCAATTATTTTGTGATAGCACAAGAAAGTGGAATTATGAACTAAGAAAATGGTAATTAAGTAACCTCGAGTAAGATCCTTGCAGAAATCAGATGATGCGGCTTTAGTCTAGAAGTTTAATGTAACTTAGAAGCCTGCACAATTGGTTTCACCATCCTCTGAGAGGAGGTCATTGGCAGGATCACCAGCTCATGTTCCATGGTCATTTCAAGGTAGTGTGCCCAGAACAGGTTTGGCTGGCACAGCACAGGAGCACCTGGCCCAGGTCCAGTTCTCTTGCCCTAAGTGCAAATATTCTGAATTGCTGCAACCAGAAAGCACAGCCATTTCTGTAACCAAAAATGAGACAGCCCCCTAATTATCATGGGCATGAGAGAGAAGCAAAAAATAAAACAAAAAGCAGCCAAGAGGTGATAGTGCTTCCTATTTGGGATAATGGGGACAATCCTGTCTAATCTAGCAAAAAATTGAAACTTTAGAATCTTTTTTTAAGGTAATTTTTCTGCTTTCAAGCACCATACATAAGCTAAGCCATAAGTAACGACGTCACTAAATTTATTTATTTTTAAAATTATCATACGGTAGAACTGACTCTTTGGGGGCGTGGGTGGGGGCGTCCAGCCCTCTGGGGACAATACTCTCCCAGTACCTGTTGACCAACCCAGAAGCAACTCACTGATGTTTTAAAAGCTACAATTCTTTGTTCGCCTACGTTGCTCCATGAAAACTCATTATACATGATTTGAACTAAGCCTATGACAAATTTAAAGGTAATCCCAACTAAATGAATTTCACAGTAACCCACTAAAATGATTATTTTACGACGTCTTTAAAAGTTTTGCAATCACCAGAGTACAATGGGTTCAGAGAAGAATCATCACTGGGGGTGAAAGTGCCAAGTACATGTTTGATGAGAAACAAGATATTCATGTTTACTTATTAAACACAAAGAAAACTGGCCCGCTTCACAGTGAAGAAACTTAACAATCTTCGTGTTCCTCCTGGAGACCATGCACTGAGAGGGCTATATCGTTTTTGCGAGATTCCTACCAAAAAAAAAAATGCATATTCTGATTCTAATCATGAAAAATATCAGACAAATCTGACTTGAAGGACATTCTACAGAACTGGCTGATACACTTCAAAGGTGTCAAAGGCACGGAAGACAAAGAGCTTGCTGCAGTTCAGAGACTACGTGGCGTGACGAGCATCACCCCCAGGTCCTGGGGCCTCGTCCCTTTCCCGCAGGGAGGCCTTTGCCCGCGGCCGGGAAGGCACCGGGCGGGCGAGCCGCCAGACGCAGGCGCAGTCCTCCTCCGCCCCATTGTCCCGCCCCTTCTCCCGCCCCCGCTCCCGCCGACCGGTCTGGGCGTCGCCGTCGCGCTGGGTCACCCCACCGCGTGGTCACGTGCCGAGCGAGGGGTGGGTTACCGAGCGCTCCTCGCTCTCTCCGCGCGCAATCTCTGGGCCTTGTTCCGGGGTCTCCGCCCCGGGGGCGGGGGGCCGCGCTGGGG
>NW_011888853.1:2433645-2451656 GCF_000151845.1 Pteropus vampyrus | reverse complement strand
GGGTGGCTCCTGGGACCCGGCCGGCGCAGAAGCTGCGGATACCCGTCGTCTCGAACTCCGATGGCGGCCACCGTGAACCAGGACCTGCGCAGGGAGCGGGCCGCCGCCAGCTTCAGCCCGGATCTGCTCACGCACATTCTGGACGGCGGCGCGGAAAACACCCGGCGCCGCCGCGAGATCGGTGAGCGCGGCGGGCTTGGCCGCCTCCCGTCCCTCGTTGAGGAAGCTCCAAGGGTGCTGGGGGTGCTGTAGGCCGTAGGCTCTGGCCCAGCTTTAGGGGAGCCGGGAGCCTCACTTCCGGCGGCGGCCTGGGGCGGGGTGGGAGGGTCCCCACTGGAGAGGGGGACCGCGTGGCCGTGACTCTGGAATTCAGAGAGGCGTAACCGAGCCCGAATTTCTGCCTTTCTCTCGACGCCCTTTGATCCCTTCCAGAGAACCTGATTCTCAGAGACCCAGACTTCTTCCAGCATGAAGACTTGAACTTCCTCACTCGCAGCGAGCGTTACGAGTTGGCTATCAAGAAGAGTGCCACCATGGTGAAAAAGATAAGAGACTTTGGCATCTCAGACCCCAATGAAATCATGTGGTTTAAAAAGTAGGTGTATCTTCGTGTAGATCAAGTTTTTATCTGTGATGAAAGCCCAGACCTCAAATCCGCCGTCTGCGGTGTGCTTTTTTCATCGTGCTAGACGTTTGAAGACTCAAACTGGCACATTTTCACGCCACTTTCAAGTTGTACGTCACTCGTTCTTGGGCATTTCTTTTAGGTTTCTGCATTTTAGAAGGACGCCAATATTTTTGTCAGTAAAGTTTAGATGATATAAATGATGGATATTCAAGAGCCAAGAAAAATGAAACCTGCTACAAGTTCTGCCTTTATGTAGTAATAGTCATTCCTCCTGTATTCTTTTATTTATTTACTTACTTATTTATTTTATTTTTAATTTTTTTTTTATGCTTACAGCACTCTTCCTGCGTCCTGTATACTGCTGCCACTAGTGCATTTGGTATCCTAAGTGTTTTCAGTTTGACCTGGTTATTATTATCAACATGAAGTAATTTACTCTGGCCATTAGGACTACCCTCAGAACTTCTTTCAATTTTAGTTAGAAACATACAGTTAATTTATTTTTGGTAGCCCAAATCAGTACTAACTAACTTCGAAATGCTCTTATTTTTAATATTCGTAACTCATGGCTGTGGGGATATTGAGATAGAGCAACTCCTAGAAGATTATGTTTCTGAATTACCCAAGTTGGGTTTGTAAGACTTAAAATATTAGTAAGGTTTTATTCTTCCTTAACACGAGAGGTTTCTTTTGTTTTTTGCTTTTGGATGGTTGATGCAGTGTGGTTCAGAGTTGGTCAGATTTCATAATCTGTGGTGATTCATAATGTATAACCAGACTCAAGTGAAGTCACAATGAAATAAGTCAGAGTCCTTTCTGTGGTTTAAAGATCGGTAGACACCAGCCAGTTGTGTATTATTTTTCATGATACAGACCTTACTGTTTGGGGAATATAAAGTACAAACTTTAACACATGCTTTGACATCCTTTCAGTATCTTTAAGCTATGACAGGGATGTCAACATATGTTAGAGGAGGGAATTGAAAATTAATCTTGCCAGTTACTGAGTGCCATCAAGTTGAAGCCTGCCATTGATTGTTACATCCATGTTTTTATGTACCACTAAGAAAATTAACTATGATGTAGCAGTAATTGTGAGACGCATTGGATTTCTGAAATTCTAAAACTGGGGTAGGGAGTCATGCTAGAATTCATGAAAAACAGTAATATTTCTCTTTCTGGGGATTTTGGACATTTTCTGGTCTCTTTTACATCCATTTCTCCTATCAAAATACACCATTTGTGAGAATTTTTTCAAGTATTATTAAAATACTTTGAGATTTGGCAATTTGAGCAACAAAAGAACTTTTCAGTCCTTGAGAAAATAAGACCTTGCTGTGTGAGGAATGTTAAAGTTGTTTTTCTAATCTCCTTTCCTGTAATTTTGTCTTTTAACTATACCGTTTGCTATGAAAAAAAAAACTGTAAATGTTCTTCAGAGTAATTTAAAATTCTAATGAGAATCAGTCATGGTTTTTGTTATCCTTCTTAGGTTTTTAACGCTAGTTTCTAGAAAAGCATATTCAGGAGGGAGTAAACATAACTTAAAAACACTCAGATTTTGTTCCTGCAGTGATTTTCCAGTGGCCTCAAAAAAAATATATCTCAGTATGTTTATTAAGAACGTAAATACTTTACAGTCTTTATTTTGGCACGTATTTCTTCTTCTCAATTTCCTAGAATTAATTTCGTATCGATGTCATCACTTTGTGCACGCAACACCTCCTCAGTTCCTTCACGGGAATAGGAGTGTCTGAAGAATATTGCTTCCATTTTTAGCACCTTAATTACTACTTATATTTCTCAGAAATTCTTGTAGATGCATTTCCTCTTTTCGTAAGACAGGATTGTTAGGGAGTGCTCTGAAGCTCTTGGCTTCGAGAATGATTTCTGCACTCAGGAGGCTTGGGCTCGCACTTCAGGGAGGCGAGTGTGTTTCGTGAAGTGTGTTACCAAAGGAGTGAATCACTGCTAATCCTAATTACTTGGGAGCCAGCTCACCTCTTCTGTTCATGCTTCTCCGTTCCCTTTTCCTCCATTCAGTTTGATTAACATCTGATGTTAGTATAAAAAAAATCGTAGCACCTCACGGTCAAAAAAACATTGTCCGGGCAGTCCTTGGATGTTTGAGTGTGTCCCCACACCTTGGAAAGGTGACTTTTCCACCCTAACGATGGTGAAGTCATCTCAGGGCCTCCGCAGAAGTGAGTTGGCAGCCTGCCCCCTCTTCGCTGTAATTCATGCTCTACTTATAGACTGGGATAACTGGTGGCCACACCACTTCCTACTCATCTCTTAAGACATAAAGATCAGTTAGAAGAGATTTATTTTGCATTTTGAGCTAACTAGCTAACTAGCTAGAACAAAATAGATTCCTATGAAATCTGTAACAACATAGCCAATGCTGACTGGGTATGTAATTTGTATTTCGACTGTTTCACAGAATCTATTTTACGAGAAAATAGTTGAAGACAGAATATCATTACATTTCAAGTGTCCTTAACCTGGAGTAATTTTCAGAGACCACTGGCGATAAATGTTTAACATGCTCACGTTACTTTCTTACCCAGCCGTGTAAACTCTGAAGACCTTTAGGGATCTGTGCTTTGGTCCTGAGATATATATTTACCACCCTGGATGTTTGCTTGCGTTATCCACAGAAAGATAGTTTAAATTATTCCTGAGGCGCTTTTTTTAACAGCTCTACAAATAAGTGTTCTATGGCATTCTTTTGGTTTTAATGAAATAAAGCAAAAACAGACACACTCCAAAAAACCTAACCAATCGATCCAACAAATAACACCTACAAAACCAAAAACGAGGTGTTTTTAGGCTAGAACAATGGGTGGAATTTGCTTCCCGAATTAAGTATAGAATTAAAGCGGAATTCTGGCCCTGAAATGATGTGGGGCAGAAAGGCTACCGCCAGATTCTGCTCTCGGCTTTTCAGGTAGTAATATGGTAAAGTTTACATTTACCTTCAGAAGAAAGGGGTTTAAGTTTTCCGAACCTTCATCCTAAGGGCCAGGCTGTCTAGCGAGAATGGGGGTGGAACGCAGTTTTTAGAGTAAGGCTGAGATCCTTTTCTTTTCTCTCCTGTAGACTAACTCAGATCGGTTTTGTGGAACCTGTGAGCCTCCATTACCTCATGTTTATCCAAACCTTGCTGAATCAGGGCACCTCTGCTCAGCAAGAGAAATGGCTGCTTTCGTCCCAAAGACTCGAGATAATTGGCACCTACGCCCAGACGGAATTGGGCCACGGTCAGTCTGCATTTGAGGGTCAGTGGGTAACCCGCCTCAGGACTTCAGTTAACAGATGGCTCCTGGCATTTGATATTTTTCTGCCACGACACACTTGGGATTTTATTTTTAGATTGCTGAATCTTAACTAAAAGTCAGCGCCTCGTCTTCTCTTAGGCCATGGCCCTGTAAACTGGTTCAGTTGCCACGTGTACCCATCTCAACGGATGATGAGCAGCTCGGAAAGATGGGGTTGAAAATGTGGCACTGCGCCCCATTGTGCTGGTGTCTGTCCAAGTCTTGGTTGGAAATTCTTGAGAGGGTTAATGCCTCAGCCACATCTCGTCGATGACTCTGCTTTGATTTTCATGGATTTGAATGGGGGCAGAGGGTTAGAGCAGTTAAATGTCTTCCTCTTCCATTGCCCACTGGCAGGGTTATGAGGTGGTTTGAAATAAATTCATGATTCTCTTCACTTCTTTTTATACTTCTTTACTATACGTGTCCATGGACTTTGCGTTACCAATAGCCTTTGGTTAAATTGTTCCCAAAAGCCTGGCTACTTTCAAAAAGTTTTGTGTTTGGTCTCGTCGTGAAGTAGGTTTATTTTCATGGACGAGGCCCTTGCCAGGTTTGAGTGTCTCGAATTTGAGCTGTCCAGTCTCGTTCTTAATTGTGTCACTTCTACTACATAAATAAAAGTAAAGAAAGGGAAAGAGGAAAGAATGCACATATCAGGAAAGCTTCATTTTTGTGTTTCATCTGGTGCATTTTGATTTGTGAATTGGTTTAAGAAAATGTTTTTTATCGTTAACCTCCGTGGGGCCTGCAGATTCTGGTGGTGTTGTGTCGCGAACACCTTGTCAAACACCCAAGACTCTAGCTTCAGCATGGCCAAGCCTGAAGAAAGGTGTCCTAGGAAAGGAAGATAACATTCATACAGTCTTTCTGTCTTGGAGGTTGGGCTGTGTGTGTGTGTGTGTGTGTGTGTGTGTGTGTGTGTGTGTGTGTCCGTGTCCGTGTCCGTGTCTGTGTCTGTCGTAATCTCAAAATCAGTTTGTGGTATAGAACCCTTTTTTTTCTTCCGTTGTTTATCATTGTAGGATGTATTACTAGTCATGCCGTTCATAGGAGGCATAGGACGTGGTCTGTTCTGAGTCTGAATGGGTCTGATGTATTTCTTTAGCTGGTCTGATCCTTCTACTTCTGTTTATAAAATACATTTCAAATATATATTTAGCCTAAATTTTGAAGGAAGAGAGGAGGAAAGGAAGACTTGAACTTTACTGGTTTGAGGAGCCCAGAAATTGGACTGAGGTCCTGCGTTGCTCTGGGCGAGTTTGCATTTGTTAGTTTTCTTTTGCTATTGCTTCTAGTTTTCCGATATTTTCTTGATATTTGAACCAACTTTGTCTTAATCTCTATAGTGTACTTTAGGTCTTGTTTCTTTCTGGAATTTGTTAGTTCACATTGGTGTTAGTTGTGCTTCATCGACTCTGTCTTTTTTTCCCAGGGAAGCCAGTTTATTAGTTAATTTGCATCGTGTGACAGTATATGACCTTATATCAAATACATAAAAGTCCTTAAACATCAAAGAAATTAGCAGTAGAGCAACTTGTAGAAGATGAAGATTTCTTTGACTCTTTAAATTCTGAGACTTGGGAATATTGGCCAACAATGATTATTTAAAGTGTTCTCCCAGAATTGGCTGTCACTTGGAGTTTGGGATTCTTTTACCTCTACGTAGCCGCAGAGAAGCGAAGAGACAGAGTGTTGCTCAGGCGCATTCCAGGATCCTCAGGAATCTTAAAATTCGGTCACCTGCAGAAAGTCTTGGTCACCAGTTTTCTCTCTTCCTTCTAGAATGTGTCTTTCCTCCTAAATATGCACCTCTATATAGGCACACCAGTCCTGACACACATTTGGTCTGTGGGTCTGTGATCCTTGATCAAAGGCAGAGCTCTGGCTGAGAAGGGCACCCTCTCCCTGGGATGCTAGCACTGGTGGCACAATCTAGCATTAATCACTCTGACCAGACATTTCTCCGGGTCGCAGAGCAGGTCGTATGTACGGTCTTCACAGATATTTGATCAAGTTCTGGTTCCTTCCTAGGGATTCTTCTTGCGTGGTGTTTTCTATTATTGTTATAGAGCTTCTATAATACATAGTTATCATCCTTAAAGATGGAGCAGTATCTTTGCATATTCCATCACTGATACTCAAATATGAAATAAAGCACCTTTCTTCCTTTGAAACTTGAAAAATAAATAATAAACCTGATTTTGTAAGTCACTAATCTCTCTCCCCTGTATCCTCACTACTCTGTCTCTCCGACGGTCCCCTGTCCTTTTTCCTAAGTGAGCCTCTTCCCTGTTGGACTTCCCGTGAGACTTGCTGTCTAGAATTATTTGTACTATTCTAATTTCCCCACTCTTATAAATAACAGTATCAACTTCTTGACAAAAACTATGTTCTTCGGGGTTATGCCTTTAGAATATCTTTCTCAGAAATAAGTGAACGAACGTGTTATAGCTTTTATTGCATAAAGACTTTTCCTGAAACATAGAACCAGTTTACAATATGTTTAGCAACTTATTAGCATACTTGTGTCTCTATAACCCTATCAGCATGGTTACTTCAATTTTGTTTTGCTATATTAATGTATATCTAAGACTTAAAGTTTTAATTTTCCAATGCTAGCGAGCCTGGCATTATTACGTATTTTGGCTTACTGTCTGGCGTTTCCCATGTATAAACTGGGACTTTCTCCTTTGAGGATTGATTCAATGGATATGCATATTGATTTTATATGATTTTATCGTATCCTTCCAATATTTTTTCTATTGCCTTCTGTTTTGTTAAACGTTTTGGCCTCGTGTGTACAATGCCTCCTTCTCTGAGTAGGTATACATTTTCTTATATTTTCCTCCAGTTTTTTTGTTTGATTTATATTTAATGCTTTGACTTGTATGTTATAGAGTGAGGAATGACTCTCACACAGTGTTATTACGTTTATTAACTGTTTGCTCTTTTTCCATTGTTATGTTCTTTCTGGTTCATCTTAGAGTTTTACAATAGTTTCAGTTTACTTCTAGAACCTTAAATATATTGATTTCTTTGTTTTTTTCCCCTAATATCCTAAACTCTGGCTCATCGTTACTTTGTAAGATATTTAAAAATCCAATAGGGTAAGCCTGCTATTGTTACCTTTCAAGATATACATGTTCTTCTAGAGGAATTCTGATCTCAATTTGTCAAATTCTAAAATATATTCTACAGGATTTTAAAATTTGTTACATTAAACCCTTTTATTTTCTTGGGAAATGTTAACTTTATTTAGTCCTTACAGCCAAGAATTAGCAATTTCTTATCTCTTATTCCTATTTTCTTTTATTCATCCTATTAATATTTATATTGTTTCCTAATTAAATCTCCATTTTTCTGAGCCTAAGTTACTTAAATTTTAAATATTGTGTTCCTTTTGTAAATCCGTCTAGTGGGGTTTCTATTTGAATACTCCTAATCGATGAGAATGCAGTGATTTTTTTCCCTTATAACCTACTGCTTTTCTAAAATCATTTATTATTGATGGAATTGTGTTGATTTCCTAGGATTCAAATCATGCTATTCGTGGAAATGCTATTTTGATTTTTTCCTCTCACATATTATTAATCTAATCATTTTGTTCTCAGTATTGACTGCCAGCCTTTCCAGCCAGAAATCACACAGAAGGAAAGACTGACAAAGCCTTTTGGTATTATGGTTTTAAAATAATTTACTCTAGTGCTTCACCAAGTAAAATGTTGGTGCTTTGTTATTTTAAAATAATATATCGTTATCATGCGCAGCGAACTTTTTACAACAAATACTTTATTTAAGTCAAATAGTTGTCTAGGTCGCTTTCTCTATAACATTTCTAAATTCCGTCCACTTCTGAACAGTCTTAGACACAGACATTTTCTTCTTGAAAACATTCTTCAGCCTCAAAACAGTTTCTGACCATAGTCGTTTAACGCCTGCCCTGCTAAGTGTACTTTGTGGTAACCCTCGGTATTGGGTATTATCCCATAACAGTTCATGATACGCACCGATGCAAACCTCCTCCCATGTGTCCCATGGTGCTGCAGAGCGGCCCTTCCTTCAGCAGAAACTGCTTTGGTTTCTAGTGATGCACAACAGCCTTTCAGCCCTAAAAGTGGCTGGTTCCAGGCCATAGTTTTCAGTCCTCGTTCAAAGAGTTTTCTCTCTTCAGGTCCTAAGCATACATTTATTTTTCTCTCTAAGAGCCATTCTTTTAAAAATGGGACAGTTGGCGTTTCTTTTTGTGAGTGAAAGTCACTGTCATCCCATGGATGTGTTCTTCCAAATTTCCACTATCTTTTTAACTTTATTTTGAAATGATTATAGAGTCATAGCGGTCCTGTGGACCCTTCTTCACCCAGTTTCCACTAGTGGAGACATCTTAGGGCTTGAGAGTTGCTCTGGTTTGGGCACCTCTTTCTGGGGTCCTCATCATTGTCCTCAGCCCGGTAGCCCTAGACGAGAAGATACGATTGGGTGATAAGATTCCTGTCCTTGTTTTGCCATTGTCTTTTTGTCCTGAAGGCACTTAATTCATATCAGCGTTAATTTCTTTGTAAAACGAGGAAGTCAGTCACAACATTCTTTGATTTTTATGTGATCAGTTAGCTGAGAGCAAGCAAGGGCCATCCTATTGGAAGATGTAACCGGTCAGTCCTTGTCTGGATAGGGTGCCCTGGGTGTCTTCTCCTTCACCCTTTATGCAACAAACCAAGAGATCTCCCCCTCCGCCCCAAACCGAGAGATCTTAAAACTGAAATGTCGTTTAGGCTCATTTCTAAGCTAAAGAGAATAAGAAGAGCAATGTAGAATCGATTAAATTTAGAAAAGGATGACTTTAGAAAGTGGATTTAAAATGTACCAAGGTGTTTATTGTCATTAGTGACAACTCTCATATATAATCACAGTAGAGTCTGTTGCGCATGAATCTGTTATTTGTAATTATGGTTTTCACGAGATATTGCATGTCTTTTAATTTCTGTGATTTAGAGATGAAGAGCAATGTCACCTTTTGCATTAAATTGTCTCAGCAGCACATGGCTGGATGTTCATGATGAACCCGAATGAAATAACCAGTCAGGTGACAAATGTGGATCAGTGCTGAATGTTTTGTGGACAAACAAAAGATTCCAGCATTATCGAAATTGCATCTAGGAAAAACTTTCCTCGAAGAGAACTAGTATGTTTGGTCTCAACTTTCTCATCAGAGTAAATCATTGTCCAACTTCAAGTCTCCATTGCAGATGACCTCTGCAAGTGTTTCATTCCCCTTGATTTAATGGCAGGGCTGGAATCCTGCCTCGCTCACGTGGTTTTGTGCTGTACGAGCTTGGCAATCGGCAGCCAGTCCTGCCCAACCGAATGATTTTAAAGACGAGCAGTACCAGAAAACACTTGTCACCAACTTTAGGAGAATGGCAATTGCCAAGAGTTAACAAAGTAATGCAGAAGGAGGCAGTGCTCCCATCCGCTGTAAAGCCTACCCAGCTTACTCATATTTACGGAAGGTTTTTTTTTTTTCTCTCCCTCTCCTGCTTTATCTGTTCTCATTGTTGATTCGCTCACACCTGATGACTCCTCTCTCCAATGCCCACCCTTGGCATTCCTTTGAAGCGTTATGAACCGAGTCGGGCCTTCGCCTCTGGATCTTCACTTAGGCATGTTCCTACCCACCTTACTTCACCAGGCTACTGCGGAGCAGCAGGAGCGCTTCTTCATGCCCGCCTGGAGCTTGGAGATCATTGGCACTTATGCACAGACAGAGATGGGTCATGGTACGGTGCGTTCAGTCTACCTTCTGGGTTGAGCGGGGCTCTGTGAGCTTGGCCTGTGTGAAGTGCCCGGCACAGGTTAGCGAAGGCATCTGCGGTCGAAATGCGATCGCTGTGCAGACGCCAGGCTCTTCACACAGACACATCTTGGCAAAGACATTGCTTTGTACAGTGGAAATTAAAGGTTAAGTTATCACAGAGATAGGCTGACTTTTTTTTCATGGTTCTCCAGAAGTTCAAAAATTACGCATCAGGCCTTATTTACTAAGGGGGTTGTCAAGTTCACTGGAGTGCTGTAGAATTTGTGTGTGTGTGGAATCCGAACCCACCTTTCTTCGTTACGGTCTGATTATTCTTACTGACACATTCACACACTCACGCAGATTCCAGAAGAAATGCAGAATGATTGTGTGTGCTCCTTGACTTCCTGACGGGACATGAGTGGCTTACGTAACCAAAAGGTGCAGCATTTTGTACCTTGAAGTTATGTGTGCCTCGATTCAGTGAATTCAATAAAATTCTGAAGGTGACTCGGTCAGTGTTTAGAAAAGATAAGATAAGCTGAACTGGGTGTTTGGTTTCACACTATTTACCACCTTTTTTTCTTTCCATCTTTCACCTGCTTTTTTCCTTCTGTTTTGAACTCATATATGTGTTTGTCATTCATTCGCTTCTGGCTTCTCTTCTACTCAGCGGTTTCAGAACCTGGTCAGATGTGTATTTACCATTTGCTCCTTATTTCTTTGCAACTTCATCTTCGTTTTATAGTTGCTTTGGCTTTCAGCTTTGGCACCAAATAGTGTTTTTTTAGGATCTTCAAAAGACTCAAAGTGGAATACTGTTTGGTTCAGCTGTGCATTTGAAAACATTTTGTCATTATCTGTTCTGTTTATGGTTACCTCGTTTTCTAAAACAGCTTCTTTGGGGAAAGGAGTCTGATCGTCTGTGTCTAGTTCCTTGGTTTCCACTCAGAAAGCTTGCGGATCACACGTGCACTGGCCATGTCCACTGTTCAGCCTGGAAGTTTCTGAACGTTGCAGAGTGTTGAGTGTTTAATGAGATCTAGCATCATCAAAGCAGCTGGGTAACAGTTCTCAGCGTTGGCTCTAGGATAACATTGAGGACGTCACTTAGAACATTTTTCTGTAACTCTTTTCAAAGAATTTTGGCACATTTGTATGAAAATTTAAAACACAGATCCCCATCCTGCTCCAGTAAACATATGAAACTGGGAACTCTTCCTGTCACACGAGTATGCCAGCCAGGACAAAGTTAAGGCCTGGCATTGGAGATCTGCAGGGCACACTCGACTTGAAAAAGTCACTGTTCTAGGTCTTTTGCTCATGATGGTTATACCTTTTTAAGTTCTTATTCTCTACTTAAGCAGTCATTCTGAAATAAATTCTCAGTTTACAAGAACTTTAACTAGAGTCGCTTCCTGTCACACGTTAGCTGATTCTTCATGGTTGGTGTGGTAGACATGATACCTGTGAGTTGAAATTGGCATTCTCACAACTTAGAGATGGGTTTAAAGGGCAGTCGACGTCCCTGTGAAATTCATATCCTAGGATCTTAGGAAACTGTAATTCTGAGCTGCCTTTACATTTTCTTGGGTTTATCGAAATAACTTCCATATCCACTGCCATAAAGGTGCACTAAACCGAGTATAGACATGGAACACGCTTGACATTTCTATTTTCAATTTATTGGAACTATCTAATTTGCGTATAGAAAATTATGTATCTTGGTCATCAACCGTTCGTAGCTCATCTACACGTTTTGCTGTCGTTAGATTTTACTGTTCTCCAAGATATTAGAGCTTAACGGACTGGGCGGGAGATTTCACCACGTTTCGGTTTTTCCGCATATTTTGTCTGAAGTAACTGTAACTGTGATTTCCTTAGGAACTCATCTTCGAGGCTTGGAAACCACAGCCACTTACGACCCCGAAACCCAGGAGTTCGTTCTCAATAGTCCTACCGTGACCTCCATCAAGTGGTGGCCTGGTGGGCGTAAGTGAACTTTGAACAGTTGTTGGATGTTTTCAAGATTTATCATAAGATTATGTTTCGAATGTAGAGCTTATATGAGAATATAATTTCGAAATAGAGAAAAAATTCTTAAGGCTTAAACGTGTTCCAGGTATTTATACCTTTTACAAAGCACAGAGAGGACAGCTGTCTTTTACTCTTCTTTGCTTGGTTTTTCATCTGAAACGTTTCCATGTATTAGCTTCGTTTCCACAGTTGTCTTTTTTAAAAATAACTTCATATTCCCTGTTCCATTAGTCATTTCTGTACCGAAAAGCATTCGACTGATTTCCAAATCTTTATTATAAATAGACTTTGACGTGAAACTTCTGTAATATCACCTTCTATTCTGAGTCATTGCCTTAGGATGTGTATCTCAGATAGTGTCAGTGGTTGAAGAATTTTCTCATTTATATTATGTATTTTAATATGTGACACTACATTTTCATAAGAAAAAAACTGTCACGCAAAAGAAGGTAAGTACTTCTGGATATACTAACCAAAAATGTCTTAAAGCAGCTCTCTCCTGTACAACTTTCTGCAGTGATGGAAATATTCTTTATCTTTGCTGTTCTGTATAGTAGCCACAAGCCACATATACCTACGGAGCCTTTGAAATGTAGCTAGTTGACCGGGAAACTGAATCTTTTATTCAGTTATAATTATTTAAATGCAAATAGCCACGTGTGGCCAGTGGCTAGTGGCTAGTGGCCAGTGTTTTGGAAAGCACTGCCTTAAGGGAGAAGAAGGAAGTAATTTAAATAAATATGTTGATAGTTATACTAAATTTTCTTTTTGAAAATGAGTGGAAAATAAAGTAAAACTATCTTTTAAAATGAAGAGTGGCTATCAGATCAACATATTGTACACGTTAAACTGACTCAGTATTATGTGTCAATTATATCTCAGTAAAAAGTTCTCATATATAAAAAATAAAATGGACGATTGCTTTGCCAGAATTCAATAAATTGTAATAACTATCGGCTTAAGTAGATTTCCTCCTGAAAACTGTGTGCGACACTCATAGGAAAGGCTCCCGGGCACAGTTGGCCAGGTTACTGATAGAGTCTAGTGTTCCATTTGACGTAAGCTTTTCCCCGCTTTTTTCTTTCTGTTCTTTGAAATGGTAAGAATGGTTGCTCACTCCCTCTCTTGTTCCGTTTGATGTCACAGTTGGAAAGACTTCAAATTATGCGATAGTGCTTGCCCAGCTCTACACTAAGGGGAAGTGCTATGGATTACACGCCTTCATTGTACCCATTCGTGAGATGGGAACCCACAAGCCTTTGCCAGGTTAGAATTATTCATCTGCTGTTGAGGTGAAAACTTAAACCGAGTGCTTTTTCCTGTAACAAGTATAATACACATGTAAAGAGGAGTGGGGGAAAGCCAAGGGTTCCAGAGCGTAAACATCTGGTGACTTTCCTTTCATCTGTGGTAGGTATTACCGTTGGTGACATTGGCCCCAAATTTGGCTATGATGAGGTGGATAATGGTTACCTGAAGATGGACAGTTACCGTATTCCCAGAGAAAACATGCTGATGAAGTACGCCCAGGTACACTTAGACAGAAAACAGGAGCAGAGGTGTCAAATGCAGGGCTTGCAGTGGCTTTTGATAACCACAGGGTTAGAAGGTGATAACACAGTTTTATTTCTGATGCTTCTTTTATTAGAACAGTAAAATCAAAAGCCATTGGCAGATATAATGAGCATATTCTGGTTTGCTAAACCAGTGGGTCTCAGACTGTAGGATGCGTTAGAATCAGCTGGAGGGCTGGCTAAAACCCAGATTACTTGGCCCCTAGAGTTTCTGATTTAATAATAGGTCAGGGTGGGGACAGTTACTATATTTCAAACGAGTTCCCAAGCGATGCCGATGCTACCGTTCTGGGGACCGCATTCGAGAACCACTGGCCTAAACTGCCTCTTGGGTTTAACAGAAGGAAGCCTCAGTCCCATGTTCCTTCTCCAGGTGAAGCCCGACGGCACGTACGTGAAACCCGTGAGTAACAAGCTGACCTATGGGACCATGGTGTTTGTCAGGTCCGTCCTTGTGAAAGATGCCGCTCAGTGCCTATCGAAGGCGTGCACCATTGCCATCCGATACAGCGCCGTGAGGCACCAGTCTGAAATCGAGCCAGGGTAAGGGTGGAGTCTGAGATATGCTCGTCCTGAAGACCTGGCTTTGAGCCCGTTCAAATATCAGAATTCCCTGATGCGGTCCAGAGAAGATGCAGTGGCCGAAAAATTAACTAAGATGCCAGTGTACTGGGTCTGGTACTCAGAACCTAGACTTCCTTTTCTTAAGAGAAAGATGAGACTACCATCTTATTATTATCTTTAACCTTCTCAGGAAAACAGTACTCATTACTTGAGCTCTAGGAAATGTTCAAAATGGTGAAGGCAATGTGAAAATTCTGATTGCTACCAACAGCTACAAATTGGATATGGTGAGAGCTACAACAAACTCGATTCCCTGTAGCGTTCGTGCCCAGGGTTTATTCCTACTTCCACCTTCCCTTGGGCGAGACTCCCTGATAACCTTTTCCCCTTAGAGAAAGAGTAAAGAAATTACTAAGAGCAGACTGCCTTAGACTTTAACTGTTTAACTGTATGTTAGGTCTTCTCCAAAACTGTAGCCAAAATATAGTCTGTTCAGCCATCTCGCGGGTTAGAGCTCTTTAACATTGCCTTCCTCCAGTGAAGTTAGCTAACTTCGATTTTGTATGTTGCCATAAGATGTAGTTTCCGTAGTCATACCGAAAAGACTAAGAAAGATATGAACTTCACAGCTAGAAAATTCTGTTTACCTAAGGCAGCTTAAGGCAGTTAAGAGCTCATATATCCTATAGCCAAATAGCCTCAGTTTTAATTGAGGATCTGCCACTTGTTAGCTGTGTGACTGCAGGCCGGTTCTCATTTTTTCCATCTGTGAGACGGAGATAATAAGTGTTAACCTCACAGGGCCTTTATGAGAGTTAAATAAAGTTAATATAGCAAAATGCTTAGACTAGAACCTGGCACACGGTGAGTTCTGTTTAAGTGTTTCATTTGTTTTTTCTTTTTCTGTATACGTTAGTGAACCAGAACCACAGATTTTGGATTTTCAGACCCAACAATATAAACTCTTTCCACTCCTGGCCACTGCCTATGCCTTCCATTTTGTGGCCGCATACATTAAGGAGACCTATCATCGGATTAATGAGGACATTGGCCAAGGGGACCTGAGTGAGCTGCCCGAGGTATGTGTTTAATCTCATTCACTGGCGGGCACTTTTCTCTTTCATATTTGCCTGTTGAATAATGTCCAGAGGAAACTACACATTGGGATTTCTTGGGAGTCCATATGTCTCAAAAGATAACAGAAATTTTTCTGATCGAAAGTGGAGTAGGTACGGAAGATAACATGAGTTTTTTCTTTAAGTTTCAGAAGTGCCGTAGCAATTTGTTAATCAAAGGATTGAGTGGTGGTCATTTGTTAATCAAAGGAACATGAGTGGTGGTCATTTGTTAATCAAAGGAACATGAGCGGTGACTTCCTGTCCAGTAGAACTGTTCAGAAGGGAGTGTGGGAGCGTTATTAATTCAGGCCAGTCAAGTGACCACGCTGCTTCAGTTACGTGCGTGGCAAGTGGTTTTGAAAGTGACTAGTACCGGTGGACGAGGATATGCACTTCTCATCAGAAGTCGGACTGTCAGCGCCACAGAGGTCCTGATGGCCTGTGCTGTCCCCCCTTCAGCTTCACGCGCTCACTGCCGGGCTGAAGGCGTACACCACCTGGACGGCTAGCAGTGCTATTGAAGCTTGTCGGATGGCTTGTGGCGGCCACGGCTTTTCTCACTGCAGCGGTCTCCCCAGTATTTACGTCACTTTTACCCCAACCTGCACCTTCGAGGGAGAAAACACTGTCATGATGCTGCAGACGGCTAGGTGAGAATCTTAAATCGTGATTACCCTGGTCCGCTAATAAGAGTCTGTGTCCTTCGTGTCCGTTCCCATTCCCTTGTTTTCTCTTCATGTTATATTTGTTCCCAAAAGACATCGTTTTGTCTTCTATCCCGACCCACTGTTTTTATCTTGGTGTCAGACTAGCAAGTATGAATCACCTGTCACATAGCTTAACGTCCTTTCAAGGGTTCGTTTATTTCTGTCTCACAAGAAGCACGGTCCCCGAAAGCTCGCGTGCTGATGATTTTCAGGTTCCTGATGAAAAGCTATGACCAGGTGCGCTCAGGAAAGCTGCTGTGCGGCCTGGTGTCCTACTTGAACGACCTACCCAGTCAGCGCATCCAGCCACAGCAGGTGGCGGTCTGGCCGGCTGTGCTGGATATCAGCAGCCCCGACAGCCTGACGGAAGCGTATAAACTCCGAGCAGCCAGGTGAGCTGGCCCCTCAGGGGCTAGGACAGGCAGCCGTGGGGGCCTCTGGGGAGAAGGAAGGAGCGGGCGCTGTTGATCGTTTCCTCCAAGCCTCAGTTTTCCTTCATTTCTGAACAGATTAGTAGAAATTGCTGCGAAAACCTTTCAAGCTGAACTGAGTCACAGAAAAAGTAAGGAGGTCGCTTGGAACCTCAGTTCCATCGACCTTGTTCGAGCAAGCGAGGTCAGTGACAGTTCTCTCTCCCTCCCCCATGCCCCACCCTTCACTCATTGTCTTAGTGCAGAGACCCTCCTCGCTGTCCTTGCAGGCCGAGTCTTTTCCAAAGGTTCTCACATTTTGGTGTTTTCTTCTTATGCAGGCACATTGCCACTATGTGACAGTTAAGCTCTTTTCAGAAAAACTCCCCAAAATTCAAGATAAATCCATCCAAGCTGTCTTGAGGAATTTATGTCTCTTATATTCTCTGTACGGAATCAGTCAGAAGGCAGGGGATTTTCTTCAGGTCAGTATTTTCTAAGTTTAGGTTTTTTGTTTTGTTTTGTTTTTTTTAGAAAAGTAATTGTGGTCTACTTCATAGCTGCATATACATGTATATATATGTAAATATCTGTCAGTCTACATATATGTCGTTTTCTTGTTTTGTTTCATTCAGGAGAGCATTCTGACAGACTCTCAAATTGCCCAAGTACACCAGCGTATCAAGGAGTTACTGACCGTCATTCGCCCAGATGCTGTTGCTTTGGTTGATGCGTTTGATTTTCAGGATATGTCACTGGGCTCTGTACTTGGCCGCTATGATGGGAATGTGTATGAGAACTTGTTTGAGTGGGCCAAGAAATCCCCACTAAACAAAGAAGAGGTAAAAAAAAAAAAAAAGAACAGTGTCTTTTTACCTTTTGAAATTCTTCATTTAAATATTAAGGCGGGAAAAAGCTCTAAGAGTGGTCCATCTGTGAAAACTTTGAAAGTTCACGTGGCCACTTCAGACAGTCACTATTTGAGAACAGGTTCATAAGGGAACTGAGTCATTCTTATAATATGCAGGTTTTTAATTTCCTTGACTATTTAGTAACTAATTGGAAATTTTCAAACCTATACGGAAATAGACTACTGTAATGCATCTCCACGTCTGTCTACTTATTGCCAGCTGGTTTCATCTGAGACCTCCCACCTCCCCATCTTGAAGATTATTTTGAAACAAATCCAAGATATCAGATAATTTTATCCATAGATATTTTAATATGTATCTTTAAAAGATAAGGACTCTCTAAAAACAACCATAGTACCGTTCTCCCAGCAAAACAAATTAACAATAATTCTTTAATGTCATCAACTAGCCAGTGTCCAGATTTCCCCAATTGGCTCATTTCTTTTGGATCGTGATCCAAATAAGGTCCAGCTAATTTCTTGCTGAAAAGTATGCTCTTTGACATTGCAAGCTCCTTATCAGTAATTTCTTCTCTCTCCATTCCCTACAGGTCCATAAATCTTTCTACAAGTACCTGAAGCCTTTGCAGTCCAAACTCTGAACGTCACGACGAGTTTATTCTGCCCCAGGAAGCAGCTGTACTCTGCTGCTCCCCTGGTACCTGCCACACAGATGAACTTGTTTGAGTGGGCCAAGAAATCCCCACTAAACAAAGAAGAGGTAAAAAAAAAAAAAAAGAACAGTGTCTTTTTACCTTTTGAAATTCTTCATTTAAATATTAAGGCGGGAAAAAGCTCTAAGAGTGGTCCATCTGTGAAAACTTTGAAAGTTCACGTGGCCACTTCAGACAGTCACTATTTGAGAACAGGTTCATAAGGGAACTGAGTCATTCTTATAATATGCAGGTTTTTAATTTCCTTGACTATTTAGTAACTAATTGGAAATTTT